>NC_058374.1:82887500-83190000 GCF_018350175.1 Felis catus
TCTCACAGTTTGTCAGTATGAGCCCCACATCAGGCTCTGCTGTCAGCACAGAGCCTGCTTCAGATTCTTTGTACCCCTCTCTCTCTCTGCCCTTACCCCACTCATGTTCTTGTTCTCTCTCTCTCTCTCAAAATTAAACATTAAAATTTTTTTAATATAAATAAATAAATAAAGGTATTCACTGTTTTCAATTCTTGTAGCAAAATGGTACTTTTCAATAAAAACAGCAAAGGTAGCCATTGCTGTGCTCACAGGTTTTCCCTCCCATTCCCACTCTCCTAGCCCAAAGGTCTCCTTCTAACAGTTCAGAAGGAATGGGGACAGCTGGGCTGGCTGACTGAGAGTTATTGTCCATTCACTGTTTCCACCCACAGGGATGCAGGAACCTCGTGTCTTCTCCCAAAGTCTCCTCTGGTCTCTTTCAGCAGCCCTCCCTCTTTGCGTTTTATTTTATTATTATTTTTTTTTTATTTTAAACAGTAAATGAGTTCTGAAGCAGCCCAAACTCTTGTGTTGCTGTGAACATGAAAGGTTAATCCTGACGCACAGACAAGAGAGTGGGGTTTCACGATAGTTAGCTCCACTAAATCCTTTCCTCCTGCAAAGAGGGAAAAGGAGAAGCCGTACACACTATTTCCAGTCATGGGACAAACAGATAAACACAAGTCTGTAATTTCTCTGTTCTAATCAGAGCACTTTATTACACTTCCTGAATTTTCTGTTTTGGAAACAACTTCCTCCATGCTGCCTCTTTCACTCATAACAGAGGCAAAACAGAAAAACCAGCACCATCCTGGCTTGCCAAAGAATCAATGGAAAAGAGGGAAATTCTCTTTTTTTTCAATAATAAACTCCTGGATAGATTTTTTGGATTTTTTGGTTTGCTTTGTGAAAGCAATGGCCTCCAAAGTTCTGGATTTCATAGATAGATCTTTAATTTTTTATTTTTTTAATTTAGGGAGACTAACATAAGGTTGCCAACTTTAAATTTTGTAACTTAAGGATACTTAGGAACACACACACCCCTCATATACTGCTGTTTATAAATATTTCAGCTGCTGTGGAAAATAGGCAATTCCTCAAAATGTTGAACACAGAGTTATCGTAAGACCCAGCAATTCCACTCTTAGATATTTATCTGAGAGAAATAAAAAGTATGTGCTCACAAAAACTTGTACACGAATGTTCATAGCATTATTTATAATAGTCACAATGTGGAAAAAACCCCAAATGTCCATCAACCGATGAACAGATATAAACAAAAATGGAATGGAATAAAAAAAAAATGGAATATTTAACAATAAAAAGGAATGAAGTACTGATACATGCTCCAATATGGATGAAACTTGAAAACGTTATTTTCAGTGAAAGAAGCCAAACACAAAAGGTTGCATACTGTTTGCTTCCATTTATATGAAATGTCCACAGAATAGGCAAATCCATACAGACACAAAGTAGATTAGCAGTTGCCAGAATGGGGGGGGGGGGGGGGGGGGGGGAGAGGGGAAGGGAGGGAGGAGAGGTGGAGTACTGTTAGTAGGTACCTACAGAGTTTCTTTTGGGGGTGATGAAAATATCCTAATGTTAGATAGTGGTAATGGTTTTCCAGCTCTGTGGACTGTACACTTTAAAAGGGTGAATTTTATGGTATGTAAATTATATCTTAATAAAGCTGTTTACAAAAAAAACTTCCCACACAATTACTATATATTCTATTTTCACTATTTAAACACCAAAAAAAAAAAAAAAAAAAAAAAAAAAAAAGAACCCCAAACAAAACAGCAAAGCGGGCGCATGGGTGGCTTGGTAGGTTAAGTGTCCCACTCCTGATTTTGGCTCAGGTCATGATCTCAAGGTCATGATCAAGCCCCGCATTGGCCTCTGTGCCAACAGCATGAGCCTGCTTGGGGTTCTCTCTCTTTCTGTGCCCCTCCCCAATGTGTGCATGCATGTACACTCACTCTATCGCTCTCAAAATAAATAAATAAACATTTCAAAAAAACTACAAATAAAATCTCAGGACAAAGTACAGTCCATTAAATTTTATAAACTTGAATTTATGAAAAAAACTAACTCTGTTTTACTTTCACATTTTATCACAGACAGCTGGGAACCTTGTCAAACATCTTACAGCCAGCAGACCTTGACATTTAAAGGGATGTTAGTTACTTTTGTCACTCAACTAAGTACCAAGTGGTTCAGACAAAGCAATATTCCTCTGAAATTAATATTTGTAGGCCTCAAAATGCAAGAACCAAACAAAAACAAAGGATAAAATATTAAATACACTTGGTATTGAAATTAGAAAATTAACTCACTTCTTGAAAACAAAATAAAACCAAACAAAAACTCTGCCCCAAATCAACTCTAAGAACCAGCTTTGAGAATCATTAGTATGAACAGAATGACTTTTGGCATTTGGATTCTAGTTCTGTCCAGTACCAAATTGGTGATCTTGGGTATGTGGCTTAACCTAAACCTCAGTTTCCTTGTCAGTATAGTAAGAAAATAAACGGGGAAGTTTGAATCAGATCATGCATGGAAAGCGGTGCTACTCAAAGCATGGCATGCAGACCACTGTTGGTCCACAAACTGTTAGCAGTCTGCATACAGTACAGACACAAAGCGTACACATTTAGAATGTCTTACGGCAGGTGAGAGTTAATGTTTGTTGAATCTAATAATTTTTAAAAGTCTACACTCTGTAGTTTTTTCATGTTATTTTTCTAGTAATTCAATTTAGTTCAGGTCCTGACTATCTCTAGAGTACTCAACTGCTTCCTAACCTCTATCCCTGCTTCCAGTCTTAAGTCTATTCATAACATGGTTACCAGATTTTGACCATATAACCACCCTACTTAAAACCTTTCAATGGCTATGTAAGAAACTTCATAGTGATTGTCTCTGGGGAGAACGGGGGAGGAGGAGTCTAGGGTAGGAGAAACATTTATCTTTCACTCTAGTACTACTTGAATTATCATTAGTAATCAAACAGTCCCAGTATTTTGCAAAAAAAGTGTTTTTAGAAAAGTATGTTATAGGTCAACTGTAACTCAGTAAACCTGGGGGGAAAAAGAAAGAAAGAAAAGTACTGATGTGTAACAGCTTGGGGGGAGAAACCTACCTTGTCCTTTATCAACATAATTTGAGAAGCACTGATACCAGGCACTTTACTGAATGCTAAGCACAAAGTAAGGACTCTCAAAATATTAACTTCCTCTCCATCTACTGGATTCTATAGTCAATCACTAAATGCTTACGTAGAGCCCCCAAGGTGAAAAGACAAATGTTGTGTGGGTGCTAAAGCAATTTAAGAAATTTAGTTGCAGAAATAAAGCCCACCCGATATAGAACAAACAACATAAAAGACAAATCAGTACAAGCTCTAATTAAGTGATATTGAAAAAAATTTCTGAAAAACTAGGGCTCTTTTCAGGTTAAAGTGGTCAAGAAGGTTTTTGTCAGAGGAAGTGTGATTAGACCCAGGCCTTCAAAGGTTGCATAGGATTCAGGCAGCTGAGAGGCAGAAGAGTATTTAGACAGAGAACTGCCAGAGCAAAAGCAGGGAGGGAGCTACTCCGGGCAGGTGAGACTAACAGGAAAGCAGTAGAAATGAGGGGTTGGAACTGACTTTATGGGACAACCTTGTCTTTGTCTACCAATTCAAGGATTTAGAACAAAAGCCAGAAGTCAGTCCTTGAAGATTTTTGAGCTGAAAAGCAAATGATCAAACTGGGGTGGCACAAGCAGTATCCCGTAACCTACTATTGGATCACTCTCTGTGAGGTGTGTCAATCTTTTTCCTTTCCCTGCTTTCACCATACAAAAGATCCCAACCTCAGATCAATCCAACCATCTACTTTCTAGACTCGAACTTAAATCATGATTCAGATTTGCTGAAGAAAACCAAACAACCGTGCAGAATGGTACATAACCACTGTGTAGGCTCCAACCTCAGCGTGGCCCAGCAAATCTTTTTTAGTGTTCCTAGTTCACTTCCTATTCTCATTCCCAAGGAACAACTGTTACTAGCTTTCACTGTTATCCTCAAGCCCCTCAACTGCACTGCTTCCTGGACCTCTCATTTGGTGTCTCTGCCCCTTTCCTCTAGGGAACAACTGAGGTCATCAGACAAGGAAGAACTCTCTCAACTTTCTCTGCCCAAGCCTAAAAATGTACATATTTCAAGTCCCACCCAGACTTCTTTGCTTCTAATTTAAGCCCTCCATTTGTGATTAATCAATCACTTCCTGTCCCTTAATTGACTGTTCCTCTTTTTTTAAGATTTTATTTTTCTTAAATAATCTCTATACCCAATGTGGGACTCAAACTTACAACCCCAAGATTAAGAGTCATATGCTCCATTGACTGAGTCAGCCAGGCACCCTGGTTGTTCCTCATTTCTCATGTTTCCAGTCTTCTCTTTATATTGGCCCATCCCCATGTAAGTTGCTTAAAGCTCTTCCATCTCAGGGAGGAGAAAATCCAACATAAAACAATACCTTTCCTTGACCCCATATTGGCTTCTCCTTCTCTCCTCCTTAAGCACAGATGTTCATAGGCCTTTGTCTTCATTTCTCTTCCAGTCTTACACTACACAGCTTCCTTGGGCAAACTCCTCCATTCCCATGGCTTCAACCACCATCTCTGTCATTAGCCAGCAAACCTATACCCTTGCCATACTGAGCTCTCATGGTGCCGATCTCCTATTTCACTAATGAATAGCATTCTCCATCTTTATGCCTCATAGATACCTCACATTCAACATGTCCAAAATGGAATACCTTCCCCCCAAATGTGTCTCTACTTCTAGTTTGGATCTCTTTAGGGACTGACACTATCTACTCAGTCATTCACATAGGAAAGCTAGGCGTCATCCTAGATACCTCAAGTCATTAACTCGGGCTAATTCTACTTCCTTAAGCTCTCCTATCCAGCCCCTATAAATCCCCATTGGTACTGCCTTAGTTCAGACCCTGAGTATCTCTAGCTTAGATTACTCAACCACTTCCTAACTTCTTTTCCTGCCTCATCTTGTTCTCTTAAGTATTCACAAAATGGTTACTAGATTTGGCCATATAACCACCCTGCTTAAAACCCTTCAATGGATGGAGTACCTGGGTGGCTCAGTCAGGTAAGCGCCCAAATTCTGATTTCAGCTCTGGTCATGATTTCCCAGTTTCTTGAGTTCAAGCCCTGTGTCAGGCTCTGAGCTGATCCTGTGAAGCCTGCTTGGGAGACTCACTCTCTCCCTGCCCCTCCCCTCCTCACACTCTGTCTCTCTCAAAATAAATAAACTTAAAACAAAACAAAACCTTTCAATGAATACATAAGAAACTCCATGGTGACTGTCTCTGGGGAGAATGGGGGGAGCTACAATAAAAGAAATATTTACCTTTCACTTTAGTACTATTTGAATTTTTACCACAACATGCACTACTGTAATACAAAACTAAAGTTTCAGCAGCTGCAAATGTCTACGTACAAAGTCCTTCATAATCTCCCTGATCACTTTTTAAGCTACTCTCTCAAGACAATCTTCCTGAATGCCCTAAAGTCTATCCTTTTATCTTTCAAGGCTCTGCCCAAATGGTACCTCCTCCTGACTTTTCCATGCAGGAGACCTCTCTCTCCTTTGTGTCTACTTTGTGCCATAAATATACTTCCATCATGGCATTTACAGACCATGTTGTAATACTTAAACATTGTTTGAAATTTCCTCCCTTAGGAGGAGGGCATATTCCCTGAGGGCATAAAGTATTTCTTTTTCACCTTTGAATTGTCAGTCTAGTTACCAAAATCAAAATTTATAATGGGTGGGGCTTGGACCAGAGTGCTTTGAAAATGTTCACCTGCTGATGCTAACTCAAGCCACTGCTAACAACTGCACTAAATTATAAACTCCTTGAGATCAGGAATCATTGTGACCAGCACAATGTAAATGATCAATAAACAGTTTCTAAACTGGAACTGAAGTAGAGGGAGGAAAAGTTGGAGCTGGAGATTTGGAGGCATCAGGATACAACGTGTGTGAAACTGTGGCAGTAAGTAAGCTTGCTCAAGAGAGTATAAAGTGAGAGGAGTAAGAAAGCCAGGGCAGACTTGTCACCCAGTAACTGCAGAGGGCTCATTTACATGAGTTTTTCCATACAGACTGAGTTCCTTAAGGTCAGGAACTCTGTCCTATTCATCTCTGTCTGTCCACCTGTCACAGAGCACAGTGCATGGTCCCTGTTAGGAGCTCAGGAACCTTTTACTGGGTTGTATCAGCGACACTGATAATAGAGGGAGGTACAAAACTTCAAGAACACAAAGAAAGAAGTGACTACTTTGGCCAAGGTCGGGGGGGGGGCGGGGGGGGGGGGACTGGAAACACGTTTTTCAGAGGGACAAGTGAGCTCAGTCCTGAAAGAGAAGTTCATTTGGCAAAGACATGGCCAGAACTTCAAGTAGAGGGAACAGCAGGGCACAGGTACCAAGGCATGAAACAGCACAATGCATACACCCTTTCCATGTGACAGAGTCAAGTGCATGATACAGAAAAAATGTTAGGGAACTTTAGAAAATGAACCTGAGAGGATCTGACTGTGAAGGGCCATGGATGCCGACTAAGGATTTAAGCCTAACTGTGGGTGGCCAATGAGGAGTTTTAAATATAATCTGAAATTACCAGATTGATTTTTTATAGAGTAACTCTGGTAGCAGCTCGAAGGGCAAAGAATTGAGACTCAAGGGAAGGAGCTTAATTAGTGGCTGACAGTCCAGCTAACAAACCCCAGCAAAAACTGTATCCTCCTTAAGTCTTATACCAGAGAGAAAGGAGGGAAGGGAATGAGAAATCCATGCCGTAAAATCCCAAGATTCAAGTCAAGCGACCTGCTGATCGCTAAGCTGCGCTTGTTTGGGGTCTGAACTGGATGGGAAGGAAGTTCCGAAGTGAAAATGCCCTGGACCTTTCGGTTCTACCTCAAGAGTTCCAAGCCCCTTCCCATCACGACCCCACCCCTGCGCGAAGACCAACTGTACTGAGGGACGCGGGGAGAACAAAGGAGCATTTCGGGCAAACGGGGAACACTGCGGCACCTACTTCGGACTCGGGGTGAAGAATTGCGCGTGCGCACCTAAAGCGCGTGCCCCGCCCCCTGTCTTTAAACCTGGCGGCGGGAAAGGGGACTCCGCACTTGCCAAGAGTGCACCCGCGGCTCCGAAAGGACGCCATCCGCTAGAGCCCTCTCTCCCACACACTCACCCGCTCCCCGCCGGTCCTCAGGATCCCCGCGGAGCCAACGGCCCGCAGGCCCCCGGCCGCAGCCTTTCCCGCCACCCGGCTCAGCGAGACCAATCCCCGCCTGCGTGGGGAGCGGGGCGGGGCGAACTGGGCTGGTGCATATGACCCCAAGCGAGCAGGGGGTGGTGGTGATGAAGTAAGGAAAAGGGAAGCGAGTACACGTACTGTTTTATCTGAGTCCATTCCCTATATTGAGCTAAGAACCACAGCGCTATGAATTTTCTGCCAACTTAAAATAATAGAAATCAAAATCCGATTAGAGGTAAATTTACAAACATTCTCTTCCCCTTCTCCTAGTCAAGTGGATTATTCCAAAGTCCCGCTGGTTAGTTAGAAAAATTAGGCTTTATTTGGGAGGAAGTGGAGTTGAGCTAAGGGCTAGAGTGGTCTTTTGTGGGCGGGGTGCCTTTCACGCTAGAGAGATAGGCTTAAAGCTTGCGAAGCTTGCAGACGCCTAAAAGGAAGAGAACAACAGTAAATATACATTGGTAAGTTGAGAATCTCCTCTGGACTCTGCTGGGTGTATTTTGCCCTCCTCTGATGGGTGTATTTTGCCCATGACAAAAGAAGATAGGGCTCAAACGAATAATTATCTCATGAAATATTAATCATTTGAATAGAACGAATGGATTTCTAGGATATGAAGAGAGAATTGCTGAAGATGAAAGGACACATGAGAAAAAAGTGAAAAGACGCACACACAAAAAAAGGAAAATAAAGAAGACTATAAAACTAGGGGTAAAAGATACCATTTGAAGGGTGTTTTGAGTTCCTCTAACTAAATTAAAACTCTGAGGGTCAAAGACTCTTCCCTCCTACTGCCGCCCTCCCCCCCACCCCTCGTGATTTGCTCCCCTGCCTCATGATTTGCTCCAGGCATCAGACTTCCTGTTTTGACTTTAGGGAACCCTTCTGTGGCTTAAGTACCTTCTGCCTGAAGGCCCTTTTGGGAATGTCTGGCAGAACAGCTAAACTAGTTACTTTTTCTAGATTCTAGGCTCACCCTACCCCTTGTTTAGGTTGGGAGCTCACTGGCCCAGGGCCTCCAAAGAGATCCATCATACCAGAATGAACACAAAACCCAGCCAGTGGATGTAGACAAGTTTATGTGGCTTTACAGAACAGTTCAAACCCCAGTGTTCACTTTTCTCAGAGCTACTTCCCCACCCAAGTCCTTGGGGCAAGCATCCCTGAGATAAGTAGACTACACTCTTCGATTAACTTCCCCAAAACTTTCTGGTATAATTGCAACCTGATCTGGGGCTAATAACGCCATTTCCTCTCTCCCTGCCTCCAGCCCCTTCCTCCCAACCCTTGAAATGCCTTGTCTCCATCTGCCTCCTGTGAAGAGTACTCCCTGCTTCCCTGCTCCTGCAGAAACCTAGGGTCATAAACTTGACTTGGCAGCAAGGTAAAGGCCGAAGCTTAAAGGTCTTGGTTCCTGTGCTCACCACACTGGGTTGGGAGAGGAAGGTAAAGGATGACACCTTTTTTCCCTTCCCTACCTCTTCTGCTGTGCCCCAAAACTTAGACACAGCCACATTCACTCACATTCATACGCACAATCATGCACACACAGCGGCGAAGAGAGGTGGGATGGAGAGGAAGGGAAGTTTGCACAAACCAGCTCATGAATGCAACTTGAAAGATTTCACACGGCAAAAGGCAAAACACACACACACACACACACACACACACACACACACACACACACATAAATTAAAAAATAAAGAAATACATGTCCCTCCCCCAGTCTCTTTCTTCATCCAGGGGCTGGCTCAGCCCCTCTGAATAAACCCAGAAGCTTCCTACTCCCTCTGGCCAAGTGGAGCTTTCACAGGGCCTGGGTCTTCAGTTCAACAGGTTCCCCTGTGCCCTCTGGTTGTCCATTGGAGTCACTGGGCCTGGCACCCTTGAGAATAGACAGTCTCTCAGAAACACTCTTAAGCCGGGGGAAGAGGAGAAAGTCGTAGAGGAGACTGCCTAGTCCTCCTCCAATGATTGGGCCCACCCAGTATACCTGTAGGAAAAGGAGAGGAATAATCAGACTTGGGGAAGGGATCAAGAGCAAGTGGGGTGCCTGGGTGGCTCAGTTGGTTAAATGTCTGACTTGGCTCAGGTCATGATCTCACAGTTCGTGGATTCGAGCCCCATGTCAGGCTCTGTGCTGATAGCTAGGAGCCTGGAGCCTGCTTCAGAGTCTGTGTTTCCCTCTCTCTCTGCCTCTCCCCCGCTCATGCTCTGTCTACCCTTTCTCTCAAAAATAAACATTGAAAAAAATTAAAAGAAAAAAAATTAAACAACAACAAAAAAGAGCAAGGCTATTCTTTTTCCAACTCTATGGGTGGAAAACAGACATCTGCACTTGGCACATACAACTGGGAACTATTTAAGCAGAAATCAGTGTTTGTTTGTTTGTTTTTAAATTCTAAACTGCTTCAGTGCCTCAAAACTTACCATTTCTTTTCTGACTCACCAAACTACTCCTTTATCCCACATCTCAGCACATATATATTCTATTTTTTATCAATTTGCACTAGTTTATATATTGCTTTGAAAAAATTTTTACTCGTGGTAAAACACATAAAATGTATCATCTTAATCATTTCTTTTTTTTTTAAGTTTATTTATTTATTTTGAGAGAGAGAGAGACTGAGAGCACAAGCAGTGTGAGGGGCAGAGGGAGAGAGAGAATCCCAAGCAGGCTCCACACTGTTAGCACAGAGCCCGATGCAGGGCTTCCACTCATGAACCGTGAAATCATGACCTGAGTCGAAACCAAGAGTCAGATGCTTAGCCAACTGAGCCAGCCAGGTGCCCCTCATGTTAACCATTTTTAAGTGTACAGTTCAGTAGTGTTACGTATGTTCACATTGTTGTACAACAAATCTCCAGAACTTGTTCATCTAGCAAACCTGAAACTCTATACACATTAAATAATAGCTCCCCATTGCTCCCTCTTCCCAACCCCTGTCAACTATTGTTTTGCTTTGTTTCAATGAATTTGACTATGCTAGATACTTCACATAAGCGGAATTATACAGTGACTGGTGTATTTCATGTAGCATAACGTCCTCAAGGTTTATCCAGGTTGTAGCATGAGTAAGACTTTGCTTTTTTTAAGGCTGTATATTATTCCAGTGTATGTACATATTGCATTTTGTTTATCCATTCATTTACAAGGGTCACTGGGTTGCTTCCACCTTTTGGCTATTGTGAATAATGATGCCATGAAAATAAGGATACAGCTTTTAATTTTTTAAAAATTATTTCTGTATGTTTGTCTGGCATTTGGCCAAACAACACAAGCATAACCAATTTTTATTAAGGACTTATTCCATGCCAGATTTTGTGCTAAATGTTTCACACATATAACTTTCATACTTATTTTTCATAACACCTCATTTTATGTTAAGGAAACCGGGGTGCAGAATGACTGAACCATTTGACATGGTCACACACAAGGCCAATAATGTGCCAGAACTGGAATGAGGCCCAGGCCTATCTCTACTTACATATATCCTGAGCTCTGAGAGTAGAAGTTTCTGACTTCCTGTTTAGTTGTCTGTCCTCACAGTGCTAGGTTTAGAATCCCGTGGATACTTAGTAAAAATCCCTTGACCAACCAGTGAAGGAACAATATGAACAAGAACCTCTCTTTCTAGCAAAATAATGAATCCTGCTCCCATAGGCATGCCAAACTGTGACAGCCCCTTTAGCTAAGTGCTGGTAAAGCAGTTAACACATCCAGATGAAAGGTAGGAGCCGAACATGGAACCTGCAGCCCACACCCATCCAGGAGGGCTTCAGGATCTTGTCCCTCTCCCCTCACTTACCCAGTGGTTGGTGAAGTTTCTGGTGAGAATGGCAGGAGCAAAGGAGCGGGCAGGGTTCATGCCTGCACCAGTATAATACATCTGCAAAAGACACAGTCATAATTGAGACACTTTCCCCTACTCCACCCCAGCTTCTCTCCCCACAACCCACATGTCCTTGAGGGCTGGCACCTTGCCTCCAGTCAGCAGCAAGTAGGGAAGGACAGGCTTCATGGGGGTTCCACAATGGAATGAAGGCACTGATGCCTCATCGGGGACAGACTATAGATCCATAGGCAAAACCCACATCTCCCCATGATGCATACATTTCTACTTTGGGGGCAAGAATGACCAGATATAGTGGTCACAAAAGAGGAATAGAACAATGTTGATTCCTCTGTGCTGACTGATAGAGTCAGGTGGATTATGTTCATGTTTGACAGTGAGGTGGGCAGAAAGAAATTTAAAAGTTAGGAAAGGTTTAGGGGCCCTGGAATCCTTAAACAAGAAGTTGATTCTTTTTCTTGCTTACCCCAAAGAGGTGACCCAAGGTGAGGGAGAAGCCAACAGCCAGGGCCACAGATCCCAGGCGGCCATTCCGCCTCTCGTCGTATGTGGCAAAGATGCAGAGCACAAACTGGAGTGTCAGGAAGATCTCCACCGTGGTGGCCTGGCCCACACTTACCCCAGGGTGCAACTGGGCAAAGGAAGAAGAAAGGAGGCAGTTCATTAGGGTTGTCACAATGTCACCTCCTCAAGGCTTCCCATACAGGAACCCCCTTATGGCATCAGTTGACTGGAGAGGAAGGATAATACAACCACCTTCACAGTAATTGTTTCTGTATTCTTCACAGTATTTGTTTCTTATTTTTTCCTAATAATACTCCTTCATGGTGGAAATAACTATACCCATTTATACAGATAAGGAAACTGGCACCCTATAAGGTAAAATAAGTTTCCTTAAGAACCTGCAAGGAGTTGAAGAAAAGTTGAGATCAGAACTCAGGTTTCTTGAGACAGTCGAGGGCTTTTTGCCTTCCTTACTCCTTCCTTAGTCCTGCAAACTACCTTTGAAAGACACACACACACACACACACACACACACACACACACACACACGTCCCAGCCCCCTGAGGAACCAATCGGCCACCACCAGGCAGGGAATCAGTGTACCAGGTTCCTCCAGCCCCACTTAGCTGACCATTACCGTATTAAGTGCTAGGTTTCCTCGAACGGCAGGCGGGGTAACACTATACAGCACGGCAGCTCCAGCCACGGCTCCCAGGAGTTGGGCTGCCATATAGCAGAAGGCACGGAGCAGCGACATCTGGGAACCCACAAGAAAGGCAAAAGTGACTGCAGGATTGACATGGGCTCCACTGATGTGGCCCACAGCCTGCACCAGCGTAGCCAGGGCCAGGCCAAAGGCCAGAGCCACCTGCAGAACATGCAGGGGTCCAGGGGTCCAACGCAGTGAAGCCCCTAGTCCAAAAAAGACATAGAAGAGGGTGGCAAAGAACTCAGCAAATATGGACCTCCAGAAGGAGGCTGACCGCAGTTCCCACATGGCAGGGGGGATGGGCACAATGCCTGGGTCCCTGATACCCCCCTGGCCTGATCTGGGTGGACAGTCCCCTTTATAGAGGACTCTTAATCCCTGGGAGGGGCAGGCTGAAGTGGCTGGTCCAGCCTCTTAACCCCTTCACAGCTGTGGAGGGCTGGGCCCACACTTACGCATCTGTTAAAGCTGTTCGATTTTCCCTCCCTCTTCCACTGGGAGATGAGCAGAGTCATAGGTGTTAGGGTGGGGGTAGTGTCAGGGCTGGAGAGGCTCTGGGAGGAAGGGACCAAGAATAGGGGGACTATAAAAGTCTGTCCTTCCCTTTGTGTCAAAGTTGGGGTTCATGGTCCTGACTGTCATCTGTATTAGAACATTCCTCAATTCTGCTTGGAAGGTCAGTCAGACTGAGTTCACTTCATGGGGTATGAGACTGTGCTCCTGAGGACCTTCAGTCTCCTCTGAGTCGGGCAGGGGTAAGGGTGGGGGTGGGGGTCAGGAGTGGGGTCCAGCAGGGAAGTTGGATAACTGAAGAGAATTCTTTAGTTCTCTGGGATTAGAGGGCCTTTGCCCATTGGTTGGTTTGGTCTGGAATCTGTGGACCCTGCAGCTCTGGGACAGAATAGTTCTGCTGTGTCTGGTTTTCTCGAAGCCCGGGTTCCCTACCCCCAATCCATGCCAGCACCTTCCTTTCCAAACCCTCAGCCTGGCCTTGTAAACCACAAAGACAGTTAGGAGGAAGAAGCTATCTTCCATGGATAGGCTGGGGGTATGGGCCTGAGGAGGGGGAAAAGGGTTAGTAGTTAAATTTCAGAATCAGCTTATACTTCATCTTTCCCAACTTACAAGGTCCTGGCAAGAAGTACTAAAAAGAAAGAAACTGAGTCATGACTATGAACAAGTGGGAGGGTCTAATGCCTCCTAATATGGTCGTAATCAGGACATTAGGGTCTTAAATCTTAATCCCTAGGCAAAAATCTGAGGATGGGGGTGTCTGGAGAGAGAAAAGGATAAAATGGGAAAGGAGAGCATGGGGAATGAGGTTCAGTTGTGCTCAAGTTTGGTGATGAACTTGGGACCTAGAGATGAGTGCTGGGAGATGGTAGAGAAGGCACAATGGGACATACTGGTAGGCTCCAGCATCTCTATACTGTGGCAAGTCATATAGGCCACAGACTTTTCCCATGAAGCCCCAGAAGAGAGCAGAAATTTGAAGGAGAGGTCTGCAGTATTGGTCACTAGCATTGGTCCCATCCAGTACACTTGTGGGGAGAGAGGAGGAACACAGATAATGGCCTATGCTCGTCTCTTCGTCCAATATCTAGCTTGGGGATAAATAGGAACAGTTACAGCAAAGGCAGAGAGTGCAACTAACCCACCCATATGTAGGAAGAGTTGCTGAGAACAGGTCAGAGGAGACTGAAGCTCCCAAATTCATGGAAGAAGAACAATCCATTAGAGATCTATGGAGTCTCTTGGGTTCTAGAAGCCCCACCAATCTCCTCACTTCAGGCCCTGTAACCCTTGTTGCACTTGACTCAGAGATGCTCCCAGTTCCCAGTCACCTCTGTTAGTGAATATGCAGTGTTCACACTGCTTGTGGGAAAGGACCCCTGGACAGGACAGAAGGTAGTCCTTTAACCATCATGGTGTTAAGAGCAGAGAATTTGGCAACAGATACTTTGGTTCAGATGTGGATGGGAATACAAAGTGACAGAACTAGTTATGACTCCTGGTGGGGTGTAAATTAGAATAATCACTTGGGAACACAGTATAACACCATCTTATAAGGATGAACAAACAAGGGTGCCCGGGTGGCTCAGTCAATTAAGCATCCAACTTTGGCTGAGGTCATGATCTCACAGTTGGTGAGTTTGAGTCCCACATTGGGCTCTCTGCTGTCAGTGTGGAGCCTGCTTCAGATCCTCTGTCTCCCTCTCTCTGCCTCTCCCCTGTGCACATGCTCTCTCTCTCTCTCAAATAAATAAACATTAAAAAAAGATGAATAAACATACTTTCTGACCCAGGAATTTAGCTTCTCATGTATATACCCAAGAGGAACTTTTCTATACCTGCACCAGCAGACATGTACAAGAATACTGAGAGCAGCACTATTCACAATAGCAAAAAAAACTTGAAGCAACCCAAATACCCATCGATGGGAGAATGGATGTATAGACAGTGATCTCTCTCTCTCTCTCTCTCTCTCTCTCTCTCTCTCTTTCTCTCTCTCTCTCCCCCTTTAGGTATGTATATATACACACATATATTTCACACAATGGAAAATTATTCAGCAGTCAAAATGAGTGAACTATTGCAGTGATACTCAATAATAGGGATGTATTTTAGCAATACAATATCAAGTAAAAAAAAAAAGTCCCTGATGATGATACATGGCATAACCTTTTTGTAAAGTTAAAAAAAATCAGGGCACCTGTCTGGCTCAGTTGGTAGAGCATGCAACTCTAGATCTTGGGGTTGTGCATTTGGGCCCCACATTGGATTGCAGAGATTACTTAAAAAAAACTTAGGAGGGGCACCTGGGTGGCTCAGTTGGTTGGGTGACCGACTTCAGCTCAGGTCATGATGTCACAGTTCGTGAGTTCAAGCCCCATGTCAGGCTCTGTGCTAACAGCTAAGGGCCTGGAACCTGCTTCAGATTCTGTGGCTTCCTCTCTTTCTCTACCCCTTCCCTGCTCATGCTCTGTGTCTCTCTGTCTCTCAATAATAAATACACATTAAAAAAAATAAAGAAAAAAAACAAAAAACAAAACAAAACAAAACAAAACAAAACAAAAAAACTTAGGATCTGGGGCGCCTGGGTGGCTCAGTCGGTTAAGCATCCAACTTCGGCTCAGGTCACGATCTTGCAGTCTGTGAGTTCGAGCCCCACGTCGGGCTCTGTGCTGACTGCTCAGAGCCTGGAGCCTGTTTCAGATTCTGTGTCTCCCTCTCTCTCTGACCCTCCCCTGTTCATGCTCTGTCTCTCTGTCTCAAAAGTAAATAAACGTTAAAAAAAAATTAAAAAAAACCCAACAACTTAGGGATGCCTGGGTGGTTCAGTCAGTTAAGTGTGTGACTCTTGATCTCAGCTCAGGTCTTGATATCAGGGTTGTAAGTTCAAGCCCTGCATTGGGCTCCACACTGGGTATGAAGCTTACTTTAAAAAAAAAAAAAAAAAAAAAAAAAAAAAATATATATATATATATATATATATATATATATAAATATATATATATAAATAAAGTTAAGGGGTACCTGGTTATATATATATATATATATATATATATATATATATATATATATATATATAAAGTTAAGGGGTACCTGGGTGGCTCAGTCGGTTGAGTGTCTGACTCTTGATTTCAGCTCAAGTCATGATCCCAGGATCATTGGATCAAGCCCTGCATTGGGCTCCACATTCAGTGTGGAGATATTCTCCTCTCTCTCTCTCTCCCCCTCCCTCCCTCTGCCCTGCTTCCCCATTCACACACTCTCTCTCTAAAATAAAATAAAATTAAAAATTAAATTAAAAAAAAAGAATAACATTTAAAAAAAAATGGGGCACCTGGGTGGCTCAGTCAGTTAAGTGTCCGACTTCAGCTCAGGTCATAATCTCATGGTTCATGGGTTTGAGCCCCACGTTGGGCTCTGTGCTGACAGCTCAGAGCCTAGAGCCTGCTTCAGATTCTGTGTCCCCCTCTCTCTCTGCCCCTCACCTGCTCACACTCTGTTTCTCTCTCAGAAAGAGAGAAAGAAAGAAAGAAAGAAAGAAAGAAAGAAAGAAAGAAAGAAAGAAAGAAAGAGTAAAGTTAAAAAAATCTAAAATAAAAATATGCTTTCAGAACACATATAGATGAAATGAAACTACTACAAAAAAACCCACAAAGAATGATGAACACAGGCTTCAGGATGGTGTTTACTTCAAGTGTGTGGGAGGAGGGGATGAACTGGAATATTTACATACATACATGTAGATTTCTGTGATTTCAAAAAGGTTCCAGTTTTTCTGTTACATGGTTGGTTAGTAATGGTGCTTAATTGGAGTGCCTGGCTGGCTTAGTCAGTGGAACATGAGGTTCCTGATCTTGAGGTCATGAGTTCAAGCCCCACATTGGATATAGAAATTACTTAAAAAAATAATGGTGCTTAGTTTATTATTTAAAAACAAACAAACAAACTGAGGTATTCACCTTCCAATGCCCCTTCTCGGTAAAAGGAGCTTTCCTACTACTCTTCCTTTCTTATACTCTAATAAACTTTGGCCTGTTGCTTAAAAAAAAAAAAAAAAATTATGGGGAGGCAAATATAAGCCAATGAGGAGGGGATGTAATAAACAAAGGAATATTGCATGCACTTGAAATCCATAACAAACAACAGCAACAACAAACATCCTGGCTAAAGTTATCCCCATTAAATATAAATTCCAAGAGGGCAGGGATGCGTCTGATTTGTTCACCACTACAAACCCCATGCTTGACACACAGGAGACAGTAAATAAATCTTTGTTGAATAAATTAATGTAAGCTCTCCGAGCCTCAGTTTCCTCTGGATCAAATAACATAACATAGGTAAAGTCTTAATATGCTGCCTGGTACAGAATAAAGCACTTAATAAATGGAGACATTTGATGAGGGTTTTATTAACAGCAAGAACTTATCCCTAACCACCAACCCTACAGCCTCTTATAAGAAAGAACAGAAGGGCAAAGTGCAGTTAATTTGGTGCCCTTATAGACAGCAAATACAATGGTTACATTTCCTTTTTGAAGCTATCAACTTCTTTCTTTCTTTCCTTCTCCTTCTTTCCCTATCTCTGCCCAACGTGGAGCTCAAACTCATGACCCCAAGAACAAGAGTCACATGCTCCACTGACTGAGTCAGATAGGTGCCCCAACTTCTACTCTTTATTCCTCATCAGATATTGATAAGAATCTCATGGAGAACTGAACCCTGGTCCATTTCCTTTCATATTGGTCACTTAGCTGAATGCCAAGCTTTCAAATTCAATATGAGCTCTCAAAAACTCATTGGAGTTTTTGCATAGATTTACGTATAACTAGAATACCTACTGTTTTCTATTAACCTATCTTTAAAAACAAAACAAAACAAACAAAACAAAAACAAAAAACCCCAGCTGTGTCTCCCTTGAGGAGTGGAATCCAGCCTTCCCTACGTTCCTGCTTGGTATGGGTTGGGTTCTTACCAATACCAGTGCTCCAGCAGTCACTGAGAAACCCACTGCCAGACTGCCTGGCCCACCTGCATCCAATCACTGCTGGTGAGCCACAGCACACATGGTGAGTACCTGCTGGATAGTGGAGAAAAACTCCAAGCTCAGACCCTGGCCTATGACCCTTCCCGCTCATAGATGAGACCAGAGATGCTAGGACCAGGGTGAGAGAACACAAACATCTCCCCATCTGCTCCCCCCTAGGCCCTACCATCTATCCACCAAGGAAGCTTTAAGCAAAGGATCTGCAGCAAGTCACCGAAATTCTTGAGTTGCTTGAGCCTAACTCATTGACCTATTTGCGTCATACTGAAGGTGGCTAAATGAGAGGATGCGCAGAGCACGGGTGCCCCCTCTTTTGTTCATTCCTTAAAGTCTTATCAGCCATCCACCCTTATTACCTACCTAGTGTCACCCTATTCAGGAAGGTGGAGGCTGCTGCTTACCTGGATGGCTAGCTGGGCTATAGCCACCTGGGGCAGTGCTAGGTAGAAAAGGACAGATGTCAACATGGCTGCTGTGCTCTGGGACAGGACATAGGACACCCCCCTAGAGGGGGCAAGCCAATTGGTACAGAACAGTACCAGAGTGAGGGCAGGATTTGAGTGTGGGCCCACATCAAAAATCTGCGCCATGCTCACCACCACCAGTTCTTCAGGCAAGGTTGAGGGACTGTGCCTAGCACAGAGCTACCACTGGGGCACGAGGCCCTAAGAACAGCCCCTACAAAGACCTTCAGCCTGCACATCTCTCCCAAACCCTTGGCTCTATAGGTCTTGGGGGTACGTAGGGGAGGGAAGGCAAGATCAGGCTGGCTGTCTGCTCCACTTTTCTCCCCCCTGGTCTCTCATATCTCTCCTTCTCCACCTCTCTCTGTCCCCCACCCCCTCAAAAAACTCTCCCAACCAGGCCTCCACCACTTCATCCTGCACTGCCCCTCCCCCAGCACCTGTTGTACAAGGAAGGAAGGACTAAAAGACAGAATAAGGGAGTGGTCAGAAAACAGACCCCCACTGGCTTAGACTGGAATTTAACAACAGAGAAGAGGAAAGTTCTGTTTCCTCAGAAGCTTCTCAGAAGGAAGGAGTCTATGGAAAAAGATGGTGGTTTCTCCTCTCTGCAAGAATCTTATCTCCTAGATCATAGTTTTGCCAGTCAGGCTCAGAGTCTCTGTTTGGTGTCCTGCTCCAGTTTGGAGACTGCTTTTCTAGGTCTAAGTGAGTGGAGTTGGGATGAGGAGCAAGTGTTTCAGGTGCTTTTTCTGGAGGAAGAGGCAGCCAGAGAGGTGAGAGCTCTACTCTTGTGATTAAAGAACATCTCATGTCCTCCCTTCAGCCAATAGAGAGGAACCTCATCCCTCAACCTGCTACCCCTACCCAGTCAGTGGTCTCCATAAGGGAGCCTTAGACTTTTATACTCACACCTAAGCATCCACTATCCCCAGCTTTAGCCCTTCTCTCTCCTTATACTAAGCTCTTTCTTCCTTTTTAGCCCTCTGACCCAAACTCACTAAGTGAGCAAGAGCTTATAATGGCTTCTGTCCACCAGAGGTGCTTACAGTGAAGGTAGAGACTCATCCTTCCACTTCCTAATCATCTTTATAAACCTGGGTTTCGGGAGCCAGAGAGGTAAAGAGGAAAGCTAAACTGAGGATCTGGAAGACAATAAGAATTCTAGGGAAGGCAAGGTAAGAATATTTCCATTCCTCACCAGAAACAGAGCAAGCCAGCAAGAAAGTATCAAGGCTGAATTGGCAATCAGGCCATTGGAATCTGCAAAAGAAAGTTCCTTTGAGGAAAACTGCCTGGGAGTGGAGGGGATTCCTGGAGTCTAACACTCTTGGGATCACCCAGGACAGACCCTAATTTGTCTTCGTCTTCTTTTCTGGTTAGCTTGTTCGCTTTTTGTGTTATCACTCTACTTCATTCTTGTATTTGGGGCTCTTTTCAGGGGTTGCCAGAATTTTTAATTCTAGATTCTCTGACTTCTCTCATCTGGCCTTAAATAAGCATACAAAATTTTTGAATTTTTTTTCCTACTAAGAACTATGAAAGTGGAGAAATAGGATTTGTAAAATAACAAACTTGGAGTAATTACAAAGTTATTTTGTAACTTGTAGTAGTGATCATCCTAGAGTCTCAAATATCTCTACAGTAGACTGAATTATCTCTGGGTTACTAACAATCAGCCTTCCAACCTCTTTATATTCCTGGGGCTAGGGATCCTAAGTTCACTATACCCTCTTCCATAAAGAAGGCTCCATTTCTCAGTCTCCTAGAGGTGCTATACGAAGTATAATCCATAATATTAGGTAGTGAGTGCATCTATAAATCTCAGAGAATCTGCAGGCAGAGCTGTTTGTCTTGTTTCATTTCTCCACAGGGGTTTCATGTAATTACCATACCCACCTCTGAGGTTATCCAGGACCAGTTTACTACCTCTCTGAAGTTGCTCCCTGGCCAGTCCATATCATCATGACCTAAAGAATAACCTAGGTCTGAGTTTCATAAAAATATCTAACCTGCTGGGGTACCTGGGTGGCTCAGTCAGTTAAGCATCTAACTTTGGGTTTCAGCTCAGGTCATGATCTGTTTGTGAGTTTAAGCCCCACGCTGGGCTCCATGCTGACAGTGCAGAGCCTGCTTGGGATTCTCTCTCCGCCCCTCCCCCACTTGCTCAGTCTCTCTCTCAAAAATAAATAAACAAACTTAAAAAAATATATATCTAACCTGCTGACCTAACAGGATTGTATCAGGATCAAATGAGATATACCCTGGCAATATACACATTAAGTTAGCTGCCTTAAAATGTAAATGAACTGATTCATGAGTTAATCATATATATACATAATTTATGATTATCAAGTATGAACATCCTCTCTGGAAATTACAATGTGGGTGAATCGAGATATGGTCCTGAGGGGTTGGGTGAACTTCCATCTCTCCATCTACCATGTGGAATCTCTATCCCAGCCCCATATTCAGAATGCCAGATCAGCATGTAACCCAGCTCCATTGTGTGGACAGTTTCATAGGACAAAGGCCCCAGCATAGCACAAGCCAGCCTAGCAGCCCCTTTGGCTAGCTCCTGAGGGCCCCCCTTCTCTCTCTTTCTCTGGTTATGCTTTGCTGACTGCTGACTCCTGGCAAAGTCCAGAACAATCACCAAGCTCTGTGCATCATCCCTCTCCCATCCATAGTTAAGGGCTCCAATTAGCACTTGGATCAGGTGAGAGCTCCCACATATTAGAAATGGGCTAATTCAAGAAACAGAATGAAAATAGACTGAAACATCCTGTACTTGGCTCCTTCTCCCCTTCTTTTCATAGGGAGTCAGATACAACTCTAAGCCAGGGAGACCAGTGCTCACTATGGTTAGGTTCTGTTCTAAGTAGTTAATAGTATGTGTGTTATCTCACGTACTGGTTTTCCCTAGGACTGCACAGTTTATTCCCTACTTATTCTATTGACATCCTATCCTTGGATGACTTCACCTATGTCTGCTCTCCCTCAAAAATTATTTTTTTAATTAAAAAATTTTTTTTCAAAGTTTATTTATTTTGAGAGAGAGAGAGAGAGAGAGAGAGAGAGAGAGAGAGAGAGAGAATGCCCACAAGCTGGGAGGGGCAGAGAGAAGGAGAGAACAGAATCCCAAGCAGGCTCCGCATCATCCATGCAGAGCCTGATGCAGGGCTTGAACTCATGAACTGCGAGATCATGACCTAGCCGAAATCAAGAGCTGGATGCTTAACTAACTGTGCTACCCAGGCACCCCTCTCCCTCAAAATTTATATCTATATATTTACAGAAAATTTTCAGCTGGGTGTCCTATGGACACCTCAAATACAGCCTGTCTGAAACAGAATGGATTATCTTCCCCCCATTCAAACATGCTTTTCTTCTGTATCCAATCATTAAATCAGAAACCTATGAATCAACTTTGATTCCTTCCCCTATCCTCCCATTTTCACCTAACCAGTCACCACCAGAACTCTACCAATTCTGTCTTTTAGATGACTTAACCCACACCATGTCCCACCTGAGAACTCTATATCCTGTTTGACCCTGTTTCTGGTCTCATTCCCTCTCCAATTCATTCTCTATGTTGCTGTCAGCTTTATCTTTATAAAAACACCTGTAATTTGTCATTTCCCTGGGTCCCTTCAACAGCTCCTGAACATCTGAAAGACATTACTATGGGGTGCCTGGGTAGCTCAGTCAGTTAAGTATTTGAGGTTAAGCGCCTGACTCTTAATTCTGGCTCAGGTCATGATCTTACAGTTCCTGGGATCAAGCCCTGAGTCAGGCTCTGCACTGCCATTGCAGTTGGAATTGCAGTTGGGATTCTTTCTCTCCCTTTCTCTCAAAATAAATAAATAAACATCAAATTAAAATACATTACTATAAATACAGGACTCCTCATAATTTACCCTCAACTTTTCCAACTGTTCTCCATATCTCTGCAGCATGAGGCCCTGGCAATTTTGTACTTCTTGTGGCTTCTCAAATACTTCATTCTGTTTCATTACCCAGTGCTTTAGCAGAAGCTGTTCCCTACACCTTGAATGTCTTTTTCCCTTTCATATGTCAAGTGAAACCCTATCATTTCTTAATTATTATGCATGGAAACGTTAAGAATTAATTACTTGTACATTAGCAACGAGGTAGGTAAATCATCTCAATGACGAAGGTGAGTTTTTATCAGATAGATGGTCAGTCTGTGAAAGTAAAATAATACAACACATGACAGGCAAGAAGCTATTTCCTCAGCAGGGAATAAAGTAACAGAGGTGTATCTAAGTGACAGTGTGAGAAATCTGCAATGATTGCTTCAGCTCTCACACCTAGGATGGAAACAAAGGAGAAAAGCTACAGAAACAGAACTCAGGAACTTTCTTCTCATTACCCCCAAAATACAAAGTACTGAGAGAGCAGGACTTTTCAGAAGGAATGCTCTCCTCCATGCCTTCGCTCCTAGGCTTAGGAGGAACATAAACCACTCTTCTCAGACACATTAGGCAGGATGTGTGAAGGCTGGACCAGGCTGACCCCTGGTGGAGAGAATGAACCAGTCATTGCACTCCAAGAATGTGATCGCAACACTTTCTCCCTTTATCCTCGTTCATTTACTAATTCAAAAACAACAGTACTTACCCTGTGTTTAGGGTAAAACCGAGGCCTTAGGTCACAGAGAACAAAGGGCTTAATCGCCATTCCTAAGATTTCTTAAGAAACCATTCTTAATTCCCATTCTTAAGAATCTAATGGGTGAGATAAGTAGCTGCCCCTTTAAATGTTCTCTTCTCGGCAGCCCTAGGGAGAGTGGGAGTCGTTAGGCGGCTAATGCAGTTAAGTAGTCCAGGGGAGAAATGTGATGGGGATTGAACGACCATCAGATATATGTGAGGGAGACAAATCCAAGGGCTTCCAGGTTTCTGGCTTGGGCAACTGGTTGGTTATGGGTTGCAGTTCACAGGGTCAGGGAACCTACGCGGAGGAGGAATGGTGTGTAAGAAGACGAAGTAAGTTTTAGACACGTTAAGTTTGAGGTCACGGGAGGGATGGGAGTGGGCTACATTCAGGTAGAAATCTCTAATAGGTTGTTGGGATATACAAATGGGATATACAAATCAGGAAAGAAATATGGGGTAGGGATTTAAAGTCCTTCTCCAGTAACTCTGAACATATAAAAACCAACGTTTACAGTATTTACACATTATTATAAAACAGCCTGCTACTTAACCTAGTGGTTATTTGTCAAGTTGTATTCTAGGTTATGCTCTCGTTTAATTTTTGTCAAGGTCTAAAGGGTTATTTTTTACAAATGAGAACACTTAAGGATCAGATTAAGTGATTTGCCCAAGGTCACACAGAGGAGCTAGGTTTGAATCCGATTACTGTTTAATTCTAAAATCTATACTTTCTGACGTCTTGCTACACCGTCTTTCTAAAGGTCCTACTTGGTAAAAACGTGAGCAGCACTGCCGGAAAAAAAACGAAATAAACCGTACCAAGCGCATGCGGACCAAGAACACATTTCACTAAGATGGCGGCTCCCCTGCTGGACGCAGGCTCCCTTACGTCATCACACTGCGCGGCCGCCTTTCGCGCACCACGTCGGAAAGTAGCAGGCGGGCAGATGGCCAGGTCCCAGGCCAGAGGGCGTGCCCTATTCATCCCTGGCGCAAGATGGCGCTGCCTTTTGCACGTTCGCTGTTCTTGTGCCGCTGGGGAGCTAAACGATTGGGGGTAGCCGTCGCGGAAGCCCGCAGAGGTAGGATTATCTCTTTTACTCTCTTTTATCTCCAAAATGGTTTCCGTTATTCCCGAGAGTCCCCTTGGGTCTCTCCCTGATCTGCTTTGGTCTTGAGAGTCCAAACCTGGGACACAAGCTGGCTTTTTTTTTTTTTTTTTTATCCCGAGGCTTTTCCAGTCTGAAAGCCCATATTGAAGCGCCTCACTCTTGCCCGCGTGACATTTTTTCTGTTTCCTCGTGAGCGCATGACTGTTTCAGATCGTAATACGTATATATCACTAGATTTAGGGGTTTAGCGCTCGTCATCATCTAATCTCTTTGCTCTGCTCACAGGCATCAGTTTCAAACTGGAAGAAAAAACCGCCCACAGCAGCCTGGCGCTCTTCAAAGGTGACACAGGTGTCAAGTATGGCATAGTAGGATTGGAGCCCACCAAGTTGGCCCTGAATGTGGAGCGCTTCCGGGAATGGGCCGTAGTGCTGGCAGACACAGCAGTCACCAGTGGCAGGCACTACTGGGAAGTGACAGTGAAGCGCTCCCACCAATTCCGAATAGGAGTGGCAGATGTGGATATGTCCCGGGATAGCTGCATCGGTGTTGACGATCGTTCCTGGGTGTTCACGTATGCCCAGCGCAAGTGGCACACCATGTTGGCCAACGAAAAAGCCCCTATTGAGGGCATGGGGCAGCCAGAGAAGGTGGGGCTGTTGCTGGAGTATGAGGCCCAAAAGCTGAGCCTGGTGGATGTGAGCAGGGTTGCTGTGGTCCACACGCTACAGACAGATTTCCGAGGTCCAGTGGTACCTGCCTTTGCCCTATGGGATGGAGAGCTGCTGACCCACTCAGGGCTTGAAGTGCCTAAAGGCCTCTAGTATGTGTTTCATTGGAGTGCCCAATCAAGCTCTAACTTGGGTAGCCTCCTGGTGAAACTGTCTGAAGCCTTTTAATTTTGCCGCTAAGCAACCTCCAACTCCTGCAATTCAGTGTTAGGCCCTCTGTGCAATATCTTAGTCTTTTTCCTTTCCCCTACCCTGTGAAAACTAGGCACACAGCCACCCTCTCCCCTCCCCCAATCTACTGCCAGTTTCCTAGGCTACCCTGCGTGTACTTAATGTGACTGGCTTCCTTCGGTCCCTCTGCCTCCCTGTGCCCAGACCTCAGACTGCATTCAGTCCCGGGGTCTTAGCTTTCAACTTTGAATTGATTCATCACTGTGATACCTCTGCCTCCCTCTGCCCCCATGTGATTCCCCCCTCCCCCCACCTTGGGGCTCTACAGAATCTCTCCAGAGTAAATCCTTTCTACCTCTGGCTGGAGGAGTGGTACAATGACTTGGCCCTTTCCCTGTAGCACATGCAGAGTTGACTCTGGCTCCCCAGGAAGTTCTTTACTGTCTCTGAATGAAACAGAGCCCTTCTTTCCTAGTACCTCAGTGCCAGACTCTCAGCCCCACACTGCTGCAGCTATCACCACCCAGAGTCCATCTGCCTTAATCTGCACATCCCTGACATCTGGTCAATCCATTATAATCATTGGGCCAGTTACAACCATGATCAAAGGAGACCAGATACTTGTGCCACAGTTGGAACTTCCAGAGGGAGGTGGGAGGCCTGAGGTCTTGCACAATCCCTTTTTGAGCCTGCTCAGACCCAAGCCCTATTACCACCCACTCTCCCCTCCACCCCCTCCAGCAGTTGCTGTATCCTAGCAACTCTAGGATACAGTTAACCTAGAGTAGTATTTAGGGTTGACGAAAACGTGGTGGGATGAGTATGTATGTGAAATATGTATTGTTTGGGCTCTGTCTGACCTTGTGGTTCCCTCTTATTCTACCTTTATGATGGTGACACAGCTGGATGCCCCTGTGGGAGAGAGAGAAGGAGTGGGCTTAACAATTATAATTTGTGTAATTAAAGTTTATTTGAGCACAAAATACTTTCTCTGTCTAAAAAATTAGCAGTAGCAGCAGTACTTCCTGGCTAAGGAGGGCAGACCTCTCCAGACTATTAAAGTCTGGTGCATAGCTGTCCCACTTCCTTTGTGGATACATACCTGTACATGGTGGCTAGGGCCCCTTTACCAGAGCATCTCTGTCTCTCTCTTGATGTTTTTTAAAGAAAGGGAGAGGGGACCTGGGTGAAGACCTGGGATGATTTTGAGTGGGCTAAACCATTAGGCTGTACCTCGAAGAAAGTCAGAGTCTCCATGGATTGCTCTACTGCATGGGTCCACCAAGGCACTTCTCTATACTCTGTCTGCCAAGGGAATGGGGTATTTTCACTCTCACAGAAAGCAGTAGCCTAAGTCTTGGTCCCCACTGAAGCAGTGCGGCTCTCCATAGCATGTTTGGTGGTTATGGGTTAAGTGTGTGGCCAGTCATGCTATTTCTTGAGCAGGTACTGTATGTGCACCCCATGCTCACACCATGCTCTCTAAGTTCTCCTTGGACAGGGCCTCGGCCGCTGCTTCGGCCTGAGTCTCAGATGGTGTATAGGAGTCCTGGTAATCCTGAAGCAGTTTCACCACCTCCAGGTGGTTGAACTGCACAGCATCATCCAGGGGAATGTTGCCCCACCTGAAAGGAACAAAGCCCATGATCAGGCAAAGAAGACATTGAGAACGCTATGGTTAAATAGTGACTGTGGTGGCTGGAGGGCAGTGGGAGAAAAGCTGCTGCTCAGCCGTCCTTTTACCTTAATCCTACTCACCTGTCCTTAACAAAAGGATTCACTTTGCAAGCCTCAATCAGGAATTTAACAACTTCGATGTGTCCTAGGAATATGGGCAGAAGGAAAATGAGATGGCACAGATCCTGAACCTTTTGGTGTTAACATTAGTATAGACTTTTGGCAGCTGGAGTCTGAACCAAAATGGGAAAGGCCTCTTCCCATTTTGCTCCCTGAAGCACCCAATAATAGTTGGCCTGCAAACTGCAGGGCATCTGGACAAAACCAGTTCCTTCCCTTGTAACCTTAAGGGCACATGCGATAGGGATTACTCTTGTTAGAAAAGAAAGGCTCTTAGGGGGTGCCTAGCTGGCTCAGTCAGTAGAGTATGCAACTCTTGATCTCAAGGTTGTGAGTTTGAGCCCCATGTTGGGAGTAGTTTACTTTAAAAAAAAAAAAAAAAGAATAAAATATAAAAAAAGAAAGGGTCTTCCCCTTTTATTTAACCTTTAGATACCTTCAGCTGCAGCAACATGCAAGGCTGTGCGGGAGTCATAATCTTTCTGTTCCATGTCCATGGCTGACAAGGCAAACCTGAGGGTGGTGGAAAATAGCTAGAGTTACCCAGATCAGCCTAGAATCACTAGTGTCTTTTCTGAAGTGGGGTCAGACTGGATGGATTCCAGAAAAAGTAAAACAGAGCTTATGGTAAGATCTGTAGACTCTGAGTAATCATGTTCTATACCCAGATGAGACTGTTACTCCTGAATCAGACGGGTGTGATGCTTCCAGAAACATCACTACCTACATGTTTGCTGATGTTGGTGATCTACTTGAGGCAAGGTCCTTAATTACTTCCAAGGATTCTGCTCTTAACACCCAGGTTAATCCTAACAGTGACTACTGTTAATTAAATTCTTATCACATGGCAGTCACTGTACTTAAAATAATCTCCTTAAAAATTTTTTTTCTTTAGTGTTTTTATTTTTGAGAGAGACAGAGCATAAACGGGGGAGGGGCAGAGAGAGGGAGACACAATCTGAAGCAGGCTCCAGGCTCCAAGCTGTCAGCACAGGGCCTGATGCGGGGCTTGAATTCACAAACCGCAAGATCATGACCTGAATGGAAGTCGGATACTTAACCAACTAAGCCACCCAAGGGCCCCTAAAATAATCTCATTTAAATGCAATCTGTGCTATTTTATCTGGCTCTAAAGCTGAAGCACTTAACTATTTTGCTGTGTTGACTCCTAATGAGATCTCTGACCAGGAGTATTTTAGTGTGTTTATTTAGTACCTTCGAAGAGCTGAGACATCTCCACTATAGGCAGCAAATAATAGGTTCACCACAGTCTTGTTCTGGAAAACAAATTATACCCACCTTAGATTAACTGTGACTTTGAGCTCACCCATGCCCAGCTCTACCCTGTGACCCTTCTACAAAGATGCTTAGCCAAGGGTATTGCTAAAGCATTATGGAATGTTATATTCTGAAATATTCTTATAAGCCACCTTGGGTTTTCCTTACCCGAACTTCTCCCCCTTCACGCCGTGGGTCTAACTTCCGAGCACAATGCCTCAGGTTGTCATAGTTGTGGAAATTGAAGAGAGACACCAACTTCTAGAATCATAAGCCAAAGAGATTGTTTACTTACTCCCTGCACTTCGTAGAAGCTCAAAATTGTTTCATTTACTCATTCAAAAACATTAAGTCCTACATGCAAAGTAACTCACCTGGCAGAAGCTGATGCCCCTGTGGCTGTTCCCTAGCTTGTCCAGTGGAGGTGACAGACACATCATTCCCATGACATTAGGTACTACTAGGAGGATGGCTCCTGACACAGCTGACTTGGCTGGCAGGCCCACCTTGGGGACAAAGTTGAAACTGAGGATAAGCTAGAGGTGCCCCCAAGTCCAGATTAATAAGTTAGTCTATCCCAAATGACTGCATAGGCAAAGCCATATCCATCTCAACCTTTTGGCTTGTTCATTAGCTTCTTTTCTTACTAATCTCCTGCCCTCTCTCCCTTAAATTAATGGCTTCAGTAAGGAAATATTTGTTGAGTGTCTATGCTGTGCCTGATGCTGCCCTAGAACTAGGACAGTATCATTTGACTTCATTCTGGTGGTAGGAGATACATCATCAACAGAGAAAAATAACCACAGCTTGTGGGAAAACACAGGAGAAATGAAGTAGGGTGCAGGGATAGAGAATGAAATGGGAGGGGGGCCTACTGGAGACAGGATGGTCAGAAAAGCCTCTCTGAGGAAGTGGCATCTAAACTGAGACCTAGAGAAGTGCCAGGCACGTGAAGAGCAGCAGCAGAGTGGCTTAGAAGCTGCAGCATCATGTATTGATGTGTTTGAGGGATTTGGTGTGTTTGACAAACTCCCCTAAGGATTCTCAGCCTAACTGCCTGGCTGGAAGCTACTGAATGACAGGCAGGAACAAGCTTCCATCCTCAACTTTGAGAGACTCCGTGTCCTCATGTCTCGGCTCTGGACTGGTGGCAAATGGATGGCAGGGCCAGCAGCACTCACATGGAAGGCAAACTGGCCTGAGAAGTCGTACATGCCGCAGGAATGCATGAGGCTGAGGGTGTTGCGCACTGCTTCAGCGCTCAGCACGCTCTCTCCTGTGATGGGGCAGATCCCGCCATTGGCCAGGGTGGCTGCCATGACACTGCCTGACTCACAGGTCACCTCCACGGAGCACAGCTATGGAGACAAGGCAGAGGTGAGGGTGCAGTGTGGATGTGAACACTGTGCTCTTGGGTCTAGAGCAATGTTCTTGGCATCCTGATCTTTCAAAAAGTTCCCCTGGTGTTTCTGAAGGACACCAGAACCACTGAAAAGGAGCATCCCTCTTGTGGGTGAGAGCAAGGATGGCAGTCTGTCCTGTTCCTTTGGCCCGGAGCTAAACAGAAGTGTTTCCTCACCTGGAAATAGAGATCAAGGGCAGCCATCATGTCCACCCCCTTAGGAAAGCACTGTAAGAAAGAAGAAGGGAGAGCATTTCTTTTCAGGCCATCAGCAGATCCTGTCACATTGCCAGGATCTCAAGCAAAGTCCCCAGCCCCAGTTGCCCTTCCACCAGC
Source organism: Felis catus (assembly GCF_018350175.1). Classification (NCBI taxonomy): domain Eukaryota; kingdom Metazoa; phylum Chordata; class Mammalia; order Carnivora; family Felidae; genus Felis; species Felis catus. The sequence goes on from NC_058374.1 coordinate 82,917,412, forward strand.
TGCAGAATTCCCGGGGACTTGATATGCCGGCCTCTCCCAATTACCTTCTTTTCCTTTAGATAGTAGCCAATGGCATAATTCCGATCCCCTGTTTCCTTCTCTGACTGGAATCTGAAGCAAACACTGAATTTAGTACTTGATGTTTGAGGGAGGGTGTAAGGAGAGGGGAAAAATACCTTCCTTGAGAGAGACAGAACTAGATCACATATGTCAAACTAAATCAGCCCCTCTATAAATTCTCACAGTAATACTGGAGGAAACTTCTGACCCTGAGGAAACACTGGGCTAAACTTTATTGTAAAGCATAAAAAAACAAACCAAACCCAAAATGGGTCATCTAGTTTGGGAAAACTGATGAGCATTTTGGACTTGAGGGACTTGTCAAGAAAGGGTTTAAGAATAAGCCCTCATACTGCCTCTCTTAAGTACTAAGTAGAAATGGAGGGATGCCTGGGTGGCTCAGTTGGTTAAGTGTCAGACTCTTGATTTTGGCTGAGGTCATGATCTCATGATTCATGGATTCAAGCCCCACGTCTGGCTCTGTGCTGACAGTGCAGAGCCTGCCTGGATTCTCTCTCTCTTCTCTGCCCCTCTCCTGTTCACGCTTGCGCACACACGCACCCTCTCAAAATAAATAAAAACTTAAGAAATGGAACAAGTTTTTTTACAAAGTAAACATGTCAATGAAGGGACTCTGAGGAAGCTATGTGGCCAAAATTCCCCTGGATTTCTTGCTCTTAAGATTTATCACCACCCCACCTTCTCTATCACACACATGCACACACAAACACACCCCACAATGTATTCATCCAATCCTATGAACAGAGCCTTACGTAGCATTGCTGAAACCCATGTATTCGTTCCCAGCCATTTTGTTCAGATACTGTAATACCTAAAAGAGAAAAAGGAGCATGGAAGGCACCACATGAGAGAGAACCTCTACTAAACACATACTAGCCTGCCTAACTTTTTTGAACTCCTCAGTCCTTATCATAGCAGGGACTCAAGAGGCTTTTTCCCTCTGAGGCCACAGATCTCCACACCTCTGGAAATAAAGCTTCTAGTATGGGCTGGTGCATTATCAAAGTGGGGTTAGAGCCACGCACTGGGACACCTGGAAAGGATAACATGCCATCGAGAAAAGCAGCCAGGAGCTGAGTAGCAAGGGAACTTACAAAATCAAACTTCTCTGCTTTGTTACAGTCCATCTGCAAAGAAAGAGAGAGAGAGAGAGAGAGATCAGCATTCCAAACCTAGGAGGATGACAGGAGTGCCAGGAGGACCTAGTGGAGTTAAGGTCTTAGACTGGTTTTGCTAGTGACTTTTTTTTTTTTTTTTTTTTTTTTTTTTTTTTACAACTGAGTCTTTTTGTATACCTGCATATCATATCCAATGATCTTAAAAACCAAACCATTTAGATTTTAGTATCAAACAATGAGTACAAATAACCTCACCCCATCTGTGAGTTTTACTCATCCCTGAGCCTCACTTCCATTTCCATTCTCAATCCCAGCCCTCATCTGACTCTCACTTTCCTTCTCCTGATTCCAGTCCTGTCCCCAAACCCCATTCCTATTCCTGATCCCCATCCTCATCCCTTAGGCCCAAGCTAGAACCATACTCTATCCCTATCCCTGACTCCCATAGCTATCTCTAACTGGAGTGACAGGAATGGGATCAGGAGGTGTGTTGCATTTAATACTCAATTACATCAATTATATTGATAACTGAAATAAAGCTGAAGATTTTAGCCGAGTGTCAGGTCCAATAGGCCCACTTAGATGGGAATGGAATGAGGCAGGTGCCAGTTACAGGGCTGTAGACAGAGCTATCCCAGGGCAAGGGGAGAGCCTGAGCCTGGTCTGGTCTCCCATTCCACCCCCACCACACTCCATTGCTTCCTGTACATGTCAACTATAGTGTCAACACCATAGGGACTCTGACACCTGAGTCCCAGGGGGGAGGGTTCCTAACACCACCTTCCCCAGGAGGGGCTGTGATTGGCTCTGGAGTGTTGCGGCCCACACTGTTCTCAGGTTCTTGCTCAAGCCCTGGGAGACCTACAGCTGACAGACCAGCCTGATACCCTTGCTCAAGGCCAACTCACAGTTTCAGGTGACGTGAATAGCTGCCCTGGCCTGGCCATTCACCCTTCTTTCTGTGTCCCTCACCCAGAAGTGGCCAATCAGTACCCAACGGTGCTGTCCTCCCCCTGTGTCTGGCATTTGGCCCTTGGTCCTAGGCAGGGGTCAAGACCTGAAGACCTGCTCACTTCTCTAAGGGCCAGGAAGCTCTGGGCTCCAGACTCAGGGTTGGGGGCAGAGGTACAGCTCCTTTTACTAACATCTTCGACATATGTGGGTCCTTGCTGTGCCCTCACTACTTCCTGGGGACCCTCATAGGAACCAAGGCCCAGCAGTCTCCTGGAGAACTGGGCAGATATGTGGGATATAGGAACAAGGGGGTTTAGAGAACAGTACCTTCCAGATGGCTAGGATGGCACTGACCTTGATCAGGGAGCTCACAACAATGGCACCAGCATTGACCATGGGGTTATGGGGGATTCCTGGAGAAATACAAACCACCCAGAGTTTTATTAGCTGCTGAGCAAAGCCTCCTTTACAGCTGGCCTACTCTGCAGGCTAGACAAGAAAAATTTCTTTGCTGGGGAGGATGAAATGACAGAGCTAATCAGCAAAGTCAGAGAAATAAACAAACAAGGCTGGAGGGATAGGTGGGAATAAGAAGAGGGACATCTATGAGTCTGCCCTGAGCCCTGGTAGTGCTCACCTTCCTCATTGAGAGAGAGCTTGTTGTAACGTAGGCCACTGGGCTCCTTGCCCACAAACTTGTGCACGTAGTCAGTGCCTAGGGTGCTTATGGAGATGGCATAGGTGAGGGGCTTCACACAAGACTGCAGGCAGAAGGGGATCTTTGTGTGGCCCACGGAGTGCCTGGGGGCAGATAGGTGCCATGAAAGGGATCAGCCTATGTTCTGCACCCGTGCTCTGCCTCCCCTTCCTCTCACCCAGCATCTTACCGCTGACCATCCACAGTGCACAGGGAGACACCCCACAGGTCTGGATTGGATTTGGCCAGCTGAGGGATGTAGGCCGCCACCTGGGCATGAGTGGGGAGACAAAACAGACAGAATGGAGATATGGATGTAGAGGGGGAACAGAGATAATCAGAGTCAGGATAAAGGTGAAAATTCTGTCTTCTGAAGGGCAATAGGGTTCCCTCCTGCCTATTGTTCTCAGGGACACCCAAGCCTTAAGTCCAAGAAGGCCTTAGCTTTCTGTAGCTCTATTCCTATAGAGATGGCTGTAAAGCCTACGGAAAGTAAAAAGAGAAAAATTCTGGGTTTTGGTTCTCAGGCTCAATTACCCTATAGGTCTCTTTCAAAGTTCGATTGAATCCTTTATGCCACTTGTCCCCTAAGAAACTTCAGATTCCTTCACCTGCTCTAGAAATCACATGTATAGAAATACATAAAGCATTTGTCCCCATTTTTAGAGGTTCTGCTTATCTCTCATCCATGGATTCCCAGCCCCAAGAAATTTCCAAGAAGCAAGGTATATCTGGCCCAGAGCCCTTGCCCCTCCCTTAGTCCCCTGGCCCTCACTTTGCCTCCAGTGAGCTCTTTGGCATCCTCAAAGATGCGATCCACATGGCTCGTGAACTCCTCAAAATCAGGAATGACAAACTTCTTTCGGAATGCCTGGGTCAGGAGCACAATGTTGCTGCTCACACACCTGGATCCCAGACACGATTGGGTTAGGGGGCTGGAGAGATGCAGCTGTGACTCACTCTGGAGCCATGGAAGTTGGGAATAAAGAAGGCGTGAGTGGTCATGAAGTTTGGGACCAACAGCTCTATAACCTTTGGCATGTCACTTTATCTTTCTGGGTCTTAAGTTTCTTTTGCCTCTAAAATGAGGGGTTGTTGTAATGATGTGGAAAGATACCCCAAGACAGTGTCTTGGGATATAAGAAAAAAATACCCATATAATATGCATAGTGGGCCACCTTTATATTTTAAGAATCCTAAGTCATATAAGTATATTTATATATATTCCTGTATGTATGTAAATGCATAGGACGTTATCTAGAAGATACCCACTAATCTGTTAACAATGTTTACTTCTGGGAAAGGGGACTGGGATTGGGGAGAGAGGGAAAGGAGAACATGTATTTCTATATTGTTTGAACTTATTATATATAATGAGTATATGCATGTTCATATGTTACTTGTGTAATAAGTAATAAAACGAAGGGTCAAACTATCCAATCCCCAAGAGCCCTCCCTGCTATTATAGTCTATGTCCACATCAGTTTTGAGAGTGGGTGCCCTTGTTTCTGGGGCCCTCACTTTTGGAAGAGATCTCGGTCCAAGAGGCCACCACTGCTGGACTCTCGAACCATGCGGCGCATCTGGCTCATGCAGTCCCGAAGCCGGGGATCTGATGTCTGCAGTCCAGTGGCCTTCAGTGCCTTTAGGGAAAAGAAGAAGCCTGGTAAGGTCAACTACAAGGACAGCAATGCAATCCTAATATTCTTTCCCAATGGATAACAACTAGCTCAATCCCAACTACTGTAATAGGTGGAACAAATGGGTTTGCAGACTAAGAAAGGAGAGAATTGTGCAGCTATGGAGACTGATAAAGGTTTCCTGCCCTTTTTTATCAAGGAAGCTGGTTCCTGAACCCTTGGGGTCAAAGTCTCAAACCAAGAAGAATGGCTGAATCAGAGGGTTTCATCTTCCTACCCTGGTCCAGAGACTGGACTGCCTTATGAATCTAGACATCTACTACCATATTGCTACCATGGCCCGTTAGCCATCCCCCCACTTCCCAGAGATCCTGAAGATTCAGTGTTCTGAGCAGGTAGAGAGGAACTTACAGTAGTGAACTTGTGGATAGGGATTCGTTCCTGTCCCTCAGCAATAGTGTAGAAGAGCAGATCACCCAGGCGCGACAGCATGCCACTCTCTGATGAATCACTGTTTGGGGGCAGAGATAGGGGAGGAGGATAGGAACGTGAGAACTGCTCCCTGCTTCTCCTCCTAGAACATGGCCTTATAAGTAGATAGGTGTCCTCACTCTATGCCTCCTCCCTGAACCAGCTGATCTAGCCCTATAATTCCAACTTTCACATCTGTCCTGAGAAGTCAAATCTTACTGTCTAGCTTTCTTTTGTTCCTAACCTTCAGACCTTTATTTCTAGCTGCTTTCTAGACATTTCCATTTCTAGATGTCCCATAGGGCACTGCCAAACTCAAAATGTCCAAGTGTCCAAATGTCATTTCCCCTCCCTCCCTCTGCTCCTCTTCTGTGCTTCCCATTTGGGTTAATAGCCGTATCACTCACCCAGGTGCCAACCCAGAAATGTGGAATCATTTGGATAATTCCCATACCTTATATCCATGTTCAGTTGGTAACCCACACTATGTCTCTCAAATCCACCCTGTTTTCTTCCTTTGTGCCAGCATGGCACAGTATAAAGAACAAGAGTTTGCCCCTTAATAGCTGTGTGACCTTAATATAGATAGGAAATCAGGTTATTTAATAATGCTGAACATGCTTCCTCATCTGTAAAATAAGGGTAGTAATATGTGCTTTACATGGATGAAGTAGGCTTAATTAACAAAACATTTAGTGGAAAATGGTCTTTTATAAAGTAAATGCTCAGTAAACCATGCTTCATCATCAGCTCCATATTGTCTGTTCCCTAACTGCTACCACCCTCCCTTGACTTCCAACCCATCTTCCACAATGTGCCAGTTAACTTTCTAAAAGTCAAATATCATTTCTCTACTCAAAAACCTTTGATAGCTCTCCAGTGCCTACACATAAATTATTTCTTGGTATGGCATTCAAGGCTCTTAAAACCTACCAACATTCTTTTTCTATTCTCCACCATGTCCCAACACTTCAGTTACGCCAGATAACAGGTAGGTCCTTGTGGACCAGACATGGTTAGGCTTCCTGGCCTTTGCTTATGCTGCAGCTTCTGCATGAAATTACCTTTTTCTCCCTTCACTTGGAAAAGTCCTGCTCATCCTTCAAGGTCCAGATCAAATGTTACTAATTCTATAAAGGCTTCCTCAAACCTCCCAATATTGTTTATGCTGCTGGTATGACACAACACACCATCTTACTGACAGAAGACTCCATTGCTCCACTGTTGTGTGTGTGTGTGTGTGTGTGTGTGTGTGTGTGTGTGTGTGTTTAGCATCAACATTCTTTATTTTTATTAAATTAGAAGTACAAGAGTGCCTGGGTGACTCAGTTGGTTAAGCATCCGACTGTTGATCTTAGCTCAGGTCTTTATCTCAGGATTACGAGTTCAAGCCCCATGTTGGGCTCTACGCCCAGCATGGAGCCTATTAAAAAAAAAAAAAAAGAAGTACATTGCAAAATCATAAACAGGTACGATAATATTTTGGATTACAGATTAAATTCAAAATAAAAAGATGTAGGGGTACCTGGGTGGCTCACTGGTTGTGTCCAACTTCGGCTCAGGTCATGATCTCACAGTTCATGAGTTTGAGCCCCACGTGGGTCTCTCTGCTGTCAGTGAGGAGCCTGCTTCAGATCCTCTCTCCCCTTCTCTCTGCCTTTGCCCCACCCTCATGCACTCTCTTTCTCAAAAAATAAATAAATAAATAAATAAATAAATAAATAAATAAATAAATAAAATTAAAAAAATAAAATGACGTAAAATTTTTAAAAAATATTTTAAGTAATCTCTACACCCAATGTGGGGCTCGAACTCACAACCTCAAGATCAAGAGGTGCATGCTCCACTGACTGAGCCAACCAGGTGCCCCAAGATGTAAAAATTTCTAATTCCAATTTTTCTGATTTGAAATTAGAAAACACCTTAAAAAAAAAATCTCCTACCCCCCCTTACCCATTTTGCACATCCTACCATCCCCTCTCTCCAGGTCTTTGTGTTTTGGATACCTAGGTCTTCCTAACATTGAGCGAAGTCCCTAGCACACAGTGGGTCTTCAATAAAGAATTACCAAGTTACGTTTCTAGGAAGGTCCCTATTGCCCAAAATATCTCTCTTGCTGGCTTATAATGCTTAACATTCCAGGTATTAAAAACTTCTTGGTCTTCAAGAGTTCTATTAATATGTTAACAGATTTAGAGAAATTATTTTATCAGATCATTCCAAATATGACAGCTATTTGAGATTAAGACCCTTTAATATCTTTGATCCAACAATTTGACTTCCAGGTATTTATCTCGTAAGTGTACTTACATACCTACAAAATAACATATTCCCATTTATTGCATTGTTAGTAATAGTAGTACTAGAAACAATGTAAATGTGCATCAACAGGGAACTGCTTAAATTATGGTACATTCATGTAATGGAATATTATGCAGTATAAAAAAGAAGAGATGAGAGAATTCTTTAAGTACTGATATGGAATGATCCCTAACATGTCATATTAACTAAAATAAGCCATCTGTAAAACTGTTCATAGTATGGTACTATTTATGTTTAAAAGGAAAAAATATGTTTGCCTTTACAAGCACAAAATATTTCTGGAAGGATATATATGAAACCTGTTAAAAAATAAAAAGAAACCTGTAAGCCTGATTTACCTTCCTCTAGGGTGATGAAGCAAGTGCTGGGCAAAAGGAGTGGGAGGGATACTTCCCACTATATATCTTTTTGCATATTTTGAGCCATATGAATATGTATATATTATTTATTGAATATGGACATATTATCTATTGAAACAAGGCATTAAAAAATTAAAAGTCTCTCAAGAAGCTTGGCATAGACCAGGCATGTGTGTGTTTAGGGTCAGGGGTCAGAAAGAATACCAGGAGAGGGGTGTTTTCTTGTTTCTGAGGAAATCCAACTGTCACAATGAGGCTAGTGCCTATAAGGAGGACAGAGTCCATCTGGTGATAGAAGAAGGGAGGAGGAAAAAGCTATATGAGGAATAACGCAAGAAGGAAATTATGTAGGAACATTTAGAGGGCAAGTCTCTGTGCCTGGAAGCTGAGGGAAGACAGGAAATAATGCCATACCACTGAAGTATAACAAGCCTTAAGAAAATTGCAAACCCTTTGGCCCAGATAAGGATTGATCTATGATATAATGTTGAGGGGCAAAAAAGCAAGGTGCAGAACAATGTGTATACCATGATACCATTTTCATAAAAAAGAAAGGAAAAAAATATCAACATGTATTTGCTGATATATGCATACAATATCTTTAGAAGGTTATACAAGATATCGATGACAGGATGACAGGTGTCCCTGGGGAGCAAAATTTCCTAGGAATTTACTCTAAGAAATAATTGAACCGGTCCACAAGAATATGTAGTAACCAGATTGAAGACTAGTTAAATAAATTATGATACCTCACACAATGGAATCTTAAAATGGCTAAATAGCAGCCACTAAAATGACAATAATATCACACACACACATTCAATGGTATTAAAAGCTGTTTATAAATGAAAAAGGTTACCAAGGAATATGAAGACTGTAATCCTATTTTTGTTAAAATTTTATATATACGTATATAGGGTATGTCTGGATATACACCACAATATTAATGGTTACCTCTAATTTGGGATCTTTATTTTCTTCTTGATACTCTATCTTATTTTTCTTTTATAATCAGGAATAACAAAGCTAAATATTAAAAAAACAAACAAGAACCTGAATACCAGGGCATTTTCTCTTTTCTGCCTTCCTTCTCCCCCACCCCCCAAACACAAGAAACCCTCCCCATCATGGTGTCACACTCCAGAGCCAATCCCCCTCCAGTGCTCTCAATTCCTTTTGCTTAAGGGAGAACCAGATCAAGGCTCCTACTAAGAATTGCCTGGGAGCAAAGGCAGCCATAGGCAGGAGGATCAAGGTTCCCCAAAACACTTCCATCACCAGACACCAGTGGGTAAGGAAGTATGTGTAGAAGGAACCAGGGATACTACTTGCTTCCCAGGAGGTTTAAAGGTGAGGGAGATTAAGGCTTTGCTCTATCCCACCATTTCTCCCATGGTGATTATTTGGGGAAAGTTGGAATGGAGAGTAGAATGAGACAGAGAGAGGGCTTATTCTTTAAAATTTAAATGTTCCATGTTTCCTTGAGAAGCAGCTGATGGAAAAGGACAGCCTAATAAATAATGATAAATAAATTATACCTTACTGGTCTGTTACCTGTCAGGACAGGGGCTCCAGTGGTGGTGAGGCAGTGCTGTGTCTATCTGGCTACTTTAATTATGATATGCATGTCTTTCTGAATGTCATCAGTACATGTCAATGACAGGAGAGATGGTCCATTTTCTGGTCCTGCTATGATAGTGCAGGGACTACTTGGACAGTGTCTATGTTGCCTGCTGGAAAGGACAAAATTCCCTGCTCAGCTCCGTCTGTGTCTCGGAGAAAAGAGGCTCAGCCACCAAGTTTTCCTGGGTGGAGGAGAGAGGTGCAGCCTCTGGGGCAGAATAATAAATAGCCCAAGGGATGAGAACCCTTCAAATCAGGGAGCCTGAGCAGCACAAATAACGGCTGACTGGTTCTGGTTTGGGAAATCTGAGCCTTGTAATTTTTTACCCAATTATAACGATTTTCCTCATTTAACAACCAACTGGAAAACCACTCTCATTCTACAGATTAGGAGCCCCGATAACGCACACATCCAACACATATGCAAACGACACACCACGTACCTGCGCACTAATACACGCGCATCACACATTACACGCCGAGGACATGCCAAAACACAGACACACCATACAGATGGACAGACACAAGTACACCAAGACTCGAGGAGGAGGCTGTTCCATACCCACTCATCCCCTAAAATACATCCGAGGACCTAGGAGAGGGAAGGTGAGGATGCGCGTTGCGCACACGGCCCTGCACTCAGACACGTGCACCAACCAACACGCCGCGCTTGTCTGCGTTCCCAGTTAAGTACGCACCTTGGACAGGCACCATCCCGAGGACCGACCTGCCCAAACGCCCTCCCGGGCGGACGGCATGTTACCGCCCGAGCGCGGCGGACCCAAAACCCCAGATCTAAAAGAAAAGGCATCGCAGGCTAGTGAGCGAGAAGAGAAGGGGAGATGAGGTGCGCTCTCGGGGTAAGGGTACTCCGAGCTGGCGACAACGACAGTGGGAGTGGGAGCGAGCCTGTTCCCCTGCCCCTGTCCCGCAAGCCTTACTGATCCCGGTGCTGCGGCTGGTGGCTGTGCGGCGTCTCTCTGCCCAGCGCCGCGGCCTCACTGAGGTGGTGCCGGACGCCCCCGCCAAGAAGAGGGCTCCGGCTCAGGTGACCCCAGCCTCCCAGCCAGCAGTGACTGCCGGCCCCGCTCAGCGCATTCTGCAGAGCCCTCATAGAGCGCATCCCCCCAGCGCGCCGCCAGCTCTGCCCGAGCGACCTAGGAGTCTGAGCCGTGGCTGGAGGGAGGGGCGGAGGAATCGCGAACGCCGCGAGGTGGAAGGAGCTCTATGTTGGAGTGCGGCGCCCCGGCTGTGGAGGGGAGGAGGGGCCCAGTGGGTGGGGTTGGAGCAGGAGGAGGGGCCCTAAATGTCTCCGGGTCTCTAAATGTCTCCGGCCCCTGCCAGGTGCACTCAATCCCCACCTAGAGAGGGGATGGGCGAGGAGTGCAAGGTATCTAAGGAGAGAAAGCTGCGGAGGATAATTAGCGGGTGGAACCAGAGAGCCGTGCCCGAAGTTGGGATGGACAATGCCCAGGTCCAATCATTGGGGAAGCAAAGACCTTGGGGGCGGAGAAAAGATGAAGTTACCCAATTGAGAGCAAGGCAGTGGGTCGTCCGCAAAAGCCTTGCGGATTCTTTAGTGCCTTGACACCCTGCGGCAGCCTTGCGTACAGACGTTGAGGGCGGGAAAGCCGAGGCTTGGCGATTGCGAAGCTCCCGGAGGACGCGGCGGCTTCAGAACCATGGAATTCTCGGAGAGAGAGGAGAGCGGTACCTCTCTGCACTCAGATAAGAGTGAGCCCTTTTCAAGAGGCCACCTAGTGACCTTCAACATTCCAAGGCCGGAACCGGCCACGGTAACCCGCCGCGTAGACCGGCACGGAGGTCCAACGAACGCGTGGTCTCCGGCACGCGGTATGGGTGAGTGAGGAGTCAGATGGCCGGAAAATACCCTGGCAAGAAACAGCCCCTGCGCACTTTAGGGAGTTCCTGAGGTGGTGAAAAGGTCACCCTGGTGGTTATTAGATTGCCTACGTTCACGTGCTATCTCTACCAATTATTTGGTGGCTGTATAGGGCGTGCCTGTTCTCGATAGAGCCTTTATACATTTTATAAGCCGTTAAGTGCTCCCAAAATTTTAGTTATTTGAACTACCACACCCTGTATTCCTCACGTAAAAGAAGTGATATAGAAAAGTAGTGGGTTTTTTTTTTTCTAAAGATTTTATTTTTGAGTAATCCCTGCATTCAACATGGAGCTCGAACTTAAAGCCCCAAGATCAAGATTCACACGCTCCACAGACTGAGCCGACCAGGCGCCCCTAGGAGACGAATTTTGAAAGCTAAACACATTCAGGAATTTTATAATTTGCAATTAGGAAAACACTCGTCTGTATCTTCACAGTGCCTAACATAGTATCTATATTGAGTAGAAACTCATGTAAATATTAGGTATCATCTAATGCTTGTGGTGTGCCAGCTATTTTATATAGTCCATCTCTCCCTCTTACCAGAGACCTACAAAGTAGTTATTATTAGTCCCATTTTGAAGATGAGGAAACTAAGACTCGGAAATAGGGCTTCTTTGAATAAGGTAACCCAGTTGTTATCTAATACCAGAGCTCAGAATCGGACTCAAATCTCTGACTACAAGGCTTTCTCCATCAATGCAGCTCTTCCCAAAATTAACTGTTGACTCAGATTATCCCAGGAAATGACACCATCCCTAAAGGAAGCATTTTATGTGGAAGCATTATGATACAGTACTGGGAGTTGTCTAAGGTTGGCTGTATCACAAACCAGCACCTTTTTTTTTTTTTTAAGATTTTTAATTTTTTTGTTTTTTAAGTAATCTCTACTCCCAATGTGGGGGTTCGATCTTACAACCCCGAGATCAAAAGTTGCACACTCTACCGTCACTTTACAGTTTTGGATTAGCGTGAACATCAGGGGTAACTGTGGGAGAAAAAATATCAAAACCATATTCTGGTGTGTTTTGTGGAAAGGCAGTTCTCCTTTGCGTTGATTAGGGCTGGAGGATTTATTTGGTTTGAAACCAGATAGAGTGACTTTTTTGTTTTTCCCTCCTGCAGTCATTCCCTATCTGCCCTATCTCACCTATTCAGACTGTCTCTCTAATTGAGGAACCCAGGCTTCCCCTGGGCTGCCTCTTGCATGGCTTCCCCATGACTTTAAGAAAGTTCTAGTAGTATAAACTAGAGCTAACGTTAGTTTTTCCAAATGTAACAGGCTAATCTTATCCTTGTTTGACTCAGGAATGTTATTTCTTTGAAGCTTTTTAAGCCGTGGAGAGACAGGTACCATATGTTAGGGATTTCTAAACATTACCTAGAAGTCATTTGCTTCCTTTTATTTCCTACCCCTGCTTTTATGAATTAGCCTTAATTATAATCAGTGAGTGATGAGTTCCCCACTCTCTTTCTTTCCAGTTGTCTCTGATAGTAGGAACTGGTTGGTCAGTGAATAAAATCTGCCTGTAGAAGGGGAGGTTCTTTGCTTGGAGAACTAGCCCCTAGCTGCCCTTTGACTTTTGTAGTGACTCTTCTTCCACTACAATATTGCTGCCTTTGTATGAGGAAGGAGCATGAACGAGTGACTTGGGAGGCTCACAGTTTTGTGTAAAGTATAAAATATTCAAGAAGAACAAGCTTGTCGTCCCAGGTAATTAAAGCTTGGCAGTGTCCGATCCTTTTTTTTGTTTCAAATTTGAAAAGGACCCATCTAGTTAAATCTGTGCAAAAGTATTAGACAACTGTGACATGGCCAGCTAGAAATGAGTTTTTAATAAGTTAAAGAAATCTCTGTCATGTCTAATAGTAGGTTTTTAGGTCAGCCCTGGATGTGCCAGAGTTTTGTGGTATATGAGGGAGGATTGGTCTTAATGATTTTGAAACCTAAATCAGAAAAGCCAAATCCTCTGGGACAAAATTGGAAACTTGATGTTTAAGGAATGTTTATTATGATTTAGAGATTCTCATTTGTTCTCTTTAGATTGTAGCTAGAATGTTGATTAGTGCAAGTGACAGATTATTTCACCTTAAGGTTTTTTTCATTAATTTTTGTTCTGCTAATGTTACTATTGGTGCACATGCCTTCCTGCCTTAGTTTCTCCATTTGCAAAAGATAATCTTGTATAATTATATAAGTACTAGGAGCTCTGACATAGTCATCTTCCATTCATTCAGTGAGTATTTATTCATTGGCCTGTGGTGTGCCAGGCCTGGATCTAGGGAATCCAGAAATTAAGCAAAAACAACACCAGTTTCTGACTATTGGAAGAAATGAGAATGCAGTGTTTAAAATTAAGAAAAATGCCGAGACGAGAGATGTAGAAGGAAGTATAAACAAGAGGCCCCTGGGGCCCCTGGGTGGCTCAGTTGGTTAAGTGTCCAACTTTGGCTGAGGTCATGATCTCATGGTTTGTGAGTTCAAGCCCCGCATCGAATTTTCTGCTGTAAGTGTGGAGCTTGCTTGGGATCCTCTGCCCGCCCCCCTCTCTCTCCCTCGCTCCCTCACTCTCTCTCAAAAATAAATAAACATTAAAAAAAAGGGGTGAGGCACCTAACCAGGGTCAGGTAAAAGGTAGCTGAGATACAGGGGAAGGAACCTCAAGAAATGTTGGGTGATGGGAGCCAACTCTTAAAGGATGAGAAGTGTTTCCCTGGATGGAGATGAGGAAAAAGGTATTCTAGACAGAGCTCTTCCATAACATAGCATGAGAGGAACATTTGAGGGACTCTAGGTCAGTTGGTTGGAGTGAAAGTTTGGTTGGGTGTGAGAATGTGTGGATCAGTGAAGCTGAGTATATAGGTGGCGTCTCATCATAAACAGTATGTACGTATGTACGTATCTGAGTAGGCTCCATGCCCAGCATGGGGCTTGAAGGATCTCCTTCTCTATTGACTGAGCCAGCCAGGCACCCCTGCATTATGAAGAGTTAAACACTATGTTAAGAATATTTACATCCCAAAGGCAATTCCTTGTCAACCTTCTTCTTCTTTTTTAATTTAATTTAATTTTTTAATTTACATCCATGTTAGCATATAGTGCAACAATGATTTCAGGAGTAGATCCCATAATGCCCCATCCCCCCTCCCACAACCCCTCCAGTAACCCTCTGTTTGTTCTCCATATTTAAGTCTCTTACGTTTTGTCCCCCTCCCTGTTTTTATATTATTTTTGCTTCCCTTCCTATGTGTTCATCTGTTCTGTGTCTTAAAGTCCTCATATGAGTGAAATCATATGATATTTGTCTTTCTCTAATTTCGCTTGCACAATACTCTTCAGTTCCATCCACGTAGTTGCAAATGGCAAGATTTCATTCTTTTTGATTGCCGAGTAATACTCCATTGTGTATATATACCACATCTTCTTTATCAATTCACCCATCAGTGGACATTTGGGCTCTTTCCATACTTTGGCTATTATTGATAGTGCTGCTATAAACATTGGGGTGCATATGCCCCTTCGAAATAGCATACCTGTATCCCTTGGATAAATACCTAGTAGTGCAATTGCTGGGTCGTAGGGTAGTTCTATTTTTAGTTTTTTGAGGAACCTCCATACTGTTTTCCAGAGTGGCTGCACCAGTTTGCATTCCCACCAGCAGTATAAAAGAGATCCTCTTTCTCTGCATCTTCGCCAACATCTGTTTTTGCCTGAGTTGTGAATGTTAGTCATTCTGACAAGTGTAAGGTGGTATCTCATTGTGGTTTTGATTTGTATTTCCTGATGATGAGTGAAGTTGAGCATTTTTTCATGTGTCGGTTGGCCATCTGGATGTCGTCTTTGGAGAAGTGCCTATTCATGTCTTTTGCCCATTTCTTCACTGGATTATTTGTTTTTTGGGTGTTGAGTTTGATAAGTTGTTTATAGATTTTGGATACTAACCCTTTATCTGATATGTCGTTCGCAAATATCTTCTCCCATTCCATTGCTTGCCTTTTAATTTTGCTGATTGTTTCCTTCGCCGTGCAGAAGCTTTTTATTTTGATGGGGTCACAATAACTCATTTTTGCTTTTGTTTCCTTTGCCTCTGGAGATGTGTTGAGTAAGAAGTTGCTGTGGCCAAGGTCAAAGAGGTTTTTGCCTGCTTTCTCCTCTAGGATTTTGATGGCTTCCTGTCTTACATTTAGGTCTTTCATCCATTTTGAGTTTATTTTGTGTATGGTGTAAGAAAGTGGTCTAGTTTCAATCTTCTGCATGTCACTGTCCAGTTTTCCTAGCACCACTTGCTGAAGAGACTGTCTTTATTCCATTGGATATTCTTTCCTGCTTTGTCAAAGATTAGTTGGCCATATGTTTGTGGGTCCATTTCTGGCTTTTCTCTTCGGTTCCATTGATCTGAGTGTCTATTTTTGTGCCAGTACCATACTGTCTTGATGATTACAGCTTTGTAATACAGCTTGAAGTCCATTGTCAACCTTCTTTCAAAGATTCTCTACTTCACTTGAACTCGCCACCCTACTGCTTCACAAAGAAATCCTCAATTTCCTGCCATTACACTTATATTCTGTGTTTATCCCTCCAGATACTATTGAAGAGGAAACCTTCCATCATTCTTGGTTAATCTCTCCACTTACTTTGCGGTATTTTTCGAATTATTTCTCTGTAATGAGTCTATCTTTCACCATTTGAATATGCTCAAGTCTTTCCATCTGCAGAAACAGTCACTGAGTATGTTTTGACTCTGTGTTTAATTAAAATATATTTCAGTTAAGCAGCTTTATGCAATTCAGATTTTCCATCAGTATTACTCTTTTTTTTTAAATTCTTTTTTTAAAAATTGAGGGGTACCTGGGTGGCTCAGTTGATTAAGCACTGACTTTGGCTCAGGTCATGATCTCACGGTCAGTGAGTTTAACCCCCGAGTTGGGCTTTGTGCTGACAGGGCAGAGCCTGGAGCCTGCTTCGGATTTTGTATCTCCCACTCTCTCTGCCCCTCCCCTACTGGAGCTCTCTTTCTTACCTGTTTTCATTCCGCCAAGTTTTTTGAAGAGCCATTACACTTAACCACTTATCATCACTTCTCATTCTGTCTGTGATAGTGGTGAACTAAGCTGCTGCCACTGTTGTGTTACTTTGAGTTCATGGGCTTAAGGGATTCATTGGCTTTGAAAGTTTAAATAATATTATTAATCAAGGCCACTAGATCAGTTAATGTATTTAAATATTGCTAAGTCTTCATTAGTAAGCACATGTATTTGAATAGGATTTAGATTCTGGCTAGAGTAGCACTATGGTGGGTGCACATGTTTTAACTTGATTTTATCGACTAGACCTTCACAGAGTGAATGAAATTTTGTATAAATTCAGATGTGTCTATGATCTATCCAAATGTGCTTTTCTAATTCCTATTTAGTTTTGCAGTTACAAAACTAAATTTTGTAGGACTGAAAAAGTACAGACATGAGCATGTAAAAAAAATCACAATATATCATCATACTGGTCAAATTTATAATGCCCAATATACATTTTCTCTATTTTGCCAAATCTCTCCTGTAAATTGGTTTCTCTGGTGGCCACATGAATAGATTATAGCAAGTCTGAATCATTATAATGTGTTAAGAGAATGTAGATTTTGCCGGGGTACCTAAAAAAGATTTTAGTGCTAATTTGAAAGAATTTGAAACAGCAAAAAGAAAAAACCTTTTGCGTGTGGTTATTGTTGATAGCATTTTAATACTTTTTTTAAGCTAAAAAACATGAAAAGTGTTTTCAGAATCTTGTGTTATCATATAGTAAACAAAACCATTCTGTAAAAAACTAAGTAAAACTAATTTTAACCACATTCTTCTACTTGAACACTCTATAAACCTTAATTTCTCAAGATTTTACATAATTTGAACATTTTTATACATCACCCAATTTTGCCTGTCAATTTGCTAAAGGCTACTGTTCCAACCCTCTGATCTTTGGGAAATTTTTAGAGAAAACAATTTTATTTTTTACTTTTTTCAAGTTCTTATTTAAATTCCAGTTAGTTAGCATAGAGTGTAATATTAGTTTCAAGTATAGAATTTAGTGATTGACCACTTACATACAACACCCACTGCTCATCTCAACAGGTGCCCTTCTTAATACCCATCACCCACTTAACCCATCTCCCTGCCTAAATCCCCTAGATAAAACAATTTTAGATTATCAGGTAATATGTACAGTAAGAAAATTTCAAGGTTAAGTATATTTACTTACATGCATTTACTATTCCAGTTTAACTTAGATGAAAAAAATCACAGTAAAAAGTACAG
Organism: Felis catus; assembly: GCF_018350175.1. Lineage (NCBI taxonomy): Eukaryota > Metazoa > Chordata > Mammalia > Carnivora > Felidae > Felis > Felis catus. The sequence continues at coordinate 82,934,886 of NC_058374.1, forward strand.
AAAGTGCCAAATAAATTTATGATGTATGAACATGGTTAATATAATTGCTGTTTTGTGAGAATTACTAAGTACAGAAATTGGAAAAAAGTAATATGTACATATTTCTGTGATAGTTATTGACAGTACTGGCACTTGATTTGAAATTTTTCTTTTTTTTTCTTTTCATATTTATTTTTGGGAAAGAGAGAACATGTGCACTCAAGTGGGGGACTTGCAGGAAGAGGGAAACAATCCCTATGCTGCCCCACCGAGTGGGGCTTGAACACACCCACTGTGAGCTCCTTTCCTGAGCTTAGTCAGTCGTGATCAAGAGTCAGACACTTAACCAACTGAGCCACTCAGTGCCCCTAAATTTTTTATTAAGTATTAGTTTTGTGCAATTCTCATTCACATATTTATAGTAGAATTAAAATGATTTAAAACTAGGGAAGTGTCTAGGATCACAATGTTTAACAGAATTATTTTTATAATTTTATTTTAAAAGTTTATTTATTTTGAGGGGCGCCTGGGTGGCGCAGTCGGTTAAGCGTCCGACTTCAGCCAGGTCACAATCTCGTGGTCCGTGAGTTCGAGCCCCGCATCAGGCTCTGGGCTGATGGCTCAGAGCCTGGAGCCTGTTTCTGATTCTGTGTCTCCCTCTCTCTCTGCCCCTCCCCCGTTCATGCTCTGTCTCTCTCTGTCCCAAAAATAAATAAACGTTGAAAAAAAAATTAAAAAAAAAATAAAAGTTTATTTATTTTGAGAGAGAGAGTGGAGGGGAGGAGCAGAGAGAAGGGCTAAGAGAAAATTGGCTCAGGTCATGATCTCACAGTTGGTGAGTTCCATCCTCTAGTCAGGCTCTGCACTGCCAGCATGGAGCTGGACGTTTAAGTTTATTTACTTATTTTGAGAGAGAGAAAGCGTGAGTGGGGTTGGGGCGGAGAGAGGAGGAGAGAGAGGGAGGGGGGGAGAGAGAGAATGAGAATCCTAAGTAGGCTCCACACTGTCAGCACAGAGCCTGACACCTGACGTAGGGCTTGAACTTACCAACTGTGAGATCATGACCTGAGCCGAAATCAAGAGTCAGATGCTTAATGAACTGAGCCACCGAGGCACCCCAGAATTTCTTTTATTGAGCGTAGAAACTCAAGCAGGGGAAAAACACAGGTCATAAAAGTGACCAATTAAAATTCATTGCTAGGACTATTTTCTTTTGCAAATTTATTTATTCATCTGAATTTTGGTTCAAAATTCAGAAGGTACAGGGGCACCTGGCTGGCTCAGTCAGTGAAGCATGTGACTCTTGATCTCAGGGTTATGGGTTTGAGCTCCACATTGGGTGTAGAGATTACTTAAAAATAAAATCTTAAAAAAAAAAAAAAAACAACAACCCACATGGGGCACCTGAGTGGCTCAGTCGGTTAAGCGTCTGACTTCAGCTCAGGTCATGATCTCACAGTTCATGGTTTGAGCCCTGCATCATGCTGTGTACTGACAGCTCAGAGTCTGGAGCCTGCTGTGTGTGTGTGTGTGTGTGTGTGTGTGTGTGTGTGTGTGTGTGTGTATGTCTTTGCCCCTCCCCCACTCATGCTCTGTCTTTCTGTCTCTCAAGAATGAATAAACGTCAAAAAAAATTTTTGGGGGGGTGCCTGGGTGGCTTATTCGGTTAAGCGGCCAACTTTGGCTCAGGTCATGATCTCACCGTCCGTGAGTTCGAGCCCCGCGTGGGGCTCTGTGCTGACAGCTCAGAGCCTGGAGCCTGTTTCGGATTCTGTGTCTCCCTCTCTCTGACCCTCCCCCGTTAATGCTCTGTCTCTCTCTGTCTCAAAAATAAATAAATGTTAAAAAAATTTTTTTTTAATTAAAAAAAATTAAAAATAATTTTTTTAACCCACAAAATTTAGAGGGTACAAAAGGGCATATAGTGTAGTCACCCTTTTGTCTGTTCCTAGCTACCTACTTTATCCAGAAGCAAACATTGTTATCAGTTGTCTGTATATCTTTCCTGTATATATTTTATCCAAATGTAAGCAATTATATATTTTTCTCTTTTACACAAATGGTACCATACTATAAGCACTATTTTGTATTTTTCCTCTAAGAATTTTTTTACTCTAGGGGCGCCTGGGTGGCTCAGTTGGTTGAGTGTCTGACTCTTGATCTCAGCTCAGGTCTTGATCTCAGGGTTGCAAGTTCAAGCCCTGCGTTGGGCTCTGCGCTGGGTGTGAAGCCTACTTAAAAAAAGAAAAATTTTTTTTAATTTTTTTTACTATACATCTTGGAGAACCTTCCAAATCACTATTTAATGTTCTTCCTTTTATGGCTATGTAGTAGTCGATTGTCTGGTTTTATTGTTATTTTAGATGTCCCCTATTGGTGAGTATTTGTATTATTTTACATTTTTTTGTCATTATTAGAGTGACCATATTTCCTGGTTTGCTTGATGCAGTCTCACCTGTGCCAGTTGTCCTAACTTAAATATTAATAGTACCCTCTTTCTTTTATAAAAGTGTCCCAATTTGGACAATATGTTTTATGGTTACCCTAGCTATTACATTGCTGCAGGGAATAATATTAAAAATCTTGTCATTTTGTAGGTTTACAAATATAACTGTAGGATAAATTCCTAGAATTAGAATTGCTGAGTCAAAAGGTATATACATTTGTAATTTTGATAGATGTTGCCAAATTGTTTCTTTATCATTCATACCATTTTAGTCTCCAGTAGCATAGGAGAGCAGTAGGAGAGCACTTGTTTTCTGCCATCATCTCAGGTGATTATCACTTTTTTAAATGTTTGCCATTACAATAAGTATAAAATAATTTCTTTTTTAAATTAATTAATTTCTTTATTTTGTAATTTATTTCCAAGTTAGTTAGCATATAGTGCAACAATGATTTCAGGAGTAGCTTCCTGAATGCCCCTTACCCATTTAGGCTATCCCCCCTCAACAACCCCTCCAGCAACTTTCTGTTTGTTCTCTATATGTAAGAGTCTCTTATGTTTTGTCCCCCTCCCTGTTTTTGTATTATTTTTGCTTCCCTTCCCTTATGTTCGTCTGTCTTGTATCGTAAATTCCTCGAGTGAAGTCGTATGATATTTGTCTTTCTCTAACTGTGCTTAACACAATACCCTTTCAGTGCGATCTATGTAGTTGCAAATGGCAAGATTTCATTCTTTTTGATTGCCAAGTAAATATAAAATAATTTCTAAGTGTTTGCTTTTATTTTACCTTTTTTTTTAAAGGTTTTTTTTTTTAGTTTTGAGAGAGAGAGCTGGAAGAGGGGGAGAGAGAATCTTTTTTTTTTTTTTTTAGATTATTTTATGTTATTTTGTAGAGAGAAAAGAATCTTAAGTAGGCTCTACGCTCAGCACAGAGCCCAGTACAAGTCTTGATCCCATGACCCTGGGATCATGACCTGAACTGAAACCAAGAGTTGGACACTCAACTGACTGAGCCACCCAGGTGCCCCTATAGGAGTTCTTCATATATTTTGGAAATTAGCTTTCTATGAAATGAGTTACATACATTTCCTCCCCACCTTCCTGGTTTATCATTTGACTTTTGGTTTTCCTTTTGTGGTTTTTGCCAGGTAGGAATTTTTTATCTTTATATAGTTAGATTTTTTAATTTGTATTTTCTTTTGAGAGAGACAGAGTATGGGCAGGGGAGAGGGACAGAGTGGGGGAAATGCAAGAGAGAGAGAGAGAGAGAGAGAGAGAGAGAGAGAGAGAGAGAAAGAAAGAATCTCAAGCAGGCTTCATGCTCAGTGTGGAGCCTGATGCCCGGCTTGATCCCATGACCCTGGGATCGTGATCTGAGCCAAAATCAGGAGTCTGACACTCAACCGACTGAGCCACCCAGTCGCCCCTAGATTACTTAATAAAATCTTAAAAAGAACCCAATCTAGACAGAGTTTACTGGGGGACATCTGGCTGCCTCATTTGGTGGAGCACGTGACTCTTGATCTCAGGGTTGAGTTCAAGCCCCACATTGGGTATACAGATTATTTAAAAATTTATAAAAGGGGGGGCACCAAGGTGGCTCAGTCAGTTAAGTGTCCAGCTCTTGATTTCAGCTCAGGTCATGATACCAGGGATTGAGCTCTGTTTTGGGGCTCCATGCTGGGTATGGAGCCTGCTTGGGATTCTGTCTCTCAAAAAAAAAAAAAAAAAAAGTTGTTCAATAAGATTGTTAGATAAAAGATCAGTATCCAAAATTTAGTACTGTTCCTATACTGAAGTAATAATTATGGCTATTTATTTACTTATTTTTTTAATGTTTATTTTTGAGACAGAAAGGGTGTGTGTGGGAGGGGAAGAAGGAGAGGGGGACAGAGGATCTGAAGCGGGCTCTGTGCTGACAACAGGGAGCCCAACCTGGGGCTTGAACCCATGAACTGTGAGATCATGACCTGAGCCGAAGTCAGTCGCCTAACTGACTGAACCACCCAGGCGCCCCTATGCCTATTCTTCAGAAGCTACATTTATGATAGCATTACAAGCTGAAAAGTACATGTGAATAAATGTAGGATGTACAAGAATATTATAGAGAATTTTTTTTAAGTTTATTTATGTAGAGAGAGAGTGAGCATTTGGGAGGGGCAGAGAGAGAGAGAATCCCAAGCAGGCTCTGCACTGTCAGTGTAGAGCCCTACATAGGGGTTAAATTCATGAACCGTGAGATCATGACCTGAGCCGAAATCAAGAGGTGGTCACTTAACTGACTGAGGCACTCAGGCACCCTAAGAAATTATTAAATGGAAAGGCATGTCACATATTGCAAACTCTAGTCTGGCTCCCATGATCCTTGCCTCTGATATTCCTGCCTTTGTTTAAGTTCCTCCTCTTGAGTATAAATGGAACCTGTGACTTCCAGCTCACAAATAGAATATGGCAGAGATAAACTGCCTTATTGGCTTTCAAGAAGCAAGCAGTCATGTTATGAGCTGTCCTCAGGGGAAGGCCACGTGGCAAGAAACTGAAGGCAGCTCCCAGCGAACACTCAGCAAGAAACTTAGGCCTTCAGTCCAACAGCCTGCAAGGAACTGAATGCTTCCAAAATCAAGTCAGAGAAGTTGATCCTTCCAAACATGTGCCTCATGTTAGAGCTGAGCCTTGGACAACACTTTGATTGCAGCCTAGCTAAGCCATGGCCAGACATCTGACCTATAGAAACTGTGAGAGAATAAATATATGTTGTTTTGTACCCCTAATTGGCAGTAATACTATTATACAGCAATAGATAATTAATACACCATGTTCAGTGGAGGAAAACTCCAGAGTAATTGGTAAATTCAATACAGTTCCAGTCAAAATCTCAACAGGATTTTGCATAGAATTTATAAGAAATCTAAAAATTATTTTTAAATCTAAAATTGTTATGAAAGATAAAACAGTTTTTATAAAACTGTGTGGCAGGGGCACCTGGGTGGCTCAGTCCGGCTCAGGTCATGGTATCATGGTTCGTGAGATCCAGTGTACACATTCTCTAGCTCGCGTGTGCACGCTCTCTCTCTCTAAACAAACAAACAACTATGTGGTAAAGATGTGATTTACTTTTTAAGAAACCACCCATCCATTTTTCCAAGTGGCTGTACCATTTTACTTTTCCACCAGCAATGTATGAGGGTTCTAGTTTCTCTACATTCTCACCAATATTTGCGTGTGTGCACGCTCTCTCTCTGTCTCTCTAATTATTATAACCATTCTAGTAGGTATCTCTTTGTGGTTTTAATTTGCATTTCCCTAATGCCTAATAATTCTCAGCACCTTTTCATGTGCTTATTAGTAATGGATGTGAAGTGTCTCTTCAAGTGTTTTGCCCATTTTTAAATTAGGTTTTTGTCTTATTGTTGAGTTATAAGAACTCTTTATATGCTCTAGATACAGGTCTTTTATCAGGTATATCATTTGTAATGTCTTCTTATGGCCAGTGACCTGTTTTTTCATTTTCTTTTTTTTTTAATGTTTATTTATTTTTGAGACAGAGAGAGACAGAGCATGAATGGGGGAGGGTCAGAGAGAGAGGGAGACACAGAATCTGAAGCAGGCTCCAGGCTCTGAGCTGTCAGCACAGAGCCCGACATGGGGCTCGAAGTCACGGACCGTGAGATCATGACCTGGGCCAAAGTTGGACGCTTAACCGACTGAGCCACCCAGGTGCCCCTGTTTTTTCATTTTCTTGATGGTATCTTGTGAAAGTAAAAAGTTTTAAATTTTAATGAAATCCATTTTATCATGTTTTCTTTTATGGCTCATGCTTTTGGTGTTGTGTCTAAGAGCTTTGCTAGCCCAGAGTCATGAAGATTTTCTCCTATGTTTTCTTGTAGAAGACTATGATTTTAGTTTTTACACTTAATTCTGTGACCCATTTTGAGTTAGCCTTTGTGTATTGTATGAGCTTAAGGGTCTAAGTTTTTGTTATTTGGTGTTTTTTGCATGCAGATATCCAATTATCTCAGCACTGTTGATGGAAAAATTCTTTCCTCATTGAATTGTTTTGATTCCTTTGTTGAAAATTAATTGACCATAAATATAAGGGTTTCTTTCTGGTCTCAGTTCTATTCTATTGACCTACATTCCTGTTTTTACAGCAATACCACGTTATCTTGTTTGCTTTAGCTTTTAGTAAGCTTTTAAATCAGTTAGTATAAATCTTTCAACTTTTTTTCTTTTTTCCAACTTTTTTCTTTTTCAAAATTGTTTTGGTTCTCCTAGGTCCTTTGTATTTCCATCAGCTTGTCAACTTCTACAGAGAAACCTGCTAAGATTTTGATAGGAATTGTCCTGAAACTATATACATATCAATTTGGGGAAAATCACTATTTTAAGAGTTACTTCTTTAATATCTCTCAGTGATATTTTATAATTTTCAGTGTATAAATCTTACATTTGCTGTGTTAAATTTATTTCTAAATATTTAATTCCTTTTGATGCTATTATGAATGGAATTATTTTCTTAATTTCATTTCGATCTGTTTATTGCTAGTGTATAGATATACAGTTGACTTTTGTATATTGATCTTGTAGCCTATGACCTTGCTGGATTAATTTATTCTAATAGTTTTATTGTGAGTTGCTTGGGATTTTCTACATAGACAGTTATGTTGTTTATGAATAAAGATGATTTTATTTCTTCCTTTCTAATCTGGATGTCTGTAAGCTATTTGGTTTTGTTGTTGCTTGATTTCTTTTTCTTAGCACATTGTCTAGCAGTTCTAGCATAATGTACAGAAATTATGAGTAGACACCCTTGCCTTGATCTTACGGGGAATGCATTCAGTCTTTCAGCAGTAAGCATTATGTTAGCTGTAGGGTTTTTGTAACTGTTCCTTATCTGTCAATTAAAGCAATTCCCTTCTATTGAGAGGTTTCATCATGAGTAGATAGTAGCTTTTGTTAGTTGCTTGTTCTGCATCCACTGAGATGATCTGTGCTTTTTCTCCTATATTAATATGTTATATCATGTTACTTGATTTTTGGATGTTTAACCAGCCTTCATTCCTGGAATAAATAGCAGTTGGTCATGATGTATAAACCCTTTTGTAAATATGTTTGAGTTCAGTTTACTAATATTTTGTTAGGGCTTTTTACATCTTTATTCATAAAGGATATTTGATATTTGTATATAGTTTTTTTGTCTTAAAAATTTTTTTTTAATTTTTTTTTTCAATGTTTATTTTTGGGACAGAGAGACAGAGCATGAACGGGGGAGGGGCAGAGAGAGAGGGAGACACAGAATCGGAAACAGGCTCCAGGCTCTGAGCCATCAGCCCAGAGCCCGACGCGGGGCTCAAACTCACGCACCGCGAGATCGTGACCTGGCTGAAGTCGGACGCTTAACCGACTGCGCCACCCAGGCGCCCCTTAAAAAATTTTGTTAATGTTTATTTTTGAGAGACAGCACGCAGGCAGGGAACGGGCAGAGAGAGAAGGAAACACAGAATCCAAAGTGGGCTCCAGGCTCTGAGCTGTAAGCACAGAGCCTGATGCAGGGCTTGAACCAATGAACTGTGAGATCATGACCTGAGCTGAAGTTGGACACTTAACCAAGTCACCTAGGTGCCCCAATTTTAGCATATTAAAAAAAAAAATCTTTATTCAAAAAAAGTAAAAAATAAATAATCTTTATTCAACTTTCAACCACCACTAGTGGGCACTAACATTGATTTTTTTTTTTAATTTACTCATGGTAAAAGTATACTTTAATGATTTCTAGTACATTTACAAAGTTATGCAACCATCACAACAATCTAATTTTTTTTAGGTTTATTTTGAAAGAGAGAGCAAGTGGAAGAAGGGCAGAGAGAATTCCTGTCAGCACAGAGCCCAATTTGGGGCTGGCTCCCATGAACCCTGAGATCATGACTTGAGCGGAAATCCTAGAAGCAGATGCTCAACCTACTGAGCCATCCAGATGCCCCACAACAATCCAATTTTTTTTTAAGTAATTTCAGTGCCAGATGGGCTCGAACTGATGACTCAGAGTTGCATGCATGCTCTGTTGACTGAGCTAGCCAGGCACCCCTAATTTTAGCATATTTTCATATTCAACATATTTTAGTAAGTTGATGATAGTGACTCTAACATATAAAGAAAGAAATTTGCCATTAGCCATCTAAAATTCAGTGAGTTGGCTCTGATTATTAGGCTGCAGGTTATTAGATTTGTAGTAAAGAATAAGATGGATTTGTTAAGACAACTACCATGTTAAAATATTCAATTTGAAAAAATTCAGTTTGAAGAAAAATGGTGGATTTGTGATATTCAACATAGTGTCATCTAAATATCAGGTATGGGTGAAAAAATACATCTTGTACTTGTAAGATGCTTTATAATTGACAAAAGTACTTTTACAATCATTATCCGATTTGTCATAATAATCCCTGAGAGATACTGTGCCCATTTTGTAGAAGGGAAAACTGATGTTTTAAAAGACTAAGATTTCGAAGTGCTTAGCTGACTCAGAACATGCAACTTTTGATCTTGGGGTTGTAAGTTTGAGCCCCATGTTGGGTGTAGAGATTACTTAAAAATCTTTAAAATTTTTGAGTTTTTCCAGTTTAACACAGAAAGTGGTAGAGCTGGCTTTAAATTTCAAACTTCTGGTCTAAATGTGTACAAATTCCATGCTTTGTTTTCCTGGTATTTGCTAAAGGTTGCATGACCTATATCACCCAGGAGGCGGCAGTGTTATCTTAATATTCATTGAGAATGCATTTTCCCATTGGAAGTAACTTAAAAGGAAGTGAAAATTGTGTTCTTTCAGTTAATTCTTTCTTCTTTTTTAAGTTTATTTATTTATTTTGAGAGAGAGAGAAAGCATGAGTAGGGGAGGCGGGGGGGGGGGGGGGGGAGAGAGAGAGAATCCCAAGCAGACTCCACATTGTCATCATGGGGCCCATGCAGGGATTGAACCTACAAACTGTGAGTTCATAACAGACACTTAACTGACTGAGCCATTTAGGCGCCCCTCTTTCAGCTAATTTTTGAGCATAAATTATGTTTGGGTGTTAAAAAAGTTAAGTTGGTGCCTCTACTGAGGAGCTCACAATCTGGGTGCAAGAAATGGGAGAGTCAAGTAGAATTAAAAGCCTACTGAGGGGCACCTGGGTGGCTCAGTCAGTTGAGCATACGATTCTTAATTTCAGCCCAAGTCATTATCCCAGGGTCGTGGGATTAAGCCAGCCCTGTGTGTGTGTTCCCACAGGCTCGCTCACTCTCGCTCTCTCTCTCTCTCTCTCAAAGAAAAAAAAAAGCCTACTGCAATTTTGTACATAATGCTATAGGAATACAAACTTATAGTGGGCCTTTTGGTGTAGTGTCTTTTGTTTGTTTGTTTGTTTGTTTTTAGTTTTTGAGAGACACGGGGGAGGGGCAGAGAGAGCCAGAGACCCAGAATCCGAAGCAGGCTCCAGGCTCTGTTAGTACAGAGCCTGACTCGGGGCTCAAACCTATGAACCTGTGAGATCATGACTGTAGCTGAAGTCAGACTACCCAGTAGTGCCATTAGTGAATCGTAGGGTGGTTCTATTTTTAACTTGAAATTTTTTTTGTTGTTTAATTTATTTTTTTAATGTTTATTATTAAAAAAAATTTTTTTAATGTTTATTTTTGAGCGATTCAGAGTGCTAGCAGGGGAGGGGCAAAGAGAGAGGAGACAGAATCTCAAGCAGGCTTCAGGCTCTGAGCTGTCAGCACAGCTGAGCCCCATATGGGGATCGAACTCACAAACTGTGAGATCATGACCTCAGCTGAAGTGGGATGCTTAACCGCAACTGAGCCAGGTGCCCTTATTTTTTTAAGGTTTATTTATTTTATTTTATTTAAAAAAAAATTTTAACATTTATTTATTTTTGAGACAGAGACAGAACATGAATGGGGGAGGGTCAGAGAGAGGGAGACACAGAATCTGAAACAGGCTCCAGGCTCTGAGCTGTCAGCACGGAGCCCGATGCGGGGCTCGAACTCATGGACCACGAGATCATGACCTGAGCTGAAGTCAGCCGCTTAACTGACTGAGACACCCAGGCGCCCCTTAAGGTTTATTTTTGAGAGAGAGAAAGAGAGAGAGAGAGAGAAAATGGGAGCAGGGCAGAGAGAGTGGGGAGACATAGAATCCCAAGCAGGCTCCAGGATCTGAGCTGTTGGCACAGAGCCCGATGTAGGGCTCAAACCCATGAACCCGTGAGATCATGGCCTGAGCCAAAGTGGGACACTTAACTGACTGAGCCACCCAGACACCCCTGTTTTTAACTTTTTGAGGAAGCTCCATACTGTTCTCCACAGTGGCTACACCAGTTTGCATTTCCAGCAGTGCATGAGGGTTCTTATTTCTCCACATCCTCATCCTCATCCTTGTCATTTCTTGAGTTTTTAATTTTTTTAACAGATGTGATATCTCAGTGTGATTTTGATTGGCATTTCCCTGATAATGAGTGATGTGGAGCATCTTTTCATGTGTCTATATACAGTTGTAGTTTTATGTAAATCTTCTTGTTTCCATTATAAGTTTATTTCTAGAAATATTATCTAGTGTGCAATTTAATAGGCCAAAATATTGTTCATTACTGCTACATGAGTAGTAGCTTTATCAGAGCTGGTTTGAGGAGAATAATTAAACTTTCACCTCTGGAATCCTAGGATTATTCCTTTATTACTTCTGACCTCAAAATACATATTTATCAGAATTTTCATTTTTATTTTTTTAATTAAAAAATTATTTTAAAATAGCCTCCATGCCCACATGGGGCCTGAACTCTCAATGCTGAGATCAAGAGTCTTATGCTCCACAGACTGAGCAAGCCAGGGGCCCCTATCAGAATTTTTTTTATTTATTTTTTTTATTTAAAAAAAATTTTTTTTTCAACGTTTTTTATTTATTTTTGGGACAGAGAGAGACAGAGCATGAGCGGGGGAGGGGCAGAGAGAGAGGGAGACACAGAATCAGAAACAGGCTCCAGGCTCTGAGCCATCAGCCCAGAGCCCGACACGGGGCTCGAACCCACAGACCGCGAGGTCGTGACCTGGCTGAAGTCGGACGCTTAACCGACTGCGCCACCCAGGCACCCCCAGAATTTTTAATTTTATAGGCAAATTAGATTGGTATGGAAAGAAGTTTGAATTGAGAGGCAGAAAGTCTGGATTCTGGTGTCAGTTATGCCATTATTTGACTCATGACCTTTGCAAGTGAGTTTACCTCTTTAGGTTTGTTTTCTCATCTGAAAATGAGAGAGGGCAAAGGAAAGGAACTATCAAGTTAATTGGTATTCTCTTTATCATCTCCACAGTCTCACAGTTTTTGCAATGTTAGGTTTAACTGTATGAAATTGCCAGTGTTTAGCTATTTGAAGACATTCATATTTGACCTCAAGAGACAACCATTTTTTCAACCTAGTTGTTAAATTCAGTTGTGGTCCCTATTGGGATCATCTGAGTTATTTATTTTAGGAATAGTTGAGACCAAGTAAAATTAATGTGTCAGGTGTGAAGGAAATATACATTTAAAGAATATAATATTACCATATAATCTATATAGTCCATTTTGGGTATGTATAGAATCCAGTCTAGTCTGTTCTTTCTACATTGTGCTAATTTTCTGGCCTAGTGATTCTAGGTGATTTGATTCCTGCATTTCTTTAGTGTTTGGCAGGGGAAAAGTCTACTTGAAAATTTTGGTAGGATATTCCTTACAGTAATTTTTGGCCACAAGTATCTGTTGCTATAGGAGAGGAGCACATATTATAAGTGCTGCTATCCAGCATGTGAGTTAAATAATTCTTCAGAGTTGTCTTTTTCCCTGTTTTCCAATAAATTGAGTCAAGGAGTTAAGAAGCCAGCTTTCCCCAATTTCTGGTTTTAAGCCAATTTTGTCATTCCATCCTACATCAGAAGCAGGTGGGGCTAAAATTTCTTGGTTGTTTGATGCCAATCCTTAAGTTTTCCTGCTTAAGGAAGCTGATATGTTAAATAAACTCTTTTTCACTTCTTCCTAAGGCATTATCTCATCTTTTTACCACGAAATAACTTTTTGGTATATTTCCATTACCTATTCTTTGGGCACAAAAATTAATAAAAGGGAGGAAAGATAATCCACAAGAGAATATTAATAGCTGGGTGGAGGTGGGGGTGGGGAGCATCCTCAGCCCTAATATACTTTGTTTAGTTTTCCAAACCTAATTTAGAATTTCACTAGCAAACTGCCCTGTCTCCCTGCTTTCATATGCATGTGCTACTTCAGCCTGGCTCCCTTTGAATATCTATCTAGGGCTAGCACATCTGCAGGTAATACATTCTTTTGAGTTCTCCACCCTGACGTGGAAGGGCTGATAGTTGCATGCAGACATCTTTCAACATAAAAATCAGAGTTGATCTAGCCCCAGCCCCTTTACTTGAGACACTTACTTAAAAGTGTTGGTTTTTTGGAGAAATAAAAAAAAACAACAGTCTATCTTGAGTCAGAGGTGCAAATGTCTCTTTCCAAGAGGTTTCCAGTAACTCCTCTATTTTACTTTTTCCCCTCAAAACAACTCTTGAGGGCTGGGCCCATAAGAACCAAGAATTTGAGAGGCATTGACTAGATCTGGAAAAATGTTGCCAATATAATAGGCAAAGCAGTTGGGGGTGGGCATCAAAATAGACACAATGGAAAAAATTGGATTCTTCCTCCTCTCATATGCCTCCTGAATCTCACCATTGAACTCTGTTATATTCTCTGTCACTTCTACAAAACTCCATAACCTCCTTAAAAATATACTTACCAGAGGGGCGCTTGGGTGGCTCAGTCAGTTAAGCATCTGACTTTGGCTCAGGTCATGATCTCAAGGTCCATGAGTCAAGCCCTGAATCGGGCTCTATGCTGACAGCTTGGAGCCTGGAGCCTGCTTCAGATTCTGTGTCTCCCTCTCTCTCTGCCCCTCCCCTGCTCGCCCTCTGTCTCTCTCTCAAAAATAAATAAAAGCAAACAAAATAAAATTTTTTAAATGTACTTAGAATAAAGGATGTAATTTGCAGTCTTATTGGTGCTCTTTGACATAATTAGCCTTTAGCATCAGTTCACAAACCTAGGACATTTTACTTCTATGGCCTTGAACTTCTCAGACTACAAAAATCTAAAGTCTATTTTTTTAATGTTTTTAAAAAAAGTTTATTTATTTTGAGAGAGAGTGTGTGCACATGCAAGTGGGGGACAGACAAGGAGAGAGAGAGAATCTCAAGCATTCTCTGTGCTACCAGTGCAGAGCTGGACACAGGGCTCAAACCCACGAACCATGAGATCATGACCTGAGCTGAAACTAGGATTTGGTTGGTTAACCAACTGAGCCACCCAGGCGCCCTTTAATTGTGGAGTTTGTTCTGCCAGTCTTCAAGTCAATTTCTGGGGTATTTAGGATGATAATGATAGTTATCTAGTTGTATTCACGACATAAGCCTAGGGTCCTCCTACTCTGCCTCTATCTTCCAACCTCCTCCTGATACTGCTCCTTTTAGAGGAGAGAAATGGTATTAAATCTTAGGGTGCATGAAAATTCTATTTTTCCTTTTTTTTTTTCTAGATCTGTTTCTATTTCTTGGAGTAGTAGGACTCTAGAGAAGTGGAGGCTGGGGTGTCTTAAATCTAATGAGCTTTGTTTCTGTATTATTTCCTTTTTTCTAGAGATAAGAAATGTTTCACTAATTTCCAGGGGATCAGAGTTAAGAAAATAATTTTTTTAATGTTTATTTATTTTGAGAGAGAGCATGAGCGGGGGAAGGACAGAGAGAGGGAGAGAGAGAATCCCAAGCAAGCTGCACAATGCCAGCACAGAGCCTGATGCAGGACTCGATGCCATGAACTGTGAGATCATGACCTGAGCCAAAATTAAGAGTTGGACACTTAACCAACAGAGCCACCCAGGTGCTCAAGAAAAGAATTTCTGAATGATCAGATTATCCGCTTATAGAAGGTAGGGAAATAAATGAAATTGGATGGGTGATTCCTGAAATTTCATATCTAGTATTTCTAGTTATAGTTTAGCCTGCCTAGTCCTAGTATAATCTTTTTAATGTAATCAAGATACTGGTTTTTGGAAATACTCACTTCAGATCGTTAAATCTGGGTTATACAATATCCAGAGGGGTACATGCTGGAGATAATAGAGCAATTAATTATAACAGAGCTAATATTTGAGTGTTTACCAAGTGCCAGGGAACCTTTCTAAAAGGCTTATTATGTATTGCCTTATTTCATTTCCTGACAACATTAGGAAGTAGATACTATTTACCCTATTTTACAAATGAGAAAAATCCAGACGTGGGTTATTTTCAGTGTCATTCATTTTGTAAGTGACAGGACTGAGCTAAAATTTAGATTTGATTCCAGAGGCTAATGAAGTAGGTATTATTTCCATTTTGCAATGAGTGAATTAGAGATGTTAAGCACCCTGGCATAAAGTCACATAAGTAGTAAGTACAAAAGTGTCAGCATTTGAACTCATGTCTGCCTCTCTCTAAAACTTATAGTTTTAACTATTTTAAATTCTAAAATACCATTGAGTGTTAAAGGATGCAGTAGGAAAACAAAACACATTGAGCATGTTAGAATTTTTTTTAATGTTTATTTATTTTGAGAGAAAGCTCACGTGCATGTGTGTGAGCTGGGGAGGGGCAGAGAGAGAGGGAGAGAGAATCCCAAGCAGGCAGGAGGCTCTCAACATGGAGCCAGATGTAGGGCTTGTTGCAGGGCTCAAACCCACAAACTCAGACATCATGACCTAAGCTGAAATCAAGCCAGGCACTTAACTGACCACCCCAGACCCCCGAGAATGTTAGAATTAAAAAATAATAATAAATTAGGTTGACTGGCATTATAAATCAGGCCTTAGAGATTAAGGTTTTTGTGCCACATTGTTAGGGTAAGGGAGAAGAAATCAACTAAGGGCCTAAATGGCATGGATAACTTGGCATATAATGAATGAATATCTATGAGGGCAGAAAAGGGACTTAAAAAAATATGGTAGCGCTGAGAGATACCTTTTAGTAATTTATTTATTGCATTTGACTGCTGTTCTTCCAATCTCAGTTGCAGTTCCCACATTGAGGCTGCTCCCACCCTTCCTGTGTCCCTTGAGCTGAGCAGGCACTTCCTGTCCTATTGGAAATGAAAGTTAGAGTTTGGGGGTGGTATGTGATATGTGTGTATTTTTTCTGCAGAATGTTAATACTGTGGGTCCCATTATCACAGCAAAAAGGTGACAGGAAAACTGGAATAGAGACTACTGGGACTTCATTTAAGAAAGGGTTTGGGCTTAATGTTTGTCGTGGCAAAGCCGACAAGGTTAATTTAAGAGAACATGTATGATGGCACAAGGTGACCTGAAGAAGAGATTTGAAGGCTTTGATTCTATATCCCTGTTCCATTTGGATTGGTAAGAATTACTGGGTGTCATTCTGGAATTTTTGGTTTCCTACAAGTTTCTTATTAAGGCTACTTCCACAGGACATTACTTTGAAACTGTTTGAGGTGAGTGTTGTCTCAACTGTGTTAGGTTCTTCTTCCCTGAGAACTTTGTATTTTTTTCTCTGTGAAGCTTATGTTTTTTTACGGTTATTTTTTTCCTACAGCTCTACAGCTCAGAGACAACTTGAAGCAAACATCCCAACTCTGTGAACTTCAGTTTGGGCATAAATTCCAGATTTGGTGAGTAACTCTTAACTGTTTCAGCTTCATGGACCTTGAAGACTAGAAAATGGTGGGATAAAGAATCAAACAAGATAGCTTACAGTTGTTGAAGAAAGTGCTAGGTAGGCAATTTTATCTTAATAAAGCTGGGGGGAAAGCAAAGAAATCACTAGGCACCAAGTTTCATGGCATAGTTAAGTTTGATAATTCCTTCTTAAGTGTGAAATCATGCCTGGGGGATTCTGACGCCTGGGGGAATCTGAAAAGGGGTGAGAAGCATCAGCCCATCAGCATGAGTCAAGAGGAATAGAACTATCCACAGATCTGAAACTAGTTATTTCCCCGCAGTCTGTCTCTGCTGTTTGGTGAGCTCTTCTGTTTGTTCTTTCTTCGTGTCTTAAGATCACTGTAAGTATAAAGTGTGGGAAAAGTCCTGAGCTCATCTCACATATTCTTTCTCAGTAGAGTTGTCTTCATGAGTTCTCTAAGGCAGTGTATCCCAGTGGCCCCTTTAAAATCAAACTTGAAAGCTTTTTCTAAATCTTGTAACTCTAAGGGAAAAAAAAAAAATCCTCAGTGTCTTTTCAGGAGAAACAGAACTTGTTCATATTGGAGAAGGGATGGAGTTGAAAGGGGTAGACCTAAGAACTTTTCTTTTGCTTTAACTACTAAGACTGTGGGAAAAAATAAATAAATAACATCTTGGGCATTAGGACCCAGTGGAAGTGCCTTATTCAGACTCTTGGTTAACTTCTCTCAGTGACGTAAACAAGCAGCCCCAGCTCTTTCTTTCCCGCCCCCCCATCTCTCTCCCTCTTGCTCCTTTTCTCCCCCTTTTTCCTCCCCCTCCCTTTTCCCTCTCATTTTCTCTCCCCCCCCTCTCTTCCCCCTCCTTTTCCCTCCCTCCTCTCTCTCTCAGCTCCCTTACATTAAAGAGAAAATGCTGCTATCAGTGACTTCCAGGCCTGGGATTTCGACTTTTGGCTATAACAAGAACAACAAGAAGGTAGGGAAAAGTGCTTTTTTGGAATCCAGCTACTTCCTTTCCTGGGGATCCGGGAGTGCCCTTGGCTTTAACATTCTTCTTAAGAGGGGAACGGAATTCCTCTCTCTGCTCAGCGCCTCTCCCTTTTCCACCACTTCTTTCGGCATCTTTTCTCACCTGGTTTTGAAGTTCCAGCAATTTACAGTCCCTGTGTGTGAGGCCTGAGAAGGCAGGGGAATTAAAAACAAATCAAAGTTGCAAGTTTGTATCTTTGTGAAATGAAGTTAGTTTGACTTCCTGCTGATATACCCAGTCTCCACTGGGATAATAATGTCATCTCAAATCCTGGTCCTGTGCTCACTCTCTCCGAAGTTATTTTCATCTTTTTGAATAACTGTTTTTCCCCCTCTCCGGCAACCTTCCTTTCTACTCACTCAACCAGGATTATCAGGTGGGGGAATTATAGTCAGGGAAATCACAACAGCTTCATCAAGAACAGGGTATACTCTAGACTGCCCCACCTAGCCATAGGGAAGGAGTGGTAAGAGAAGACATACTTTGGGATTAAGGCAGAAAGTTCTGTGATTCTTTGGTTTCTGCTGCTGAGCTGCTGCTTAGACCTCTGCTGATGGCCAGGCTCAGCAGGGATCCTTAGAGTTTTTGTGATTAACCCAGGGTTGCCAGAGAATTGTGTCGTGCTTGGGGACATGGGCAGTCTAATGAGAGGTGGACAGTTATGCCCACATTCACCAGGGAGTATCCTTGGCAGTTTCTTGGCATTTCAGGGCACACAGTGCTGATCAGGAGGAACTTCTTGCTGTAGGAGAAAGACCCTTTAGCCTCTTTCTTGGCAGTGTAACTGTTCTTTGAAGAAACAAGATGACCTAGATGTGTAGGGATCTTTTGCCCATCTGATGGAGTGTTAGAGGGTGTGGGAAAGATTCCTGCTGCTTTCTCCTATACCTAAAGATGCTACTATAGGTAACTTAAAGTGTCTGATCAAGGCAGTTGGTAAATGTTTAGACCCAAAACACTTAGAATCAGTTTATAATGGCATTCATTCTGGTTTATATCCTTAAGAAATATGGGTACTTATATGTTTGTTGGTTATCAGTAATAGACATATACTTATGAATATGCGATTTTAAAAAAAGTTTTGGGGCGCTTGGGTGGCTCAATCAGTTAAGCGTCTGACTCTTGGTTTCCTCTCAGGTCATGATCTCATGGTTCATGAGTTCAAGCCCTGTGTGGGGCTCAGCACTGACAGCAAGGAGCCTGCTTGGGATTCTCTCTCTCCCTCTCTTTCTGCCCGTCCCCTGCTCATGCTCTCTCTCTCTCTCTCTCTCAAAATAAATAAATAAACTTAAAAAAAAAAAAAGGAAAAAGTTTTGTTTATTTAAGTAACTCTATACCCAACATGGGGCTTGAACCCATGACCCCAAGATCAAGAGTTGCACACTTTTACAACTGAGCCAGCCGGGTGCCCCATGAGTATATGATTTTGATAGAAGGATATTACATCTGTTTTTGTTCCTTTTAAAATTTATATAGTACTATATGAAACTTTCCTTCTTAATTTTTTTTCTCCAAGTCTCTCAGGTTACCCACACCCATTAAAATAAAGTAAAATGAATTCTGGAAGTTAGTTTTTTTCTCTCTTAGGGGTTTCATGTATTTGATGCTGTCTAAATTAGCTCTCTTCACTCCCTTTCTGCCTTGTAGTATAGGAAATATTTAACCAGCTTCTAAATCTAGGGTAGCATAAGGGACAAAGAAGCATAATTATGGACTTGGATTCAAATCTCATGTCTCTTCTGATAATTTGTAAGGTTTGAGAAGCCATTGAGAAAACATGGTTAGGTACATACTTACTAATGTATTTGTCAAGAATTCTTTTGGCTCATGGGGCACCTGGGTGACTCAGTTGAGCATCCAACTCTTGATTTTGGCTCAGGTCATTATTCCAGGGTTGTGGGATTGAGCCCCATGTCGGGCTCCATGCTGAACTTATTGCCTGCTTAGGATTCTGTCTCTCCCTCTGCCCCTGTATCCTGCTTATACATATGTGCGCGCTCTCTCTCATTTTCTCAAATTAAAAAAAAAAAAGAATTCTTTGGGTTTTTATAGGTCTGTGTTATGATGACATCACTTTGTAGCAATGTATATGACTCCTTGTGTAAATATGTAGGTTGGTGAATATTGGGTATATTTAAAACATTACTATGTTGTTCTTTGTCTTTGTGTTGACATGTGTTCATTTCTCTTTTAGGAAGAATGTTTGGATGGATTTGTTCATGTAATTTGTAAATTTTTATAACCAAGGTCACATTTTTAAAATAACTTTTGTTTTTAGTAATAAATTTAAGACCTGCCCATTAAAAAAAAAAAATTAAGCATAAAGAGGCATATAAAATAAAAAGTTAAGTCTTCCCTTCATGTCTGGAAGTTCCTTACCCAAATCCCACCCCTCAAGGAAAATAACTGGTAGCAATTTGGTGTGTGTATCCTACCAGGCTTTTCTATGACAAGATAAAGTTTTAATTTTGACTTTGGCTTATTTGCCATTTCTATTAAGAGCTGTTTCTCAAGTAGATCAAGCCTGTATAATAAAGTTCTTGGACTTGTCCAAAATGTTTAAAAAACTGAAATAACAATAAAAATTTAAACTTTTGAAAAATACAAATTATAAATATCTGCTTTTATTGTCCACCATTATGTTATACAAAAATCTAGTATAATAGATTTGTAGAGATCTGCTTTCTTTAAGGGAATTTTTACATCATAATTTACTGTAGTCATCACTTCTAGTTTGTAGAGTAAGAATAATTGCCAGTGAGCTCAGAAAAGCCATTTTTACCTAGTGTTGTGACTTGCTTGAAAGTGTATTAATTTTATTTACTTGACCTTAACAAGTAGGTTTGTTTTATTTTGAAACATATTCATGTACTTCATTTGTCAGGGACTTTGTTACCTGAGGAGTCTATGACAGTAGTTTTCTTACTCTTTTTTGGTTATGGTAAAAAAGGAAGACAGTCAAGGAATGTATAACTCCTAATAAAGGCAGATTCTTTCTCAAGATGTAGTGTTGAATATTCATTCTTTTCTCTAGAATTAAAATAGTCACAGAAGGGGGGAATGTGGATTTCAAAGACTGATTCTACAAAACAATGTAGTACATGTTTTAAAAACAGCTGTTTTAATGGCCTTCACTTACTCTTTGGTTCATTAAAACTTTTTTTTTTTTATTGTTTTAAGGTAAAAAGATCAGAGTTCTAGGATCTCAACTCTTCAGTGTTAGAAAGAGTAGCTCAGTAGAGAGATTTTGAGTATAGGTGAGATTGAAAGAGGCAATGTTTGGAACTGAAGGAATCTCAGACTTGTAAAGGGCCTAACCACGCCTTCCCTGACATCATCTTCCTGGCATGTGTTATTATAATTTAACTCCTCAGAGCATCAACAACTATTTCCTGTGGAAAAAAAAAAGAAAGGAGATTGTGTTTAACTTGGGATAACTTGCCTTCCCCAGCCTATTTTGCATAAATTTCTATTTCCTCTTGATCTTAACTTATTGAAGATCAGTACGGGGGGCTGGAAGTAATGGTGAGAGTAGAACTGACTGCTGGGCATTGTCAGATCTTCACTCTGAGAAGCATGAGTTACTTGAAATTTTTGTTTACTCAGGAGAGAAGCAATACTATAATTGTTTATGTATTTGCAACAGGGAAAGATAATTTTGTGTTTACTACATATTCAGCTAGTTTCTATCAAATCAAACTTAGTAGAACTGAGGACTAAGAATGTTTAGGTCTAACATCTCTTGTCTGGGGGCGGCTATTCTGTTACTGGTAATAAAGTGGACTCGGTTAGAGTTTAGTGGTAATGTCTCTCTGTTGATTCCTCCTTTACGTTTTGAGCACTACTACACTGATTATCTTTTCTGCTGTAATACGTATCCCACATGATCTCCTTGCCTCCTGTTTCTCCACCCTCTAAATAACTTTATACTTGCTGCTGATATAGTCTTCCAACATCCCAAGGGTCTAGTGCTGAGCATTTCTTGTATAAAAACCTTTAATGGCTACGTATTACCTGCCAAACAAAGTCCAAATCCGTAGCCCAATACTCACTATTTATCCAGCCTTTTCTTATCTTCCCCACCTACCCGCCTTGATTCCACTACCTTCACTCTGCCCCACCCAGTTGTTGTACTTGCAATTCTCTGGATATACCCTTTAGTTTACATTTTAATTCCATAAGAAAATATGCAGTAAGAAAATACAAGAAACAGGATGATAAAATATAGATGAGAATAAGAGGTCAGATGGAATTAAAATACATATGTGCAAACCATAGAGTTTTATCCTGGAAGATGAGGACTGAAGATGAGCCGTTGATTTTGTCACTACAGAGGTGGTTGATAATTTTGACGAGCAGTTTCAGAGTGGGGAGCAAAAGCAAGGTTGGAGTGGGTTGATGATTGTAAAAGGTAATGTAGTATAGATGGTGTGTATAGAGTAATCGTTGAAGAACTTTAAGATGGAGTCAGGGCGCTTGGGTGGCTCAGTCGGTTGAGCGTCCGACTTTGGCTCAGGTCAGGATCTCGCAGTCTGTGAGTTCAAACTCCACGTCGGGCTCTGTGCTGACAGCTCAGAGCCTGGAGCCTGCTTTGGATTCTGTGTCTCCTTCTCTCTCTGCCCCTCCCCCACGCATACTCTGTCTCTCTCTCTCTCTCTCTCTCTGTCAAAAATAAACATTAAAAAAAAAATTTAAGAACTTTAAGATGGAGAGCAGAACCCAATTAAGAAATGGGCAAGATATGAATAGGCATTTCTTCAAAGAAGGTCTACAAATAACCATGAACAAGGTGTTCAGCATTATTAGCTATCAAGAAATGTAAATCAAGGGGCCCCTGGGTGGCGCAGTCCGTTAAGCGTCCGACTTCAGCTCAGGTCACGATCTCGCGGTCCGTGAGTTCGAGCCCTACGTCGGGCTCTGGGCTGATGGCTCAGAGCCTGGAGCCTGTTTCTGATTCTGTGTCTCCCTCTCTCTCTGCCCCTCCCCCGTTCATGCTGTGTCTCTCTCTGTCTCAAAAATAAATAAACGTTAAAAAAAAAATTTGAAGAAATGTAAATCAAAACCACAATGAGATACCACTTTGCACCCACTAGGATGGTTGTAATCAAAATGACAGGTGATAACATGGAGTATTGGACTCTTCATACGCTGCATGTGGGAATGTTAAATGGTGCAACTTCTTTGGAAAAGAGTTTGGTGGTTCCTTAAAAGGTTAAGCACACTCCTAGGTATATACTCAAGAGAAATAAAACATGTCCACATAAAAACTGTACACCAGTGTTCATAGCAACATTGAAGGTAGAAGCAAGCCAGATATCTACCAACTGATGAACAGATAAATAAATAAAATGTTGTATATATCCATACAGTGCAATTTTTGGAATTTTATTCATCAGTAACAAGGAATAGGGTACTGATACATTCTACAAAATGGATGAACCTTGAAAAATATTTTGCTAGGTCAAAGATGCCACTCACGAAAGCCCACATATTTTATGCTTCCATTTATATGAAATGTCCTGAACAGGCAAATCTATGAAGACAGAAGGTGGATTAATGGTTGCCTAGGTCCAGGGGGGAGGGTGATGGTTGGGGGTAAATGGGGAGTGACGGGTATTGGGTTTCCTGTTGGGGTAATGAAAATGTTCTAAAATTGATTGTGGTAGTGGTTGTGAAAGTGTGATGTAAATACCGTTGAATTTATACTTTAAGTGGGCTAATTACATGGTGTATAAATTATATGTCAATAAAATCATTACTTTAAAAAGATAAGGAGTAGAGAAATGAGATAAAGGCAGAAACAGGATGGGGGTGATATTGAGAGAATTTTCTTAAAGATGGGAGATATGGGAGCCAAAATGTAAAAAGAATCATGGCGAGGTACTTGATTCTTATTTTCTAAATATGTATGTGCCTATTTGTGTTCCTTCTTTGTGATCCTTTTATTTTTGTTGTGCCTCATGTATTCAGCCTCTGATCCTTTGTTGTTGTCCCTTCCTTTTGGAATGGCCTTTCTGTTCATTTGTTCACTCCACCCACATTCATTAAACTGCTCCAGTGTGCTAGGCCCTGGGGCTACAGCATGACTGAGGCTGTTCAGTAGCTCAAATAAAACTGTCCTTTAAAACCCTATCTATCTCTTTAAGTTCAGCTGAAAAGTTACCTCTTCTATAAAGCATCTCCTAATCCCTCTACCTCCCACCCCCAAAGAGGACTTTTTTTTTCTGAGCCTCTATAAAATTTTGTATTTCATATATGGCAATTTATGTAATTTTGTGTTGTTTTGGAATCCTTTAGGTGATTGTCTTATTTTCATTGCTGGAGTGTAAACTCTGTAAAGGTAGATATGGTGTCATTCAGTTTATTATGCCCCATCATTCAGTTTATTATCCCCCAAATCACGTGATTTTAATTTTTTAAATGCTTATTTTTTTTTGAGAGAGATAGAGTGTAAGCAGGGGAGAGACAGAGAAAGAGAGAGGGAGACACAGAATCTGAAACAGGCTCCAGGCTCTGAGCTGTCAGCACAGAGCCCGATGTGGGGCTTGAACCCCAAACCGTGAGATCATGATCTGAGCCAAAGTTGGACGCTTAACCGACTAAGGCATCCAGGCGCCTCCTGATAATAGCTTCTAAAGCCTACTCGTGGATCCTGAAAAAAATCTACCCTAATAAATGTAATTAAGCTAATGTTAGGCATTAAACTAAGGTTAAACAAAGGAAGGCAGCATTGTATTCTATACAAATTGTGTAATATGGAGTTAGAGCTGAATTTAATTGTGGCTTTGTCAGTTTGCTAGCTGGGTGCTAGTTCCAAGTTTCTTAGGCTCTCTAAGACCTTGAGTTTTTCATCTAAAGTACTGATATACTTCATTGGATTCTTTTGAGAATGCGTAATATTTATAATCACATGTTAGGATGTAAATGGCCTATTCTTTTCTTTCTTTTTTTTTTTTAAGTAAACTCTATGCCCAACATGGAACTTGAACTCATGACCCTAAGATTAAGAGTCACATGTTCTACCACTCACTGAGCCGGCCAGACACCCCAACTATTACTTCTTTTATCAAAAAAGCCCTTTTTAATGCTTTATTTATTTATTTACTTATTTATTTATTATTTTATGTATGTATTTTGAGAGAGAGAGAGTGTGCTTGCAACCATAGAGGCGGGGGGCGGTGGGTCAGAGAGGAACAGGGAGAGAGTATCCTAAGCGGGGGCTCGATGTCACAGTTTGTAAGATCTGAAATCAAGACCTGAGCTGAAATCAGGAGTTGGGTGCTTAACTGACTGAGCTACCCAGGCACTCCTATTAATTTATTTTTTATTTTTTTTAATTAAAAAAAATTTTTTTTGAGAGAGAGAAAGAATGTGAACAAGGGAAGGGCAGAGAGAGAGAGAGAGGATCCCAAGCAGGCTCTGTGCTGTCAGTGCAGAGCCTGATACGGGGCTCCATCTCAAAAACTGTGAGATCATGACCCAAGTTGAAATGAAGAGTCAGTGACTTATCGGACTGAGTCACTCAGGTGCTCCTTTTTTTTTTTTTTTAAGTTATTTTGAGAGATAGAAAATGAGGTGGGGGGATGGGCAGAGAGAGAGAGAGAGGGAGAGAGAGAGAATCCCAAGTGGGCTTCTCACTGATAGATGCTGGGCTCAAACTTGCAAACTGTGAGATTATGACCTGAGCCGAAACCCAAGAGCGTCGGTCGCTTAACTGACTGAGCCATCCCAGTGCCCCTCCTATTTTTTTTTTAAATTAAAGTTTTCATTTATTTATTTATATTTTTTTTACTGGGTGTAAACGCAGTGTGGGGCTTGAACTCACCACCCCAAGATCAAGAGTCGCATGCTCTTTCGACTGAGCCAGTCAGACACTCCTGTGTCTTTCTAAAACTTTTATGATTTTAGTGGGATTTGGGAAGCTATAGAGGTAATTACATATATTCAGTTCAAAATCTTCTATTCATTCTTCATCCCCCTCCAGTCTGGCTTCTGCCCCTACTAGCCCACTAAGAGAAATCATCATAGTCATCAGGTATTTCCCCCCCATCACAGCTTCCCCACCCCAGCTTTATTGAGATATAATTGGCATATAACATTCTGTAAGTTTAATGTGTAAAATGTGATGATTTAATATACATCTGTATTGCAAAAGGTTTACCACTTTAAGGTCAGATAACATATCCTTCACCTCAAATAGTTACCTCTTTGTTGTTGGTGAGCACATTAAACCTCTACTGTCGTAGCAGCTTTAAAGTATACGTTACTGTGGTATTAACCATAATTAATCACCATGCTGTACATTAGATCCCTGGAACTTACTCCTCTTATAATTGGAAGTTTGTACCCTTTGACCAACATCTCCCTATTTTCCTTACCCCTTAACCCTTGGCAACCACCATTCTATTCTCTGTTTCTATGAGTTTGATGTTTTTTGATCCCACATGTAAATGAGATCATACAGTATTTGTCTTTCTCTGACTTCTTTCACTTAGTGTAATGCCCTCCACGTCCATCCGTGTTGTCACCAATAGGAAAATTTCCTTCTTTTTATGACTGAATAATATTTGTATGTATGTACAACATTTTCTTTATTCATCTGTCAGTAGACACTTAGATTGGTTCCATGTCTTGGCGCTTGTGAATAATGTGGCAGTGAACATGGGACTCAAGATACTCTTTGAGAAAGTGATTTTATCTCCCATGTATCTATACCCAGAAGTGGGATTGCTGGATCTAATGGAGTTCTATTTTTAGTTTTTGAGGAACCTCCATACTCCATACTCTTTTCCATAGTGGCTGCACCAATTTACATTCCTACTAATGGTACACTAGGATTCTCTTTTCTCCACACCCTTTCCAGCATTTGTTATCTCTTGTTTTTATGACAATAAAACAGGTGTGAGGTGATATCTCATTATGGTTTTGATTTGTGTTTCCCTAAGGATTAGTGACATTGAGCACTTTTTCACTTAGCTATTGGCTATTTGTATGTATTCTTTGGGAAAATGTCTATTCAGGTTTTCTGCCCATTTTAAAAAAATGTTTATTTATTTTTGAGAGAGAGAGAGAGAGAACATGAGCGGGAGAGGGGCAGAGAGAAGGGGACAGAGGATCCGAAGCAGGCTCTGTGTTGACAGCAGCGAGCCTGATGTGGGGCTCAAACTCACAAACTGCAACGGAAAATCATGACCTGAGCTGAAGTTGGATGCTCAACCTACTGAGCCACCCAGGCATCTGCTCATTATTTATTTATTTATTTATTTATTTATTTATTTATTTATTTATTTATTTATTTTGCTATCCATTTATATTATTAGTTCCTTATATATTGTGGTTTGACCCCTCATTAGCTATATGGTTTGCAAAATTTTCTTTAATTCTGTAGGTTTCCTTTTCATTTTGTTGATTGTTTCTTTTGCTGTGCAGAACTTTTTCGTTTGGTATAGCCCCAATATTGATTTTTTGCTTTTGTTGCTTGCACTTTTGGTGTCATATCCAAAAAAACAACATCAACTAGATCAATGTGAAGGGGCTTTTTCACTCTTTTCTTCTAGGAGTTTTATGGTTTCGGATCTTACATTTAAGTCTTTAATCCATTTCAAATTAATTTTTGTGAGTGGTTGTTAATATAGGGGTGCAATTTCATTCTTTTGTGTATAGATATACAGTTTTACCGTTACCATTTATTGATGGGACTGTTCTTTCCTCATTGAATGTTCTTGGTTCCGTTATCAAATTTGAGTTGCCAGTGTATATGTGGATTTATTTCTAGGTTCTTGATTCTGTTTCCATTGGTCTGTGTCTGCTTTTTAAATTTTTTAGTTAAAATTTTATTATTATTTTTTAAGTAAGCTCTGTGCCCATCATGGGGCTTGAACTTACAACCCTGAGATCAAGGGTTGCATACTTTACTGACTGAGCCAACCAGGTACTCTTTTAAAATTTAATTAAAAAAATTTTTTTTTTTTAATTTACATCAAAGTTAGCATATAGTGCAATAATGATTTCAGGAGTAGAATCAGGGGTGCCTGGGTGGCTCAGTTGGTTAAGCGTCTGACTTTGGCTCAGGTCATGATCTCATGGTCTGTGAATTGGAGCCCCAAGTTGGGTCCTGTGCTGACAGCTCAGAGCCTGGAGCCTGCTTTGGATTCTGTGTCTCTGTTTCTCTTTCTGTCCCTCCCTTGCTTGCTCTCTGTCTGTCTCTCTTAAAAATACATAAACATTTAAAAAAAAAAAAAAAGGAGTAGAATTCAGTGATTCATCCCCTGCAAATAACACCCGGTGCTCATCTTCCTTCCTAAGTGACTTCCTTAATGCCCCTTGCCTATTTAGACCATCCCCCCACCCACAACCCCTCCAGCAGCCATCAGTTTGTTCTCTATATTTAAGAGTCTCTTATGTTTTGTCCCCCTCCTTGTTTTTATATTATTTTTGCTTCCCTTCCTTATGTTCATCTGTCTTGTATCTCAAATTCCACATATGAGTGAAGTCATATATTTGTCTTTCTCTGACTAATTTCACTTAGCATAATACACTCTAGTTCTATTCACATTGTTGCAAATGGCAAGATTCATTCTTTTTTATTGCTGAGTACTATTCCTGGTAGGTATATATATGTGTGTGTGTGTGTGTGTGTGTGTGTGTATGTATGTATATACATACATATATATATATACGTATACATATATATACACACACACACACATACATACACACACACACCACATCTTCTTTATCCATTCATCTGTCGATGGACATTTGGGCTCTTTCCATACCTTGGCTATTGTTGATAGTGCTGCTATCAACATTGGGGTGCATGTGCCCCTTCGAGACAGCACACCAGTATCGTTTGGATAAATACCTACAAGTGCAATTGCTGGGTTGTAGGGTAGTTCTACTTTCAGTTTTTTGAGGAACGTCCATACGGTTTTCCAGAGCGACTGCACCAGTCTGCATTCCCACCAGCAGGGCAAAAGGGTTCCCCTTTCTCCACATCTTCACCAACGTCTATCATTGCCTGACTTGTTCATTTTAGCCATTCTGACAGGTGGGAGGTGGTGTCTCATTGTGGTTTTTATTTGTATTTCCCTGATGATGAGTGATGTTGAGCATTTTTTCGTGTGTTTGTTAGCCATTTGGATGTCTTCTTTGAAGAAGTGTCTATTCATGTCTTTTGCCCATTTCTTCACTGGATTATTTGGTTTTTGGGTGTTGAGTTTGATAAGTTGTTTATAGATTTTGGATACTAACCCTTTATCTGATATGTCATTTGCAAATATCTTCTCCCATTCTGTTGGTTGCCTTTTTTTTTTTTTAATTTTTTTTTTAACGTTTATCTATTTTTGAGACAGAGAGAGACAGAACATGAACGGGGGAGGGTCAGAGAGAGAGGGAGACACAGAATCTGAAACAGGCTCCAGGCTCTGAGCGGTCAGCACAGAGTCCAACATGGGGCTCAAACTCACGACTGCGAGATCATGACCTGAGCTGAAGTCGGATGCTTAACCAACTGAGCCACCCAGACGCCCCTGTTGGTTGCCTTTTAGTTTTGCTGATTGTTTCCTTTGCTGTGCAGAAGCTTTTTATTATTTATGTATTTTTATTTTTTTAATATTTATTTTTGAGAGAGACAGAGTGTGAGTGGGGGAGGGGCAGAGAGAGAGGGATACACAGAATCTGAAGCAGGCTCTAGGCTCTGAGCTGTCAGCACAGAGCTCGATGTGGAGCTCAAACCCACGAACCGCAAGATCATGACCTGAGCCAAAGTTGGACACTTAACTGACTGAGCCACTCAGGCACCCCTGGAAACTTTTTATTTATTTTTATTTTATTTTATTTTAATTTTTATTTTATTGTGTTTTTTTATTTATTTTATGTGTTTTGGGGGGTAGCTTTTTATTTCGATGAGGTTCCAATAGTTCATTTTTGCTTTTGTTTCCCTTGCCTCCGGAGATGTGTTGACTAAGAAGTTGCTGCAGCCAAGGTCAGAGAGGTTGTTGCCTGTTTTCTCCTCTCGGATTTTGATGGCTTCCTGTCTTACATTTAGGTCTTTCATCCATTTTGAGCTTATTTTTGTGTATGGTGTAAGAAAGTGGTCCAGGCTCATTTTTCTGCACGTCGCTGTCAAGTCTTCCCAGCACCATTTGCCGAAGAGACCGTCTTTATTCCATTGGATATTCTTTCCTGCTTTGTCTAAGATTAGTTGGCCATATGTTTGTGGGTCCATTTCTGGGTCCTCTCTTCTGTTCCATTGATCTGAGTGTCTGTTTTTGTGTCAGTACCATACTGTCTCAATGATTACAACTTTGTAATACAGATTGAAGTCCGGGATTGTGATGCCTTCAGCTTCGGTTTTCTTTTTCAAGATTGCTTTGGCTATTCAGGGTCTTTTCTGGTTCCATACAAATTTTAGGATTGTTTGTTCTAGCTCTGTGAAGAATGCTGGTGTTATTTTGATAGGGATTGCATTGAAAATGTAGATTGCTTTGGGTAGTATCAACATTTCAACAATATTTGTTCTTCCAATCCAGGAGCATGGATTTCTTTGTGTCTTCTTCAATTTCTTTCTTAAGCTTTCTATAGTTTTCAGTGTACAGATTTTTCACCTCTTTGGTTAGATTTATTCCTAGGTATTTTATGGGTTTTGGTGCAATAGTAAATGGAATCGATTCCTTGATTTCTCTTTCTGTTGCTTCATTATTGGTGTATAGGAATGCAACAGATTTCTGTACATTGATTTTATATCTTGCGACTTTGCTGAATTCATAGATCAGTTCTAGCAGTTTTTTGTGGACTCTTTTGGGTTTTCTGTATAGAGTATTATGTCCTCTGCGAAGAGTGAAAGTTTTACTTCTTCCTTGCCAATTTGGATGTGTTTTATTCTTTTGTGTTCTCTGATTGCTGAGGCTAGGACTTCCAATACTATGTTGAATAACAGTGGTGAGAATGGACATCCCTGTCGTGTTTTTGACCTAAGGGAGAAAGCTCTCAGTTTTTCCCCATTGAGGAGGACATTAGTGGCGGGTCTTGCGTATATGGCTTTTATGATCATGAGGTATGATCCTTCTATCCCAGTTTCTTGAGGGTTTATTTATTTTTAAGAGAGACAGAGAGAGGGTTGTGGGCATATGCAAGTGGGGGTGGGGCAGTGAGAGAGAGGGAGAGAGAGAATCTCAAGCTGATGGCCCAGAGACTGAACGTCGGACTCTAATTCAGGCACTGTGAGATCATGACCTGAGCCGAAATCAAGAGCGAGACCCTTAACCCACTGAGCCACCCAGGCACTCCACTTTCAATTTCTTCCACCAGTGTTTTGTAGTTTCCAGTATACAGATCTTTCACTTCCTTATTTTTAAGTATTTTATTGTTTTTGATGCTTTTGTTAATGGAATTGTTTTCTTTCTGATACTATATGGAGATGTAACTGATTTCATTGATAGTATATAGAAAAACAACTGATTTATTAATGTTGATTTTGTATCCTGAAGCTTTACTGAATTCATTTATTAGGCCTCACACTTTCTTGGTAGAGGTTTATAATTTTTTGTATATAGGATATGTTATCAGCAATTATACTTCTTCCTTTCAGATTTGGATACCTTTATTTTCTTTTTTTGGGTGGCAAGTTGCTATTTATTTATGACAAATATTCCACATCTGTGATCCTCTTTTTTTTAAATTTTTTTTATTAAAGTAATTTCTTTACCCCACATGGGGCTTGAATCACGACCCTGAGATAAAGAGTCACATGCTCCTCTCACTGAGCCACTGAGGTGCGCCAGGCAGAAGTTCTTTGAAATGAGGCCATGGGCCTTGGCCAGTCAGAGGATGCTGTTATCTGGCTTGCCTGTCTTGCACATGGCCCCACAGATAGCGTAGGTTTTAAACTGACTGTTGAACCTTGTCAACCTTGGCCGCGTTCATCTCGTCCTTGAATGCGTGGTTCTTGGTGGATGATATGGTTGTTGGTGGAGCATTTCTGTGGTAATACAAGTCCAGAAACTCCCTGGTGTCATTCTGCATGTTAAGGGTGCACCTGCTACCACCCTGGATGCCTTTATTTCTTCTAGCCTACTTGCTACAGCTAGAACTTCTAGTACTGTGTTGAATAGGAGTGGTCAGAATGGGCATCCTTGTCTTGTTCCTGATTTTAGAGGAAAAGCTTTCAGCCTTTCACTGTTGAGTATGATATTAGCTGTGGGCTTGTTGTGTATGGCCTTTGTATGTTGAATTATGTTCCTTCTATACCAAATTTGTTGAGCAATTTTATAGTGAAAAGACGTTGAATCTTGTCAGTTGCTTTTTCTGCATCTGTTGAGATGTATGATTTTTATCTTTCATGCTGTTGTGGTGTATCACATTTATTGATTTCTGTATGTCAAAACATCCTTTCATCCCAGTGGTAAATCTGACTTCATTATGATATGTGATCCTTTTAATGTGCTGTTGAATTTATTTTGCTAGTATTTTTTTTTTAATTTTTTTAAATGTTTATTTGTTTTTGAGAGAGAGAAACATTGTGAACAGAGGAGGGGCAGAGAGAGAGGGAGACACAGAATCTGAAGCAGGCTCCAGGCTCTGAGCTGTCAGCACAGAGCCTGACATAGGGCTCAAACTCACGAACCACTAGATCATGACCTGAGCCGAAGTCGGACGCTTAACCGACTGAGCCACCCAGGCGCCCTATTTTGCTAGTATTTTGTTGAGAATTTTTGTATCTATATTCATCAGAAATTTTGGTCTGTTGTTTTCTCTTAGTGTGCTCATCTGGCTTTGGTATCAAGATAATGGTGGCCTTACAAAATGAATTTGGGAATGTTTCCTCCTCTTTAGTTTTTAGAAGAGTTTGAGAAGAACTGGTGTTAATTCTTTAAATGTTTGGTAGAATTCTCCCATGAAGCTGTCTGGTCCTGGGCTTTTCTTTCTTGGGAGGTGTTTGATTACTGATTCAAGCTCCTCACTTGTTACTCGTCTGTTCAGATTTTCTGTGTAGTTTGTTTAATGTTTTATTTATTTTTGAGAGAATGAGCGTGAGCAGGGGAAGGGCTGAAAGAGAGGGGGAGAGAGTATCCCAAGCAGGGTCCTCACTGTCAGTACATGCATGGCTCAACCTCATGAACCTAAGTCAAAATCAAGAGTTGGACGCTTAACTGACTGAGCCACCCAGACGCCCCTGTTTGTTTTTATGATTAATACTTGGTAGGCATAAGTTTCTATGAATTTATCTATTTCTTCTAGGTTATCGAATTTGGTGGTGTATAATTATTCATGGCAATCTCTTATCCTTTATGTTTCTGTGGTATCAGTTGTAATGTCTCTTCTGTACAATTTTGAGTTCTCTTTTTCTTTGTAAGTCTAGCTAAAGTGTTGTCAATTGTTTATCTTTTTAAAAAACCAACGATTAGTTTCACTGAGCTTTTCTATTTTTCTATTCTCTGTTTGATTTATTTCTTCTTTGACCCTTGTTCTCTCATTTTTTCTATTAACTTTGGGCTTAATATGGTCTTCTTTTTCAAGGTCCTTGAGGTTGTTTGAAAAAATTTTTAAATATTTAATTTTGAGAGAGAGAGTACAAGCAGGAGGAGGGGTAGAGAGAGAAAGAGAGGAGAGATAAAATCCCAAGCAGGCTCCATCCTGTCCGTGTGGATCCTGACACAGGACTCAGTCTCATGAACTGTGAGATAATGAGCTGAAATTAAGATTCCGACACCCAACTGTCTGAGCCACCCAGCTGCCCCAAGATTTTTTTTCTTTAAAAAAATTTTTTTTAATGTTTATTTTTGAGAGAGAGACAGACAGACAGAGTGTGAGCAGGGGAGGGGCAGAGAGAGAGGGAGACACAGAATCTGAAGCAGGCTCCAGGCTCTGAGCTTCCAGCACAGAACCAGATGCAGGGCTCGAACTCACAAACTGTGAGATCATGACCGGAGCCAGTCGGACGCTTAACTGACTGAGCCACCCAGGTGCCCCGATTTTTTTCCTAATGTGAGTATTTATTGCTATAAACTTCCCTCTTTGCAATATTTTTGCTACATATCATGAGTTTTGGTATGTTGTATTACCATTTTTTTTGTTTCAGGATTTTAAAAATTTCTTCTTTGACCCATTGGTTGTTCAGGAGTGTATTGTTTGATTTCCACATTTTGTGAATTTTCTAATTTTCCTTCTGTTATTGATTCTAGTTTTTTACCATTTTGGCCAGAAAAGATACTTGATGGGCTTAGTAATTTTTCATTTACTAAGACTTGTTTTGTGATTTAATACATGCTCTAATCTGCAGAATGTTCATGTACACTTGCAAAAAGAATGTGTATTCTCCTGTTGGTTGGAATGTCCTGTATGTGTCTCTTAGGGCCATTTGGTTTAAAGTATACTTTGAGTCCTGTATTTCTATATTAATTTTCTGCTGGGTGATCTATCCATTGTTGAAAGTGGGGTGTTGAAGTCCCCCACTATTAGGGGACTGTTGTCTGTTTTTTCCTTCAGATCTGTTATTATTTGCTTAATATATTTAAGTACTTTCATGTTGGGTGCATATGTATTTACAATTTTTATATTCTCTGGATGAATTGACTGCTTTATAATTATATAATGATCTATGTCTCTTGTTTTTTACTTAAAGTCTATTTCTTCTGATGTAAGTATAGTTATCTTGCACTCTTGGTTTCCATTTGCATGCAATATCTTTTTCCAACCGTTCACTTTGTTCTTATGAGTGTTTTGTAAGTAACATGTTAAGTTGGGTCTTGTATTTTTATCCATTCAGCCACTCTGCATTTTGGCTGGAGAATTTAATCCATTCACGTTTAAAGTGATCATTTCTAGGTAAGGACTTATTGGCATCTTGTTAATTGTTTCTGGCTTTTTTTTTTTTTCTTAAGTAAACTGTACCCTCCAATGGGACTTGAACTCGCAACCCTGGGATCAAGATCAAGGACCAGGCACCCCTATTTCTGGCTGTCTTGTAGTTCTTTTCTTCCTCTTTTGCTGACTTTTTTTTGTGAATTGATGATTTTCTGATAATTACTGATTATTGGTAACTTGTCTTTGTATACAAAATCTACGCTTTTAACCTCCCCCTGACATTTTATGTTTTCATATCACAGTTTACATATTTTTATGTTGTATATCCATTGACAAATTATTTTAAGTATAGCTATTGTAGGACTTTTTTTTTTTTTTTTTTTTAAAGTAGGCTCTACACCCAATGTGTGGCTTGAAGTCATGACCCCGAGATCAAGAGTTGCATGCTCTACCAACTGAGCCAGCCAGGTGCCTCAGTACTTCTGTTCTTTAACTTTTATATTAGAGTTAAGTGGTTAATACCATTATGTTACAGTATTAGAATATTCTGAATCTGATTATATGTTTACCTTTACCAGTGTGTTGTGTATTTTCATATGTTTTCATGTTGCCAGTTAGTATTCTTTCATTTCAGCTTCACCAACTTCTTTCATCATTTCTTGTAAGTCAGGTCAAATGGTGATGAATTTTCTTAGTTTTTGTTTGTTAAGGAAAGTCTTCCTGATCTTCATTTCTGAACAACAATTTTTCTGGGTAAACTATTCTTGGTTGGCGTTTTTCTTTTTTCTTTCGTCATTTTGACTATATTACCCATTCTCTTCTAGCCTGCAAGGTTTCTGCTAAAACATCCACTGATAGCCTTATGGAGGTTTCCTTGTATGAGGGAATTTGTTTTCTTGTGGATTTTATTTATTTATTTATTTATTTATTTATTTATTTATTTATTTATTTTTAAGGTTTTATTTACTTAAGTAATCTCTACCCCCAATGTGGGGCTTGAACTCAAGACCTTGAGATCAAGAGTTGCACACTCTTCCAACTGAGCCAGCCAGACATCCCTTCTTGTTGATTTTAAAATTCTGTCTTTGGGGCACCTCTCTTTTGGTTGGTTAAGCATCTGACTCTTGATTTCGGCTCAGGTCATGATCTCACGGTTCGTGAGTTCAAACTCCACATTGGGCTCTGCACTGACAGCTCTCCTATCTCTGCCCTTCCCCTGCTCGCTCTCTGTCTGTCTGTCTGTCTCTCTCTCTCTCTCTCTCTCTCTGTCTATCTCTAAATAAGTAAATAAATACTTACAAGCATAAATAAAATTCTGTCTTTGTCAGGCAACTGACTGGTTCAGTTTGAGCACGCAGTTATTGATTTCAGGGTCATGAGTTCAAACCCCACATTGGGGTAGAGATTACTTTGAATAAGTCAAATTCTTTGTCTTTGGTTTTAGACAGTTTATTATAATCTATCATGGAGAAGATTGTTTAGGATTGAAATTTTGGGGTAAGTTATTACTTTCATGAATTGGATGTCCAAATATCTCTCCAGGTTTGGGAAGTTCTTAGTCATTGTTTCTTTGAATAAGCTTTCTACCCCTTCTCTTCTCCTTCTGGGATTCTAGGGATGTATAAATTGTTTCTGTTAACATGTCCCTAAGTCCCATTAACTTTCTTCATTCCTTTTCCTTTTTTCCTTCTGACGGGATAATTTCAAAAGACCACTCTTCAGGCTCACTGATTCTTTTGTTTGGTCTAGCCTATAAGGTACTTGTAAGTTGCCAGATCCAACTAGCTTTTTTTTTTAGTTTACATCTTACATAACTTCTTGGCAGCATTTGCTAGAGTTGACTATTCTCCATTTCTTGAAACGCTCTCTTTCCTTGCCTCTGGTTACACAACCTTTTTGGGTCATGCCCTTTTGGCCCTTCTCTTTTGGTCTATTTGTCAGTTATTCTGTTCAATTCCTGATTATTTAGAATTCTTTAGGCCTTCCTACCTTACCTTCTCTTTAAATATACTTTTTTCCCTAGATTTTAGTTGTTAGTATGCTAACAGATTTACAGATTATAATTGCTAGACAGATCTCTCCACTGTGTATCCAGCTGCCTAATAGATATTTTTTCCTGGAAATTTTATAAGTTATTCAAGTTCTTTTTTATGTTAGAGAGTACGTGAGTTGGGGAGAGGGGCAGGAGGAGGGAGAGAGAGAATGAGATATTTATTTATTTATTGACTGATTAATTTATTAAAGGTAGCAAGACTTCTTTTTTTTCCCTTTAATCTTTGTTTATTTTTAAGAGAGACAGAGCACGAGCAGGGGAGGGACAGAGAGAGGGGGAGACACAAAATCCAAAGCAGGCTCCAGGCTCTGAGCTGTCAGCACAGACCCCGACATGGGGCTCGAACTCACATTGTGAGATCATGACCTGAGCCAAAGTGGGACGCTCAACTGACTGAGCCACCCAGGCGCCCCGCCCCTCTACTTTTTTAAAGTAAGCTGTAGATCCAATGTGGGGCTCGAACCCATGACCCCGAGATCAAGAGTCAAATGTTCTACTGACTGAGCCAGCCAAGCACCCCTCAAATTTAACATATTTAAAATGTAACGCTTGCTTTGTAGTCCTCAAATTGCACTCCCCTGATCTCTATATGGTGTTATAAATGATACCACCATCTGTTTGGTTACTCAAGCTAGATACTGTCCTTTCTTACATCCAATCTATAAAGAAGTCCTGTTGATTCTGCCTTATAAATTAAATCTCAAATCTTTCCACTTTTTTTTTCTTTTTTTTTTTTTTTTTTCAAAATTTTTTTTAACGTTTATTTTTTTTTGGGATAGAGAGAGACAGAGCATGAACGGGGGAGGGGCAGAGAGAGAGGGAGACACAGAATCGGAAACAGGCTCCAGGCTCTGAGCCATCAGCCCGGAGCCTGACACGGGGCTCGAACTCACGGACCGTGAGATCGTGACCTGGCTGAAGTCGGACGCTTAACCGACTGCGCCACCCAGGCGCCCCTCCACTTTTTTTTTTTTCATCTTTACTGCTGTTTCTCCAGTTATAGGTTGCATTGTTTCTTGTTTGGATATTTCAACTCCTGCCTCACTTTAGTTTGTTCTTCCCAGACTAGCCACAGTAATATTTTCAAAACCTACATCAGATCTTGTAACTTCTTTCTTACTTAAAATTATTCACTGACTGTCTAATGTGTTGAGAGTGAAAGCCAAATACTTCAGCACAGGCCTCCCTCTCCATCCTTTATTACACTCTAGCTTTACTGACCTTCTGTTCCTTTTAGGTTCATTTGAATGTCCCACTTTATATCTTTTGCCCAAGTTTCCTCTCTTTGAAATGATCCTCTCTTTCATTCTCTGTATGGCTAGTTTTTTCTCATCCTTGAAATTTCACTTAAATGCCACCTTTTTGACCACACTAACTAAATTAGGTCACAGCTTTCTGTTCTTTTTTTTTCCTAGCCCATTTATCACAGTGGGTAATTACGCAATTACATTATGATTATTTGATTAATGTCTCTATCCCTGCTAAACGCTGAATTTCATTAGTACCAAGACTATCTCTGATTTAGCTCAGCATTTCATCCTTAGTACTTGACATAGCCCGGTACTCTAAAGCAGGCATTCAGTGTATGTTGAATAAATGGATGTGAACTCTTTTAATTTTTCAGGCACTGGTATAAGAGCTTTACATGTATTTATTTTCATCTCCATAACAATTCTGTTGCATAGGTGCTGTTACTGTTCCCATTTTACAGGTAAGGCTAAGCAACACATCCAAAGTCACACAGCTAATACATGGCAACACTAGAAGAATTAAACCTAAGTCTTTGTGATTTTTGAGCCTGTGTTTTAACCACTTCCTGCTAGTTAATGGGACATATAGTTAAAGATACTTTTGAAAAGACATTTAGTAAACAGTGATTCATTGCCTACTTAATTCTTAAATGAATAGTGAATAATTGAGTGCCTGTATAAAAACTGAATTTTTACATGTGTATAAAAATTTTTCCTTATGTATAAAATAAAAACTTTACATTAGGGAAGAAAATGGGGAGCCTGTGTGGCTCAGTCGGTTGAGCATCCAACTTCAGCTCAGGTCATGATCTCACAGTTTGTGGGTTCGAGCCCCACATCAGGCTCTGTGCTGACAGCTCAGAGCCTGGAGCCTGCTTTGGATTCTGTCTCCCCCTCCTCTCTGCACCTCTCCTGCTCACATTCTTTGTCTCTCTGTCTCTCAATAATAAATAAATGTTAAAAGAAAAAAAAAGGAAAGAAATGATTTTTTTTTTTTGTTAACCCAAGTTGAATTATTATTAAATCATTATTTTACATTTGTAGGGTTTACAAACTGGGAGAGCCAGGCATGCTAACACTTTACCCATCCCCTCTCTCATTTCAACTACCAAAGATGGTACTTGCCTTGCTCTCAGAGATTGTTGCAGTTTGAGGGATTTCACTTTGAAGCATTCCTCTTCCTCCATTCCATGTGAGAAATAAGAAAAAGTTTGAGAGATAATAATAAAGGTATTGCTTTTATTTCTAATAAAACTAATATTCAAGGAGGTAGCTTATATCTATGGGCCAGTGGATTTCTACTACTACCCCAGAATTAGACAGATTTATCTACCTGGATACAGCAGTGATTAAACAAAACAAAACAAGACAAAACAAAACAAAACAAAACAAAAATAGAAAGCTATAGACTTCCCCATCTGGTGACTTACCCCTTTAAAACTTAACCAGTGTGGAATAGCAAAGCTAAATGTGTATAGCCATACTTCATTTATGGTGCTTCACTTTATTGTGCTCTGCAGGTATTGTGTTTTTTTACATATTGAAGATTTGTGGCAATGCTGTGTTGAACAAGTTGATTGGCACCATTTTTCCAACAGCATTTGCACACTTCATGTCACATTTTGGTAATCCTTGTGCTATTTCAAACTTAAAAAAATTTTTTTTAATGCTTATTTAAAAAATTTTTAAAAATATTTATTTATTTTAAATGTTTATTTTTGAGAGAGAGAGAGAGACAGAGTGTGAGTGGGGGAGGGGAAGAGAGCGAGGGACACACAGAATCTGAAGCAGGCTCCAGGCTCTGAGCTGTCAGCACAGAGCCCACTGTGAGGCTCAAACTCCTGAGCCTCGAGATCGTGACCTGAGCTGAAGTTTGACACTCAACCGACTGAGCCACCCAAACGCCCCAGAATGTTTATTTTGTATTTTTTCTTGAAAAAATTTTTTTTAATGTCTTTATTTTTGAAGAAGAGAGAGAGAACATGAGCGGGGGAGGAACAGAGAGAGAGGGAGACACAGAATTCAAAGCAGGCTCCAGGCTCTAAGCTGTCAGCATAGAGCCCCATGCGGGGCTCGAACCCACAAACTGTGAGATCATGACCTGAGCCAAAGCCGGACCCTCAACCGACTGAGCCACCCAGGCACCCCAACCAGAATGTTTATTTTTGAGAGAGAGAGAGACAGAGTGTGAGCAGGGGAGGGGCAGAGAGAGAGGGAGACACAGAATCTGAAACAGTCTCCAGGCTCCAAGCTGTCAACACAGAGCCCAACACGGGGCTGGAACCCACGAACCATGAGATCATGACCTCAGCTGATGTCGGACGCTTAACCAACTGAGCCACCTAGGCGCCCCTCAGACTTTTTAATTGTTAATATATTTATGGTAATGTGTGATCAGTGATTTTTGATGTTACTATTGTAATTGTTTTGGGGTGCTGTGAACTTATATAAGATGGTGAACTTAAGTGGTAAGTGTGTGTGATTTTACCACTTCATTGGCTGTTTCCTCCATCTCTCTGCCTCCTCTCAGGCCTTCATATACCTTGAGACACAATGTTGAATTAGGCCAGTTAGTAACCCTACAGTGGCCTCTAAGTGTTCTAGTGAAAGGAAGGGTTCAGTGTCTTTCGCTTTACATCAAAACCTAGAAATAATTAAGCTTAGTGTGGAAGACCTATTAAAAGTTGAAATAAGCTAAAAGCTAGGCCTCTTGTACCAAGCAGCCAAGTTTTGAATGCAAAGGAAAAGTTTTTGAAGGAAAGTAAAAACACTATTCCAATGAACCCACAAATGATAAGAAAGTGAAACAGCCTTATTGCTGATATGGAGAAAGTTTGAATGGTCTGGACAGAAGATCAAACCAGCCACAACATTCCCTTAATCTAAAGCTTAATCCAGAGCAAGGGCCTAAATCTCTTCAATTCAGTGAAGGCTGAGAGAGGTGAGGAAGCTGAAGAAGAAAAGTCTGAAGCTAGCAGAGGTTGGCTCATAGGGTTTAAGGAAAGAAGCCACCCTCCTAACATAAAAGTACAAGGTGAACCAGGAAGTGATGATATAGAAGCTGCAACCAGTTATCCAGATGTCACTAAGAGAGTTAAATGAAGGTGGCTACACTAAAGAACAGATTTTCTTTTTTTTTTTTTTTAATTTTTTAACGTTTATTTATTTTTGAGACAGAGAGAGACAGAACATCAATGGGGGAGGGCCAGAGAGAGAGGGAGACACAGAATCTGAAACAGGCTCCAGGCTCTGAGCTGTCAGCACAGAGCCCGACGCGGGGCTCGAACTCACGGACCGTGAGATCATGACCTGAGCCGAAGTCGGCCGCTTAACTGACTGAGCCACCCAGGCGCCCCTAAACAACAGATTTTCAATGTAGATGAAACAGCCTTCTATGAGAAGAAGATGCTCTTTAGCACTTCTGTAGCTAGAGAGGAAAAGTCAGTGCCGAAGCTTCAAAAGACAGACTATCTTGTTAGGGCTAATGCAATTAGTGACTTGAAGTTGAAGCCAATGCTCATTGACCATTCTGAAAATCTTAGGGCCCTTAAGAATTGTGCTGAGTCTACTCTGCCTGTGGTCTGTGAATGAAACAGCAGTACCTGGATGATAGCACATCTGTTTTACAATGTGGTTTACCATATATTTTAAGCCCACTGTTGAGCCTATTGCTCAGAAAAAAGATTGCTTTCAAAGTATTGCTGCTCATTGACAATGTACTTGATCATCCAAGAGCTCTGATGGAGCTATCCAATGTGAATAATGTTTTTTTTCATGCCTACTAACACAACATCCATTCTGCAACCCATGGATCAAGGATGAATTTTGACTTCTAAGTCTTATTATTTAAGAACTACATTTTGGGGGCACCTGCGTGGCTCAGTTTGTTAAGCCTCTGACTCTTGATCTCAGCTGAGGTCATGATCTCACAGTTTGTGAGTTCAAGCCCCACGTTGGGCTCTGTACTGACAGTGCAGAGCCTACTTGGAGTTCTCTCTCCCTCTGTCTCTGCCCCTACCCCACTTGTGCTCTGTCTCTCTCTCTCTCTCAAAATAAGTAAACTTAAAAAAAATTAAGAGGGGCGCCTGGGTGGCGCAGTTGGTTAAGCGTCCGACTTCAACCAGGTCACGATCTCGCGGTCCGTGAGTTCGAGC
This sequence comes from Felis catus, assembly GCF_018350175.1. Classification (NCBI taxonomy): domain Eukaryota; kingdom Metazoa; phylum Chordata; class Mammalia; order Carnivora; family Felidae; genus Felis; species Felis catus. The sequence goes on from NC_058374.1 coordinate 82,976,351, forward strand.
CCTGCGTCAGGCTCTGGGCTGATAGCTCAGAGCCTGGAGCCTGTTTCCGATTCTGTGTCTCCCTCTCTCTCTGCCCCTCCCTCGTTCATGCTCTGTCTCTCTCTGTCCCAAAAATAAATAAACGTTGAAAAAAAAAATTAAAAAAAAATTAAGAAAAAAAAAAGGGAACTACGTTTTGAAAGGTTATAGCTGCCATAGATAGTGATTCCTCTGATGGATCTGGACCAAGTAAATTGCAAGCCTTACTGGAATTCGCCATTCTAGATGTTATTAGGCACATTCATGATACGTGGGAAGAGGTCAAAATACCAACATGAATAGGAGTTTGGAAGAAGTTGATTCCAACCCTCAAGGATGACATTGAAGGGCTCAAGACCTCAGTGGAGAAAGTCACTGTAGATGTGGTGGAAATAGAAAGAGAACTGGAATCAGAAGTGGAGTCTGAATATGTGACTGAATTGCTGCAATCTCATAATAAAACTTGAGTGCATGAGGAGTTGCTTCTTATTGGTGAGCTGAGAGGTTTTTTTTTATAGTTTTTTTAATGTTTGTTTATTTTTGAGAGAGAGAGAGAGAGACAGAGCATGAGCAGGTGAGCAGCAGAGAGAGAGGGAGACAGAATCCAAAGCAGACTCCAGGCTCCAAGCTGTCCGCACAGAGCCTAATGTGGGGCTCAAACCCATGAACTGGGAGATCATAACCGGAGCCGAAGTTGGACGCTCAACCTACTGAGCCACCCAGGCATCCCGAATTTTGTGTTATGTATCTATGTATGTATGTATCTATGTATGTATTTATTTATTTATGAATAACAGAGAGAGAGACAGAACAGGGGAGAGGGAGAGAGAATCTTAAGCAGACTCCATGCCTAGAGTGGAGCCCGAAGAGGGACTTGATGTCACAACCTTGAGATCATGACCTGAGCTGAAATCAAGAGTTGGAACTTAACTGACTGAGCCACAAGTGCCCCATTCTAAATAAATAATTAAGTTTTGAGAGAGAGAGAGAGAGAGCGAGAGAGCGCAAGGGGGAGAGAGAGAGTGTGGAGCCCAGAGCATTGGCTCAAGCTTACCTGAAGCAGGGCTTGAGCTCACCGTATGCAGTGCTCAAACTCGTGAATCGTGAGATCATTACCTGAGCCAAAGTTGGGTGCTTAACTGACTGAGCCACCCAGGTGCGCCCCTCCCCCCCCCCCCCACGCCTTTTCCTATATTCTTTATAGATGTAGTATATTGTAGCTGTTATGTAAATAGTACATATTTATGAGACTGTGGGTACTGGACCTTGTAGAAATTCTTACATCATCTTCCACATTACTATCCAAGAACTGGATAGAATTTTCTCTTCCTTTTTTGGAGAATTTATCCTTTTGCTTATACAGTTAACCCTTGAACAATGCAAGGGTTAGGGGCACTGAACCCCTGTGTAGTCGATAGATCCAGGTAAAGCTTTTGACTCCCCTGAAACTTAAGTACTAATAGCCTACTGTTGACCAGAAGCCTTACCAATAACGGTTGATTAAGACATATTTCATATGTTTTACATATTACTGTATTCTCACAATAACCTAGGGAAGAGAAAAATCTTATTAAAATCACAAGGAAGAAAAAATACATTTACAGTAATATACTGTATTGAAAAAAATTCACGTATAAGTGGACCTGTACAGTTCAAATCCATGTTGTTAAGGATGAACTGTAATCCATTTTTGGTATTCAGTGCTCAGTTTGGCAGTCAGTCCTCACTTCCACCTCTTACCTGTAACCTCTGCCCCATTCCAATTGTAGATTTAGATCATGAGTTTGATAAAGTAGGTTAACACTTTTCCAAGGACTAATTTCGTTTAGTTTTGTTTTTGTTAGAAGGAGAGAGAATCTGAAGCAGGCTCCACGCTCAGTGCTGAGCCTGTCACAGGGCTTGATCCCACGACTCTGGGATCATGACCTGAGCCAAAATCAAGAGTTAGATGCTCAACCAACTGAGCCACCCAAGAGGCCCTCTATTCTAGTTAAAAAAAAAAATAGTATGTCAGATTTTAAAAGACATTTATTTTATATTTTTAGAGAACACGCAAGCTGGGGAGAGAGGCAGAGGGAGAGAGAGAATCCTAAGTAGGCTCCACACTCAGTCAGTGTGGAGCCCGACATGGGGCTGGATCCCATCACCCTGGGATTGTGACGTGAGCCAAAATTAAGAGTCAGGTCACTCAACTGACTGAGCCACCCAGGTGCCCCTTATTTACTTATTTTAAAGTAATCTCTACACCCAGTGTGGGGCTCGAACTCAACCGGAGATCAAGAGTCAGATGCTCTACTGACTGAGCCAGCCACATCCTCTGATTTTTGTTTTTTAATAGATAATAGATGTATGGCCTTGGGATAAAACAAAATGTTCAAATGGGTATTAATGAAACACACATAGAAAAAGCCTGTGTTTTCACCCCATCCTACGTATACCTAGTCCCTTCTACCTAGTAGCCAGGATTATAAACTGTTTCTTTTGTACCTTTTTAGAGATAGTTGTATGCACATTATATCAAACTTTGTGAGTTCTTTGTGACTTGTAAAAGCAGACTAGAACAAGGATAGGACTTTATATACCTGATGTATTGCTGGGTGGTTGCACATACACATTTTATTTTGATCTGGAAATAGACTAGGCATACATACCTTTCATATCCTTGGATTAGGCCAGTTCCTTTAGGTGTGTAGTATTGCCAGTATTTATTGTCTTTTCTATAAGGAAAAAAAAAATTCTATAATGACCAAAGGAGCAGAATCTTTCTGACTTTGAGTCTTAATAAGACCAGATCTTCAGTCTACCAATCTGTGTATTCTTTGAACAGGTAGAGTGAGGGTGGAAAAGAGGAGTGCTGGTGTTTCCTGACTTCTTGTGGGTTTTTTATCTATTTCTCGCCAAAATGAAATTGTGTCAAATGATGAACATATGGTAAATGATGGGGTAGGGTACAACAAACTATAGGCAGGCATTATCTTTCCTGGTTTTTTTCTCTCCCTTTTCTCTCTTGTGGAAGAGGCAGATAACATTTCTCTGTAAGCCATGAAGTTGTTTTTGAGAGAGAGAGAGAGAGAGAGAGAGAGAGAGAGAGAGAGAGCGCAAGTGGGCAAGGGACAGAGTGGGGGAGAGAGAGAGAGAGAGAAGCGGGGCTCCTGTTCACCTGAAGCAGGGCTCGAAGTCACGAACTGTGAGATCATGACCTGAGCCGAAGTCAGATGCTTAACCAACTGAACCACCTGGGTGCCCTGAAAGCCATGAAGTTCTAATGATGCTGCTATTTTTATTCACTTTGCAGTTCCTTCCTGGGCCATATATTCTCCTGAACACAGGTAATCCATCAGCCAAGTTGAATAGTGGAGGGATTTGGTAATGCAGAATAACACTCAGTGGGGGCTCAGTTGTGTTCCACACATATTCTCCCCAAGCAGTCAGCTGTCCTGTTCCTACTTCAGCTGCTTAATCTTTAAAGGTCCTTCTTCTGTCCTAAGAAGTTATGAAACTTTTTGCTGTATGTTTCCTGGTACATATGAGTTATTGCCACACTGACATGTACCCACAAACTGGTGACATGGTTGGTTATTACAAGGATTGCAGGCATGGGCGTGTGCTCCCTAGAAAGGCTGTGCTTAAAAGGGCTCTGCCCACCATAAAATTGCCCATATACTTCAGTTGAGGGCTCTTGCTCTGGTTGGTTTATGTAAGCACCAGTATTACATAAGAGATATTCCTCTAGCTTGTTTAAGTCATAGTTCAGATACCTTTGTTCCTTACATGTTCTACTCTGACTGGACATTACCCATTGTCTAAGAACTTAGAACTGTTCTCTTTCCAGAAGAGAAAGAAACAAAAGATACAGGGTCCTGTAAAGGGCTGCTTTATGTGTTTACTCAGCTGTTAGCACTGGTTTGGATACTTTCAGTGTTCAGGTTTTTTGTTATTTGGTTCTGCTTAACAAAAAGCAAGGTGATAACAACAGAGGAAATGTTGAAATAAGACTGAGCCTCAGTTTCTAAGTTTTAAAAGAGAATAACACATTCCCTGTTACAGCTCACAGAGTTGTGAGGAAAATCAAATGAAATCATAAATGTGATAGGATTTAAGACACTGTTAAAGGTTAAACAAATGGATATAGAACAGAATTCTGTGTTAAACTTGGCCTTGAGGATTTTTGCACAGTGAGGTTTTTTTTAATCCAATTTTGAAGAAGACTTTTTCTTAAGACCTTCTCCATCAAATCTTCCACCTGAGTCTTCACAGTAGACTGGTTGGTTCATTATTCAGGGTCCTAAAAGGAAACAGATGGCATATCCAAATTGAGTAATCTGAGAAAGATTTAATAAAGAGACTGTTTACAAATGGGTTGAAGGAAACCAGTGAGAGAGCAGAGTACCCTATAGCCAGCAATTCCAGAGCCTACATTACTTCATCACCTCTAGGTCTAATAGGGCAAAGTATTGAGAGAGAATACCAGAATCTAAGAGTAGCTATATGGAGGGAACTGTGGGCTGCAGTAGTATGCAGCCAAATCATGGTGTTTTGGCAGGAGCTAGGGAAATAAATACTCTGACCTCCTTCTCCTCCTGCCCTTTGATTTTCTGCTGGTATACATCTGGTTACCCAAACCCAGCTGGAAGCCAGAGGGCAAGGGAGCCTGTGCATGCACTCTACATGGTCAGCTTCCTGGTACACAAAGCAAGGTGAGCAAGAATGGTGAGTGGATCTGGAAAGGCAAATAGATTCCTGGGTAGCATTCTGTGGTTACATGCTTAACTGAGGATTCTATAGTCATTTTGGCTTAGGGCTTTTAAATGTCTATTGTATACTTGAGACCCAGTTTGAATACCACCTGGTATAAATGTAAGAAACTGGCTGTAGGCCATATGGTTGGTGTACCTTACTGTTCCAATCTTGGTATTCAAGAGATGCGGGGAAACAGATTGCTGTTCTAGTGGTAAGAGCCATGAAAGAGGAGGAGGAGATGAGGAGCTAGAGATGGTGTCAGGTTTACTTGAGTTCAGAGGAAGTAGTAGAAAGTGCCGAGTCAGCTTTTAAAATCAGCTATGGTGGGGCGCCTGGGTGGCTCAGCTGTTAAGTGTCTGACTTCGGCCGAGGTCGTGATCTCAAGGTTCATGAGTTCAAGCCCCGCGTCGGGCTCTGTGCTGACAGCTTAGAGCTTGGAGCCTGCCTCGAATCCTGTATCTCCTCCTCTCTCTGCCTCTCCCCCACTTGCACTCTGTCTCTCTCAAAAATAAATAAAAATTAAAAAAAAATCCTTATGATTTTATCAATCAACCAACTATGGTAGACAGATATGAGGTATGTATTCTCTGGCGCAGGCTCTGCATTTTCCAGAGATGCCTTTTTTGTTTTAGTTTTAATATTGTTAGTGTTTGTTTTTAGGAAAGGGGGACTGTAAGATAATATCCCCTTTTTTTCCCCATAAAGCTTAATTAATTAATTTAGAGCACAAGTGTAGGAGGGTCCGAGGAAGAAGAAGAGAATCTTAAGCAGGCTCCATGCTCAGCACAGAGCTCAACTTGGGGCTCAGTTCCACGACCTTAGGATCGTGACCTGAGCCAAAATCAAGAGTTGGATGCTTAGCCAGTTGAGCCACCCAAGTGCCCCAAAGCTTTTTTTTTGTTTTTTTTTTAATCTCTACACCAAACATGGGGCTCAAACTCATGACCCCAAGGTCAGGAATCACATGCTCTTCTGCCAGCCAGGCGCCCTGGAAATATCCCTTTCTTGTTCTGATATGTTTTAATGGTTAATCTATATTTCCACTTGAATTTCAATAAATACATTAATATCATGACTTTTTTATCTGGAAATGAAGTGTGGTGATGCCAGCCTAGGCTGAATTCTGTGCTAGTCCACGCTACCTGTGGTTGCCTGACATCTCAAGATGTTTGTAGTGGTTGGAATGTGCTCCTCTTTCCACCCATCCCCATCAAATTTTTACAACAGCTTTGTTGATATATAATTCACATACCATACAAATCACCCATTTAAAGTGTACAGTTCAGTGGCTTTTAGTGTTTTCACAGAGTTTGCATCCATTACCATAATCAATTTTAGGACATTTTCCACGTTTTTTTTTGTTTGTTTTGTTTTTTTATTTTTGGGACAGAGACAGACAGAGCATGAACTGGGGAAGGGCAGAGAGAGAGGGAGACACAGAATCGGAAACAGGCTCCAGGCTCTGAGCCATCAGCCCAGAGCCCGACGCGGGGCTCGAACTCATGGACCACGAGATCGTGACCTGGCTGAAGTCGGACGCTTAACCGACTGCGCCACCCAGGCGCCCCTGGGACATTTTCATTACCCCCCCAAAAGGAACCCCACTAACTTAACCACCAGCCCTTCCTACCCCCACCCCCTGCTGCCATTCTCTCATTACTCACCTCTCACAGTCATAGGTAATCTCTAATCTGCTAATCTAGAATAGATTTGCCAGTTCTAGACATTTCATATGAATGGAATCATACAATATGGGGTTCTTTGTGACTGACTCTTCAGTTTGCATGTTTTCAAGGTTCATCCATATATCTGTACTTCATTCTTTCTTATAGCTGAATAATAGTTTCATGTATGGGTATACTACATTTTATTTATCCATTCATCAGTTGATAGACATTTTTGTTGTTACCACTTTGGGCTACTATAAAAAATGCTATGAAATTTGTGTACAGGTTTTGTGTGGACATAATGTTTTTAATTCTCTTGGGTACATACCTAGGAGTGAAATTGCTGGGTCATATGATAACTCTGTGCTTAACTGTTTTAGGAATTGTCAAACTGTTTTTCAAAGCAGCTGTATCATTTTATGTTCCCATCAGCAGTGTAGAAGGGTTCCAAATTCTTTACATTCTCACCAACACTTGTTATTTTTTATTGTAACATCAAACTTAGAACTTTTAAGTCATAATCCTTATATTCTAGCCATCCTAGTAGATATAAAGTGGTATCTCATTATGATAATGATTTGCATTGCCATAAAGCTCCTTATTAAGAATTTAATATCCTACACATCCTTCAAGATACAGCTGTCTTTTTGGGGGGTGCCCAGGTGGCTCAGTTTGTTGAGCATCTGGGTCTTGGTTTTGGCTGAGGTCATGATCTCATGGTTCGTGGGTTGAAGCCCTGCAACAGGCTCTGTGCTGACCGCTTGGAGCCTGCTTGGGATTCTCTGTCTCCCTCTCTCTCTGTCCCTCCCCAGTTCATGCATGTAATGTCTTTCTCAAAGCTAAATAAACATTAAAAAGTAAAGATACAACCATCTTTTTTGAGAAACTTTTTCCTCAGGATTTAACTGTTTTTTCTTTCATACTCTTGTACAATTTTGCTTGGATCCCCGTTAGCACACGTATGTCATTCTGCTAGTTATCTAGATTGTAAGCTCTGGTTTGTGAATTCCTTAATGGCTCCTTGTGGGTGTGTCTTTAAATTTATTATGAAATATTTCACTCCTACTCTTACGCATTTGTGAGTCCCCACTGCATCACGTAGGGCTTGCACATAGTTGGTATTCAGATATTTATTGACTGACTCAAATAGTGCAAAGGGTCTCATGAATGATTATCAGGAGGTCTGTTATTTCTCAGGGAAAGTCAACTTTCTTTTATTAGGAGATACTGTGATGGAATCAAGGAAATAATGTATTTTAGACAAAAATGTTCAGATATAAGGGCACTCAGTCAGTTAAACATCTGACTTGATTTTGGCTTATGTCACAATCTCACGGTTCGTGGGTTCGAGCCCTGCATCAGACGCCACCCTGGCAGTGCAGAGCCTGCTTGGGATTCTCTCTCTCTGCCTCTCCCCCACTCACACTTGCTCTGTCTCAAAATAGATAAATAAACTTAAAAAAATGTTTAGATATATCATATGTCCTAGAGATCATTGGCTCCAGGGACATGTCTTATCCATATTCAAGTTGCAATAGGAATTTTGATGTCAGGCTAGTGGATCGTATATCTTTGAGATTCTTTAGGGGTTTATTAAAATGATACACAATTAGAGGCACCTGGGTGGCTCAGTCGGTTAAGCAACTGACTTTGGCTTAGGTCATGATCTCTCATGGTTCGTGAGTTTGAGCCCCACATCGGGCTCTGTGCTGACAGCTCAGAGCCTGGAGCCTGCTTTGTGTTCTGTGTCTCCCTCTCTCTCCCTGCCCCTCCCCTGCTTGTGCTCGCTCTCTGTCTCAAAAATAAATAAGTAAACATTAAAAAACAAAAAAAGGTAACACAATTAGCAAATCCCCTAAGTTTGTTTTACTCCTTTTAGTTAATGTCCATGCCTGTATACTGTGTGCTAGGAACTTAGCTAGCTGGGATGAGGTTTTCTCCTGCTTTGATGATAGTAATGTTAAGGGCCCAGGATGGGGATAACCTTGATGGCAAATGAATGGATATAGGATTTTCAAATTTTTTGAAATGCAAAATGAACGCTTGATCAGAATCTAATTTTCAGAATAAAGACAGTGTTTTACTTACATTATAATTTAGTTAACAAGTATCTTATCTGACTGGATCATTCTCTTAAAGATCTGATGAAAACTTAGTGATTGGGGGATAGCTGGCTGGCTCAGTTGGTACAGCAGGCTGCTCTTGATCTCAGGTCATGAGTTCAAGCCCCATGTTGGGCATGGAGCCTACTTAAAAAAAAACAACAAAACTTCATGATTGGTAAGTAGGCATCGTATCATCTCTATCATTATGATCTCTTGAAAGAGAGCCAAAGGAAGAACACTGTCTTGTCTCCCAGTTTCCTATAACTCAGCAAGACCGGAAACATAAAATTCATGCTACAGGAAAAGGGGAGTTTGATTTTTTGTTTTTTTTCCCCTGGTTGAAGTTGAAGGAGTTATACATTTCTGTTTCCCCATCCTAACAGCCCTTCCCCAGGTATTTATCTCTAGATATTCTTTTTTATTTTTTTATTTTTTTTAACGTTTATTTATTTTTGAGACAGAAAGAGAGCATGAACAGGGGAGGGTCAGAGAGAGGGAGACACAGAATCTGAAACAGGGTCCAGGCTCTGAGCTGTCAGCACAGAGCCCGACGCGGGGCTCAAACTCACGGACCGCAAAATCATGACCTGAGCTGAAGTCGGCCGCTTAACTGACTGAGCCACCCAGGCGCCCCTATCCTTAGATATTCTTAATGGTATATATCACAGCGTTCTCTGCACATCCTTTTAAATACCACCTTACCAATCATTTAATTAGGCTTTTTCCTCACCTTCCTTCATGTCTAATATTGTCTAAATACTCTCATCATCTCTGGTCTCCCACCTCTCCAAACCAGCTTTGATAATGCAATTGAGATATGTGATACCGTTTCTCTGCGGTAAACCCATAATCTTTCCTATTCACTTCCAGAATTAAATCTCCTTCTTAAGAAGACTGATACTGGTACTCTTTTACTGGGTAACTATATGTATTTCTTTGATACATAATATGCCAGCATCCTTTATTTCTGAAGGCTTTTTTTTGTTCTGTTTTGTTTTTTAGAGAGAATGAGTGGGGGAAAAGGAGAGAAATAATTTTTTTTAATTTATTTTTTGAGAGAGCGTGTGAGCGTTCATGGGCATACCAGCGGGGGAGTGGCAGAGGGAGAGAATCTCAAGCAGGCTGCACACTCAGTGCAGAGCCCACCAAGGGGGCTTGATCCTGCAACCCTGGGATCATGACCTGAGCCGAGATCAAGAATTGGTCGCTCAACCAATGGAGCCACCCAGGCAATCCCTCTGAAGGCATATTTAATAATCTCATGTATCTAAGATTCTAGGCCAAATGTGAGGGACCTTGTTTAAAGAATTCACATTAACATTGGAATTATAGGGCATAGTACAGTTCTGAATCACGTTCTACATGGCCACTAATCCAAATGACTTCGGGAGTTTCGCCTACATGAATACAAACCAAGGTTATAAGTAAAAACTTACCTATCTTTCTTTTTCTTCTGGGAGCAAAACAAAATTACATGTCATTCAAAAGGATGAAGTTAATTGATAGATACTATAGTAGATTTATATCCCTCCCTGAAGAGAACCTGGTATACTAACAAGTCAGCCATTTTAGCTTCTCTAATAACCCTGAATTTTATCCTCACATGAAAATGACATGTTTTAGGACATAACTATAAAAAGCAAATTAGCTTTAAGATTTATGGTCTGCTTTGAGTTATGAAATCTTCCATAGTTCAGCAGGATTAAGGAAAGAAATATCTTGCGCTTCACTTTGTAGGTTAGGCCTGACAGATGACCAGTGACCTCAGAGAACTATTTCAGTAGGAGTCAAGAGAGATAAAACTGCCCTGTCCTTCCCTTACTGATAAGAATATCTCAGTTCTCTGGACCTTTCTAAATACTTCCTTTTTCTCTCTTACATAGGTAAACATGGATTTTTAGTTTACATTAGTTATTATGTCTCTCCAAATCATTTTGTTTTGGGAAGCCAGATAAGCTATTCTTAGGGGCTTTCTCAGCTGTTTGTTTGTTTTTTTTTTTTTCCTTCTCTTGGATTGTCTTACCTTTCAAAATGAATAAGTAAATATATATACCATTTCTCTTTGGAGCCAAACCTATGTGGCAATTTCAGAAGCTGCATAAAAATATCAAGAGACAAAAGTCGTGGTTTGTTTTTTTTTTTTCATTTTTCGTTTTCTGGTTTTTGGTTTTTGTTTTTGTTTTTGTTTTCTTAGCCATATCTTTTTTCCTAGGAATTTTTCTGGCCTACAGCAAGTTTATTATTGACTAAGCCATATTTTTAAATTATAGCTAAGACCTTAGTATTAAAACCAAGGTTTATAGCTATGTAGCAAATCAATAATTTAAGTTTATTTCTTTACTTAGTAACCCTTGTGTTCTTTTCTGGACAGTACTGGCATCCTTGATACTTTCTGTTAGACATATTCTCTCATATTGGGACAGGGTATAGATATACTCAGGCAAATGGTCTCCTGTGCCAGTGCTTGGCACATGGTCTTATGACACTAGAGTTGCTTTTTCTGTTTTGTTGGTGTCATCATTATCATCATCATCATCACCCCAGGCATAGAATATCCTTTGGCTTTCGCAGCCTAAGGATAAACAATAGTAATTCCTTAGAGATGAGGAAAGACCTATATTATTGAATGATCTCCAGTAGTGATCTTGCTCTGAACTCTGGAACAGCCATGATTAGAATATAGGTCACAGTTTTCTTAACTGTACTTAATTTTTTTTAATGTTTATTTTTGAGAGAGACAGAGTATGAACAGGGGAGGGGCAGAGAGAGAGGAAGACAATCTGAAGCAGGCTTCAGGCTCCAAGCTGTCAGCACAGAGCCTGACACAGGGCTCAAACTCGCAAACTGTGAGATCATGACCTGAGCCGAAGTCGGAGGCTTAACCTACTGTGCCACCCAGGTGTCCCTTGACTGTACTTTAAATCGGGTGGTGCGATTATGATAGTAATGATAATAGAGGGGGCCTAGACCCACTAGTATTTGATTATTATTGCAGATCTAGTAATTCAGTGGAGATTTCAATGTCATTCAGGTTTTTTTTTAATGTTTATTTTTTTTTTAATTTTTTTTTCAACATTTATTTATTTTTGGGACAGAGAGAGACAGAGCATGAACGGGGGAGGGGCAGAGAGAGAGAGGGAGACACAGAATCGGAAACAGGCTCCAGGCTCTGAGCCATCAGCCCAGAGCCTGACGCGGGGCTCGAACTCACGGACCGCGAGATCGTGACCTGGCTGAAGTCGGACACTTAACCGACTGCGCCACCCAGGCGCCCCTAATGTTTGTTTATTTTTGAGAGAGAGAGAGCAAATGGGGGAGGGGCAGAGAGAGAGGGAGACACAGAATCTGAAGCAGGCTCCAGACTCTGAGCTGTCAGCACAGAGCCTGACGCAGGGCTCGAACTCACAAACTGCGAGATCATGACCTGGGCTGAAGTCAGATGTTCATCCGACTGAGCCACCCAGGCGCTGGCAAAAAAGTACTGCAGTTTTTAGAGCTGAATGTATGACCTTTAGGGGTTTTTTTTGCCCTATTTTTGTCTTGTCTGAAAGTTGCTAAAAAATACACCATGCCTCATGCACCCTCCTGCACTTATTGACAGTATAATGTGACTGTCACCATCATCATATGGATGATCATCATTACCACTGTCACATGGATTGTTCTGTATGGGAGATCTTAGTGTAAGCGCTGGCAAAGAGAGGGGGACAGGGATAGGAAATATAAATGTTGTGTTGGTAGTAGGTCATGAGTTTCATCCATCCCAGAATGTGATATTGGGTCTCTTCTTCTTTGCTGCAGGGATAAACTGTGTGTGTGCAAGCAGGTACACATTTTTATTGTGTACAGTGATAAAGATAGGAAAATACCTGCTTCAACATATTTTAGCTCAAGCAAAGATTTTAATTTTGAGGTTTGCTAAAGGTCAGGGGCATAAATATAAGAGGCACATTTCATATTAAAGATTCTTTGGGGTGAAGATTTTCACTCTTTGATATTCATGTTTCTCTTTTTCTTCTGTTATTGCTCTACTTCCTCAACACCACCACCAAAAAGAGAACAGGGTGAAAAACCTGGAGATGAAACTAGCATTTGAGAGGGAAGTAATTCCAAATAGATTTATACTGTGAAGTGCTTTGAGCCTAGGGAGAACTGGAATATGAGTGTGAGGTAGTAAAATGCATGATATTATAGGTAACTATGCAAATTTAGAGTATTATGAACCAAATATAAATGTAAACACTAAAAGAACATAAGGAGTTAAAATATTCATGAAGGAATGGATCCATGCTCCAGCCAACCTGGTATTTTCCTCTAATAGAAGTACCAAAAAAAAATACTGTAGCCGTCTGGTTGCTTGTCCTGGTATCAGTAGTGAAAGATTTGGGATGCTTCATCCCAAATCTTGGGTTTCCTTGACCATAATGTAGCTGTTGTTCATTCACTTAAACTTTAAAACATTTATAAGTAACTTAGGACTAAATTCTTATTACTAAGGTAACAAATTTCAGTTTTTACTGGTAATTAGTATTTTTATGTGGGCATTAGTATTTCATTTTATTTGTCTAAGTTTATAGTAATGTTCAAGTTCCAGGTATTTTTCAGTTCACATATTCTACAGTTTTTTGAATAATCTATGTTAAACTTACTTATACTTCCATGATTTGATAAATTTTTATTTCCTCTTCATCATTTTTTAAAATATTTATTATTTTTGAGAGAGAAACAGCAAGCAGGGAAGAGAGAGAGGAAGACACAGTGTCGGAAGCAGGCTACAGGCTCTGAGCTGTTAGCACAGAGCCTGACGCGGGGCTCGAATTCACAGACTGTGAGATCATGACGTGAGCTGAAGCCGTCTGCTTAACCGACTGAGCCACCCAGGCACCCCTTCTCTTTATCATTTTTAAGTGGAATCTAGATTTCATTAGCCCTGTCTCATTACATAAGTTACTTAAGAGGCATACGTTGTGTTCTTCAGTATCGGTATGATAAAAACATTCCACTATAACAAAGTACCTTTTTTTTTTTTTTTACATTTATTTATTTTTGAGAGACAGAGACAGAGCACAAGTCGGGGAGGGGCAAAGAGAGAATGAGACACAGAATCCGAAGCAGGATCCAGGCTCTGAGCTGTCAGCACAGAGCCCGATGTGGGGCTTGAACTCACAAACCACGAGATCATGACCTGGGCTGAAGTCAGATGCTTAACTGACTGAGCCACCCAGGCGCTCCCAAAGTACCTTTTTTTAAAACCTTTAACAAGCTTATTTTGGCCTCTCATTATTCCTGAAACATAGGTAAGACAGTTATGTATTTTCTTATTCTATGGGAGAATGGCAGAGAGGAATTTCTTTAGTTTCTGTTTTGTTTTTGTTTTTTAATTCTCTATTGAGTTAATTGCTATTAAAGTTTGGAATCATTCTTTGCAAGGAGCCAGGATCTTCCTCACTCTCTAGTATTTAAATGTATAATCTTCTGATCTTCTGTTGCTCATGTCTCTCTGCAGCCATATGTGTCACTGTCTCAGCAAATGGCACCACCTAGTCCAAGCAGCAGTACCCCTAACAGCAACAGTGGGAGCAATGGAAATGACCAGCTGAGCAAAACCAACCTCTATATCCGGGGATTGCAACCAGGCACTACTGACCAAGACCTTGTCAAATTGTGCCAGTCGTAAGTTGGCAGACATGTGGGTAGGCTTCGAGGGACAGTACAGGTTTGGCGATACTGACTTCTTGCCAAATACTCTTGTCCTGAAGTGCAGTATTATTTGTCACAAGATTTCTTAGCAGCCCCTCTTAAATTCTACCTATTATTAATACATGAAACCTTCTTGCGTTTCTCTGAGGAAAGCCAGCATAGGGCTGGCCTTTGAAGCCTAATAGGTGACTGTGTACTCAGAACTGATGGTCTTTGTGGAAAGATTCCCATCCTTACACCTCAAATTGAAATGCTCAGTATCTCTAAAGATACTGATTAGAAGACAGTGAGAGTTGGCAGTGTAGTAGGGATAGAAGAAAGTGGAAGTAACCAATTGAATTGTACATTTAGGAGAGTTTCTGGTGATAGAAGTAATCCCAGTGAACCAGAGGAGCTCTCAAATTAGTGGATAAAGGAGATGGTGGAGAAAGAGGCTGACACTCTGCATATACCCCCCTAAAGACCTTTGGGGTTCTTCAGAGTGGATTTGAGTCATGAGGTAGAGATAACTACCATGGAATTAGCCCAGTTAAGAATGCTAGAAAAATTCGCAAGAGTCCAAAGATGCGAACTCTGTTCCATTTGGCAGAAAAATACGTGTTTCAAATGATACATTTGGGGGAATGGTTATAGGACGAAGTCTGGGGGTAGGGAAGAGGAAAATTGATTTTGGGTAGGGAATGGTAGAAAGAAATAGAAACAGGAACCTTAGACTGTGTAATTACCATTACAAAAAAAAACTTTTATCGACATATAATACACATAAAGTACACAAATCATAAGTGTATATACAGCAGTGACTTTTCATAAGGTAAACGTATCCTCGCAACAGTCCCTTGTAACCAGATCAAGAAGAAGAGCATTACTGGGGTGCCTGGGTGACTCAGTCAGTAAAGAATCTGACTCATGATCTTGGGGTCATGAGTTCAAGCCCCACATGGGGTATGGAGTGTACTTAGAAAAAAAAATGAAAAGGAAAAGAACATTACCCACTCTTTGGAAGCCCACTTGTCAGTTTCTATCCCCCCACCTCCAAACAAAGATCTACTTTTTTTTTTTTAACTTATTTATTTTGAGAGAGCGAGAGAACGGGGAAGTGGGGGAGGGGTAGAGAGAGGGAGAGAGAGAATCCCAGGCAGTCTCCATGCTGTCAACACAGAGCCCAATGTGGAGCTCAATCCCACGAACCCGTGAGATCATGACCTGAGCCGAGTCAGACACTTAACCGACTGAGTCACCCAAGCGCCCCTCTACTGTCTGTATTCTAAATGATTGATTGGTGTGGTTTGTTTGAACTTCATATAAACAGTGATACAGCATACATGCCCTTTTATGTCTGGCTTCTTTTGTTTAGTGTTATTTGTGAAATTCATTCATATGAATTATAACAAAACTTTGTTTATTCTTATTGCTTTGTAGAATTCCATCATAGGAATACACCATAGTTTATTTGCCCATTCTACTGTTGTTGGACATTTGAGTTGTTTCCAGTTTGTGACTATTATCTATATGAATAGTGCTGCCATGAACTTGTACATGTGTTTTGATGTACGTATGTGTTGGGTTTATAACTAGGAGTAAAATTGCTGAGTCATAGGATATACATTTGTTCAGCTTTTGTAGATACTACTAAATAATTTTCTGAAGTGGTTAAACTAATTCAAAATCCCACAACAGTATGTGTAAAGTTCCAGCTGTTCCAAATCCTGGGAAGGCAGAACATTCTGCCCCCCAAATATAGGTGTGAGAGGCATCAGAGATGCTTTATAAATCCTTTACTCTTCTGAGGTTTGGTCCATGCAAATCATAGGGATTTTTGCTGGTACCAGGTTGCATAGATTCAGTCTCTAAAGGCTAGATGTATGTATGAAACTGTTTTTTTGTTTTGTTTTGTTTACCTCAGATTACCTTGGTTAAAAGGTATTCTATTTAAAAAAAAATTTTTTTTAACGTTTATTTTTTTTTTGAGAGAGAGAGAGAGAGAGAGAGAGAGAGAGAGAGAGAGAGAGAGAAAGAGTGTGAGGTGAGAAGGGGCAGAAAGAGAGAGAGGGAGACAGAATCTGAAGCAGGCTCCAGGCTCTGAGCTGTCAGCACAGAGTCTGATGCGGGGTCGAACCCACGATCCGTGAGATCATGACCTGAGCCAAAGTCCAGCGCTTAACCGACTGAGCCACTCAGGAGCCCCGAAAGGTATTTTGAATGAGAGTGAGGGAACTTAGTCTAGGACTAGTAATTTTTGAGGGGAATGGGAATTGGCAGAAATGTTGGTTTGTGAAGGAAAAGGCTATCATACCAGTCTAGTTCCTTGATTTCTGCATGCTGGGTTTCTTGCACGAAACATAATATGCTACAAAAATCTTATCACTTCACAAGACAGACAAAACTCACTTCTACTTCACAATACTTTTAGACTTTCACTTTGCCCTTCACAACAGTTGCCTTATCTTTGGCCGTGTCTGAAGAAGGGATGAGAATAGTCAGGGTCATCATATAGGATGGAACCGAGGAGCTCAATAGGAGACTATAGAGACGTAGAAATGAGGCAGGGAAAGAATAGGTGCTAGATGAGTTATGACAAAAAGGAGGCTGAGAAGAACAGGTGGCTGGAGCCCTGCTGGATGCTGCAAGCTGGGAGTTAAACCTTTCTAGGAAGGGTGTTTCCCATGCATAGAAGGACTTCCTGTTTTCTTCCTAGTTATCTCTCTCTGGGTTGTAGGGGAAGTGAATATTCCTGGATCCTAAACCCTGGTGGGCAGGAAGAAAAGGCATGGAGTGTAGGACTGGAATCCTTGTTCTCTTGGAGGGGCTTCTTCTTCCAAGGAGGAAGCAAACCCAAACCGTCTGTTGCCAACTGCAGTGCAGACTCTGAGCTCTAGGTCTCAACCTGCTCAGACCCACAGCCAGCTCCACCTTGGGGCCTTGGTAGGGATAGCAACCTGTATGCCCTCTGGCCAGTCTCCTGCATCTCTTCCCTTGCCTAAGTTTGGGAAAGAGTCCAAATATGTAGTCCTGAAGGGCTAGGATCATCATATTCATCCCCACCCCCATTTTGATGTGTTCTTTTCCCAGCCTCCAAGGCATTACTTGGCTTTTTCTGTCTAATCCATTGGATGACAGAAGCCCCACCAAAAAAGTCAGTGAGAGCCTGCCCAGGAACAAAACAAATATATCAGTCATCATATGTTCTTTAGGGATGAGAGGGGAAGTGAAAAACAACACACTTGTTTGGGGTATTGGTCTCAAATTCAGTCCCTGCCAGCTGTTTTCAGGTAAATCCTATACTTCTGATTCTATTAGTGATTTCTGTTCTGTATCTTTAATATTTTCACCCTCCTAGGGTGGGATGTAGAGATGTCTTTCTAGTGGAACACTTCTAATATGATCCTGACCTGGGATACTCCACTGCTGAGTTTGGGGGACTCCACATGATTGCTGCCAAAGTATAATTTTCAAAAAGTTGAAAAACATGATTCTCATACAAATATAGGTAAACACATGCCCAAGATTTATTTCATTCATTAATAAAGGAACCAGCGGATGGTAAAATGGATTCAAAGACATTTGAGGGACTGAGTATTTATAGATACTGAAGAAATAATGTTGGAATAAGATTCCTAGGTTATAGGGGTGCCTGGGTGGCTCAGTTGGTTAAGCATTCAACTCTTTATCTCAGTTCAGGTCTTGATCTCAGGGTTGTGAGTTCAAGCCCTGCATTGGGCTCATGCTTGGTATGAAGCCTACTTAAAAAAACAAACAAAAAAAAAAAGATTGGGGGCACCTGCATGGCTCAGTCAGTTAAGTGCCGAACTTTGGCTCAGGTCATGATCTCATGGTTCGTGGGTTTGAGCCCCTTGTCGGGCTCTGTGCTGACAGCTCAGAGCCTGGAGCCTGCTTCGGATTCTGTGTCTCTGTCTCTGCCCCTTCTCGGTTTACACACACACACACACACACACACACACACTCTCTCTCTCTCTCTCTCTCTCTCAAAAATAAATAAATGTTTAAAAAAAAAAAGATGGCTGGGTTATATACAAAACTGGTTCATATCCTATAGGACAATATAAAACAGGAATTTTTGGGATCTCTTTTCTACTGGACAGAAATTATTTGCATTTACTGGACAAAATCTATAAGTTAATATGTATCTTCACAAGGCCTGGACCCTAAGCAGTAGTAAACAGTAAGTCAAAAAAAGAAACATTCCCTTAGATAATTAAATATATTTCAAGTAGGCCTTTTAGACAGTGTTTCAGAATGACATTGAAAGGATACACGATCTTCACTTTACCTTACCGTCAAGTTTTGGGTAATTTCTTAACACTGCTGTTGCACCTGGTTTTGTACCCACTCACCTAACATGCTCAAATCTTGACAGTGAGAAATAGAAGGCTTAG
This sequence comes from Felis catus, assembly GCF_018350175.1. Classification (NCBI taxonomy): domain Eukaryota; kingdom Metazoa; phylum Chordata; class Mammalia; order Carnivora; family Felidae; genus Felis; species Felis catus. Next base: position 82,994,975 of record NC_058374.1, read on the forward strand.
AATAAAGTAAAGCAGGACAGAGAACCATTTGCACTAAAGTTGAAGTTTCTTGACTGTAGTAACGATGATAATAGTAGTTAAGAACTTCCAAGCGTTTACCATATGGTAGACATTAGTGCTTTATATCCATGAACTCATTTCGTATTCCCAACAATCCTATCTCTGCTTTACAGATGATGGGACTGAGGCCCATAGGGGTTAAATGACTCGTCCGAAATGACATACAGCTATAGAGTGTCAGAACTAGGGTTTGAAACGAGCAGTTTATACTAGCCAACTGGATCCGACAATACATTAAAAGAATTATTTACCACAATCCAGTGGGATTTGTCCCTGGGATGCAGGGCTGGTTCAATATCTGCAAATCAATCAGTGTGACACATCACATTAATAAAAGAATAAGAACCACATGATCCTCTCAGTAGATGCAGAGAAAGCTTTTGACAAAATACAGCATCTTTTCTTGATAAAAACCCTCAAGAAAGTAAGGATAAAAGGATCATACCTCAAGATCATAAAAGCCATATATACAAAAGATCCACCACCAATATCATCCTCAATGGGGAAAAACTGAGAGCTTCCCCCTAAGGTCAGGAACACGACAGGGATGTTCCCTCTCACCACTGTTGTTCAACATAGCGTTAGAAGTCCTAGCTTTAGCAGTCAGACAACACAGAGAAAAAGAAGGCATCCAAATTGGCAAGGCGGAAGCAAACTTTCATTCTTCACAGATGACATGATAGTCTATGTGGAAAACCCAAAAGATTCCACAAAAAACTGCCAGAACTGATCCATGAATTCAGCAAAGTTGCAGGTATAAAATCAATGTACAGAAATCTGTTACATTTTTTTTTAGTTTTTTTTAACATTTATTTATTTTTGAGACAGAGACAGGGCATGAATGGGGGAGGGTCAGAGAGAGAGGGAGACACAGAATCCGAAACAGGCTCCAGGCTCTGAGCTGTCAGCACAGAGCCTGGCGCAGGGCTCGAACTCACAGACCGTGAGATCATGACCTGAGCCGAAGTCGGACGCTTAACCGACTGAGCCACCCAGGCACCCCTACATTTCTATATACCAATAATGAAGCAGCAGAAAGAGAAATCAAGGAAGTGATCCCATTTACTATTGCACCAAAACCCGTAAAATACCTAGGAATAAATCTAACCAAAGAGGTGAAAAATCTATACACTGAAAACTATAGAAAATTTATGAAAGAAATTGAAGAAGATACAAAGAAATGGAAAAACATTCCGTGCTCATGGATTGGAAGAACAAATATTGTTAAAATGTTGATACTACCCAAAGCAATCTACATATTCATTGCAACCTCTGTCAAAATAACACCAGCATTCTTCACAGAGCTAGAGCAAACAATCCTAAAATTTGTATGGAACCAGAAAAGACCCTGAATAGCCAAAGCAATCCTGAAAAAGAAAACCAAAGCTGGAGGCATCACAATTCTAGACATCAAGATGTATTACAAAGCTGTAATCATCCAGATAGTATGGTACTGGCACAAAAACACTTAGATCAATGGAACAGCATAGAGAACCCAGAAATGGACCCACAAATGTATACCCAGCTAATCTTTGACAAAGCAGGAAAGAATATCCAATGGAATAAAGACAGTCTCTTCAGCAAATGGTGTTGGGAAAACCGGACAACAACATGCAGAAGACTGCACCTGGACCACTTTCTTACGCTATATACAAAAATAAACTCAAAATGGATGAAAGACCTAAATGTAAAACGGGAAGCCATCAGAATCCTAGAGGATGAAACAGGCAACAACCTCTTTGATCTTGGCCATAGCAACTTCTTACTTTACATGTCTCCAGAAGCAAGGGAAACAAAAGCAAAAATGAGCTACTGGGACCTCATCATAATAAAAAGCTTCTGCACAGTGAAGGAAACAGTCAACCAAACTAAAAGGCAACCGACGGACTAGGAGAGGATATTTGCAAATGACATATCAGATAAAGGGTTAGTATCCAAAATCTATAAAGAACTTCTCAAACTCAACACCCAAAAACCAAATAATCCAGTGAAGAAATGGGCAAAAGACATGAATAGACACTATTCCAAAGAAGGCTACTGGAATTATTCCCCTATTCCAGATGGCTAACAGACACATAAAAAAATGCTCAACATCACTCTTTATCAGGGAAATACAAATCAAAACCATAATGAGATACCATCTCACACCTGTCAGAATGGCTAAAATGAACAACTCAGACAACCACCAATGTTGGCAAGGATGTGGAGAAAAAGGAACCGTTTTGCACTGCTGGTAGGAATGCAAACTGATGCAGCCACTCTGGAAAGTAGTATGGAGGTTCCTCAAAAAATTAAAAATAGAATTACCCTACAACCCAAAGGATATTTATCCAAAGGATACTGGTGTGCTGTTTCGAAGGGGCACATGCACCCCAATGTTTATAGCAGTGCTGTCAACGATAGCCGAATTATGGAAAGAGCCTAAATGTCCATCAACTGATGCATGGATAAAGATGTAGTGTGTGTGTGTGTGTGTGTGTATATATACACACACACACATGGTGTGTGTGTGTGTGTGTATATATACACACACACACACACACACACATATATATATATATGTGTGTGTATATATATATATGTGTGTGTGTATATATATATGTGTCTGTGTGTATACATATACGTATATATATACGTACATGTGTGTGTAAATATATACATATATATGTATATATACATATATATATGTGATGGAGTAATACTCGGCAATCAAAAAGAATGAAATCTTGCCATTTGCAACAATGTGGATGGAACTAGAGTGTATTATGCTAATGGAAATTAGAGAAAGACAGATATCATATGACTTCACTCCTGTGTGGAATTTGAGGTACAGGACAGATGAACATAAGGGAAGGGAAGCAAAAATAATAAAACAGGGGGGGGGGGACAACACATAAGAGACTCTTAAATATAGAGAACAAACTGTTGCTGGAGGGGTTTTGGGTGGGGGATGGTCTAAGTGGGCAAGGGGCATTAAGGAATGAGCATTGGGTGTTATATGTAGGTGATGAATCACTGGATTCTCCTCCTGAAATCATTATTGCACTATATGCTAACTAACTTGGATGTAAATTAAAAAATAAATTATATAGAAGAAAATTATATATAGAAATTATATAGAAGAAAAAAATATAAAGTTATATAGAAAAAATTATATAGAAGAAAAAAATTATATAAAAAGAGAAAGTTTGGCTCAGGTTAACCTTCAATCAGAGGTGGGTAATGGGATGCAGAGAAGAGAAATGTCTATAGGTTTTTCATAGGAATGGTGTTTGTCCAGAAGAAGGTAATTGATTATTAAGGATTATATTTAGTCCCCAAGGAATTCCAGCCAGAGCTCTGCCCCTACACACACTATGTGGATATCACCAGGCTTCTTTTCCCAAGAAGATAATAGTCTCTTCCCACCTAGTATCTAAGTCTTAATTGGGGAAGAAGAGAGAAACATGTTGGTATTGTAGGGACTGCAGTTATGTTATTTCTTGTAGGCATCTTTGGAGAATAGGTTTATATGATGAGCTTGACATTTTAAATTTATTTCTTCTTGTTTTTATTAAGGTTTGAGTAGGAACAGTTTTGAAGAAAGGGCATGGATTCATCCAGATGTCTTGATCTCTGTCCTGTTCTAAATCCCTGCCCCCACATTATCACTTTGCATTTTCTTTTCCCTTAGATATGGCAAGATTGTCTCCACTAAGGCCATACTGGACAAGAGTACAAACAAATGCAAAGGTGAGAGAACAGCTATCTTTGGTGATGGAGAGCACCTATGAGTGAAGCCATCCCTTGTCTCTTATCTTTACTGCTCAAAGCTCCTAGTACTCAGTGCTGGGGAGGCATCTCTAAAGTTTTCAGGCTTAAAAGACTAATAGATATTTAGATTGTTTGGTGACCAGATAGCTAGCTGAAAATGCTATTTTGGGGACCCAAGGCTAGAAGCGTGCAGAGTCCCTCAGCCTGTTTTGGACTTCTTGTTTCCCCAGATTGGATGGTGGATATGGGAGGTAAGATTGTTTCTATTTAGTAAAGCATTGTAAATGCCTTGCAGTAGTGGTAGTGGTGCAATGACTTGGTGGGTATTATTTTGTAAGGATGAATTTGTTGAGGTTTCGAGCAGCGCTGGGTGTGGATGGAGGAATAGAAGGAGGTGAAGGACTATCTATTGGGTGGGGTGGGGCTTCTCACAGGTGGCTGGCTGTCTGCAACGGAGAGGCTATATTCCCTACATGCCTGGCATTCCTGGGATGTGGCTAGAAAACAGGGAAGAGTTCGTTAGGGGTGGGGGCTGTGGATTATTAGAAGAGCCTAGTTTCTGAAACCTCCTATTTCTTAAGAGGGAGGGAAAAAGGCAAGAACATCACCAGGACCCCATCGCCCTTGCCATGCATAGCTGTAAAATAGACTAAATCTCATGGGGTTTGAAGAGCACGTGGATAACCGCTTGAAACCTCTTAATTTCTTTCTCCCTCCTACTCTGTTGCATGGATCATAACTCTTCCTCTGTCTTCTGACAAGCCTGGGCCTCCTGCATCCCTTACACCCCCACCTCCCAGTGATGCTATTTCCCTGTTCCAGGCTATGGCTTTGTGGACTTTGACAGTCCTTCGGCAGCACAGAAAGCTGTCACAGCACTGAAAGCCAGTGGTGTGCAGGCACAGATGGCAAAGGTAAGGGTTCTACCCCATGTCTACTCCTCCTAGCACCAGAGGTCCAGTTCTAAGGCTTGCAGAGGGTGTAAGACCATGAATTTGATGGGCAAGGGCCATGTGCAGTAGTTTTTGACTATATCTGACCAAAGAAAGGCTGGGCCAGCGTCCCATTGAGCATCCCTTGGCTGCCAGAGGAAGGTGTTCTTCAAAATCTGTGGTAGGTAGCTCTGTCGACTCTTCCTCTCATCAAGTATTATAAGCAGGTAAGAGGGTCAAGAAGCTTCCCTTCCTTCTGCTGTTTCTCCATTTACACCCTGGCCCCACTTCCCTACCAGACAGCTTGTGGTAGTTTAGCAACATTCTATGAAGAAGCCAGTTGTGCAACTCAGAAGTTAAGAAGTGCTCTTCACTTCCCAACACTGTTCCCTTTGCTTGTGCTGGGGGTGGGGTATCTGTAGGGGAATTGTTAGGGGTTGGGGAGAGGAAAGCCACAGCAAGGAAGGAAGCTGACCCTCTTTGTCATGTCTCTGGGGGAGCTTTTGTTTTAATCCAGACTACTAGAAAACCTGAGGCTTTTCTCTCCCTTCTGTTTTGAGGCAGGATTGCCCCCTTGCCTTTCTGAAGTCATTGTGAATACTCTGTAGAGCTGATGAGGTGGGCCTGACCGTCACTCTTTTCTGTATGGTTAAAGAAAAACAAAGCCCTGAGGGGAAAGGCAGAAGAGGGATTGAAGTTGCTGGTGACCAGACCCTACTCTCTAGGGCAGTGACTGCTTAAGTTCTTAAAAATACAGCTGTGGGAAGTTATTGCCATTTTGCACATTCTGCCCCCTGGTGGGGGCTCTTCTACCTCTTTCCTCTTTTCTGAGAAAAGCCCTCTGACAATGGCGTTTAGGAGACTTCAGAGTTCCTACGAGATTAGAGCTCTGAGGGCTGCATGGTGACCCCGAGAGCTAAACATCTGCCCCTTAGCACAGCCCCCAGCACATTGCCTTTCCTTTCCCCTTCTCCCTCTTCCTGCTCTCCCTCAGTCGAGAGTGAACAGGCATTCCTACTCAGAGGATTGAACAGGCATTCCTACTCAGAGGATTCTGCTGTGGCCGGAAGAGGAGGGAGGAGGATTGCTTAAAACAGGCCAGCCGGGAAGCAGTGCTGGCCAAGGGAATCCAGTGCTGGGGAGGGAGGAGTAGCTGCTCTGCCTAGTTCTTAAAGAGACAGCCAAAACATCACCGATGACTTCTATTATGGGTGTGTAAAGTACTGGAAATATTGAATCTGCTTTTTTTTTTTCCCCTCGACTCAACATACAATCCATGGTAGTGAGACTAGGTGTTACGAATAGTTAAGATACTCTTTGTTTATGTGGGCCCCTTCCTACTGTCTCTTTTCTGAGATGTCGTATTGTGATGAGGGCTTAGGGTGGGAGAGGGGTAAGAGATGTGAGCTTCATTTTCTCACTTTTTTCCCCATAGCAACAGGAGCAGGACCCCACAAATTTATACATATCAAACCTTCCATTATCAATGGATGAACAAGAACTGGAGGGGATGCTGAAGCCCTTTGGCCAGGTTATCTCTACTCGAATCCTTCGAGATACCAGTGGGACCAGCAGAGGGGTTGGCTTTGCAAGGTGAGGGATATCAAGAATGGGAAATGATGAAGTTAATAAAGAATGTCACTTAGAAGATCACCAAAAAATCTGTACTCCCTCCCCCAAGGGACAAATTATTGGCCTAAAGTACTTGACAGTGAATCAGAAATTCATTTAATTAGAGGTCACAATACTCAAAAAACCATTTGCTCCCAAATCTTTATCCTTTCTCTACTATTTCTTGCTACTGTAGCATTTGTTCCTTTGATCCAGACCCAAGAAGAATACAATAATTCTATTTTTTTTTTAATTTTTTTTTCAACGTTTATTTATTTTTGGGACAGAGAGACAGAGCATGAACGGGGGAGGAGCAGAGAGAGAGGGAGACACAGAATCGGAAACAGGCTCCAGGCTCTGAGCCATCAGCCCAGAGCCCGACGCGGGGCTCTAACTCACGGACCACAAGATCGTGACCTGGCTGAAGTCAGACGCTTAACCGACTGCGCCACCCAGGCACCCCTGAATACAATAATTCTATATCTTCTTACAGTTTACTGAATAGTTTCTCATTCTATTATCTCATTTAATCTTTACAACAACCCCACGAAATATAGTAAAACCTTGGTTTGTGAGCATAATTCATTCCGGAAACATGCTTGTAATCCAAAGCTCTTGAATATCAATGTGAATTTCTGCATAAGAAATAATGGAAACTCAGATGATTCGTTCTACAACTCAAAAATATTCATATGAAAATTATTACTAAAAATGATTACTATGATAAAAAATATAAAGAAAAATAAATTAACCTGCACTTATCTTTGAAAACCTTCATGGCTGGTGTGAGGGAGACAAGAGAGAGTTGGGTTATTGTGTAGGGCGACTTTCACTAACAGAATCACTGCTATCTGTTGGCTCAGTGGAATCTTTTTCTACATGGCGGCCATAGTATATGGTCACACGGATATTGACTCCAGTGCAATATTAATAAAGTCTTATCATATACTGTATTTAATGTAACTGGCAATAAGGCAGCAGAGGGAAAGGTCTGTATACCTGCAGGCAGCCTGACCTAGAATGAAGCAAAGCATTCCTAAGTTTACTCTTGTGTGGACTGTCCATACAAAAGCAAAGGACTGTCCATAGGTGCTTTGAAGTGACAAAAAATGCACTAGTGCCTGTTGTGGGCATCTTCCAAGGTTCTGAAAAATCACTGATTTCTGCCAAACACCGCGGCCTAAGACTGAGCATTCAAGCATAGAGATGATCACCCACAGTCCCGCAGAAAGAGAGAGAGAGAAGAACCATTGGCTCAGTTGTGATCATGTGACATTTGGCATCACATACAACTTGTAAGACATTGCTCATTTATCAAGTTAAAATTTATTAGAAATGTTTGTTCATCTTGCAGAACATTCACAGAACAAGTTACTTGCAATCCAAGGTTTTACTGTAAATATTCTCTGTTTTAAGGAAACCAGGACACCTGGGTGGCTCAGTCAGTTGAGCTTCTAACTCTTGTTGACTCAGGTTATGATCCCAGGATCATGGGATTGAACTCCGTGTTGCACTCTGCACTGGGTGTGGAGCCTGCTTGGGATTCTGTCTTTCCCTCTGTCCTTCATGTGCTTCTGTCCACTCATGTGCTTACTCTCTCTCTCAAAAAAATAAAAATAAAAGGATACTCTAAAAAAAAAGCCATTTTATAGATAAGGAAACCGGAGTCCCCAATATAAAGTGATTTGTGCAAGGTCCCACAGTGAGTGGTAATCCTTCTGGCTTTAAAATCAGTGGGATGAAGATTTGGTCTACCTTTTCAGTTCTGTTGAGAGACTTAGATCCTAGACCAACTCTGCCACTAATTGCCCCTGTGATATCAGACCTTTATGTGACTTGGTTTACTCTGTGAAATGGAGATTGATATAGATGAGTGGTTTTCTTAAGGTATACCGTACAGCTGCGGAGTTCTCCAGGTTGCCTACCTCTTCTGGGCTTAAGTGTCATTTGTAGGGCTTCATAATTTCCTAGCCCACTTAAGAAATGGTGCTGCCTTTATTTTAAGATTTTGTTTAAACGGAGATTCTGTCACTTTTTCTAAAAGTTTGAAAACTATTGGAATAAGTGATCTGAAGTTCCCATTTTGTGTTAAAATATCTTGTCTGGTCCAGGAACACTCCCTTACTCTGGAGTATTTCAGATCTTGGAAACTCAATCTTGGTAGCACCACCTGCTGGCAATCCCAAGTATAACTAAAAGAGAGTTCCTAGGCTTGAAGTCATCAGACTTTTTTTTTTTTTTTTTTTTTGCTCCCATACTCTTAAAGCAGAGGTTCTCAACCTTTTTCAGTTCATGGGACCTTATGTTGTCTCAGTACTTTGTTTTTTGCTCTAGACCAAAAGAAATACTTGAAGGGGCACCCAGCTGGTTCAGTCAGTAGAGCATGCGACTCTTGATTCTGGGGTTGTATGTTCGAGCCCCACATTGGGGTAGAGTTTATTTAAAAACAAAACAAAAAACAAAAAAACTGAGCAAAAGAAATGCGTAACAGTTCAGTTTATTGAGTAATTTAATGGTCTAAACAACTCAAAAAGTTTTTATGTTAAAAATTTTGTAGCTATTTTGGAGTGCCTGGGCGGCTCAGTCGGTTTTTGCTTTATTTTGGCTCAGGTCATGATCCTGGGATTGTGGGATTCTCTCCCCCACTTGTGCACTCTCTCTAAAATAAAAAAAAAAATTTTAATTAAAAAAATTGTAGCTATTTCAAAAATGCATTAAAAGGGAAAATATTTTTATTTCAGTCTTTATACTTACTATACTTACAAATGGGATGTGCATCTGTTGAACACTGCACAACTTCTCAAGCTTTGGAATCAGATTAGACACTTACACCCTTATTTCCTGTTACACACTGGTTTTCTTATGGTATTTGCTTTTGTCGTAGCCACCATTGAAAAACTAGCTTTGTAATAATACAGTATCAAAGGATTGTAGGGTGATCTAATGTTGAAATAGTGACCTGTTTAGAGTTAGTAGTCTATCCAGTATCCAACAGATGTTGCTGTATTTTCTTCAGAAAGTTCAAAAATTCCCTATGTGTGCCTCTGTGAGCTCACTGCAGAGGCACAGGGTACCTCCGAGCCCAGTTTGGAAACTGTGGCTTTGAAGACTTGAAAAACTGAAATCTTTTGAATCTTTCTATGTTACTGTCTACATATTTTCTTCATACATTTAGATCTTGCAAAGTATAATTTCCAGCAAATTACAAGTATTGACATTTTAAATAAAACTGTCATGTCATTTATAAATGTATGCAAATATATCTAAATGTCATAGCAATGTGATATACAAAATCATCCTTTTAAAAATGTATAGGACATTTCTTTTTTAATAGTTATAACTTTTTTTTTAAGTTTATTAATTTTTTTTTAGAGAGAGGCGTGCAAATGGGGTAGGGGCAGAGAGATTGAGAGAGAATCCCAAGTAGGCCCCACACTGCCAGGGCAGAGCCCGATGTGGGTCTTGAACTTACGAGATCATGATCTAAGCTCAAGTCAAGAGCCAAACGCTTAACTGACTGAGCCACCCAGGTGCCCCAATAGTCATAACTCTTAGATCATTCTTATTATGATGTTCTTTCTCTCTTAAAAAAAATTTTTTTTTAGTGTTTTTTAATTTATTTTTGAGAGAGAGAGAGCACAAGCAGGGGAGGGGCAAAGAGAGAAGGAGACACAGAATCTGAAGCAGGCTCTAGGCTCTGAGCTGTCAGCACAGAGCCCAAAACAGGGCTCGAATTCATGAACTGGGAGATCATGACCTGAGCCTAAGTCAGATGCTTAACTGACTGAGCCACCCAGGCGCCCCTTCTTCTTTTTTTTTTTTTTTTAATAGACTGATGTGTTTAGGGACTATTTAAATTTTATTTATTTATTTTGACGGGGGACGGGGCAGAGAGAGGGGGAGAATCCCAAGCAGGCTCCATGCCGTCAGCATAGAGCCAGATGTGGGGCTCGACTCCACAAACTATGAGGTCATGACCTAAGCCGAGATCAACACACACTTAACCAACTGAGCCACCTAGGTGCCGCCCCCCCCCCCCACTTTTCTTGATCTTGTATTTCCATTCCATTTCCTTAAAAAATTGTATTCCAGTATAAAATATTTTTATAGTTGAAAGTCTTTTTATGGATCATTCTGTCGTACTTCTCTGTAACTGTTTTTTTGTTTTCATGCTGAGAAACCTGTTCACATAAATAAGTAAATGGGAATAGAAAGAGTTTTGTTAAAATAGGAATTCTTTGAATTCTTATTTATATGCCAATAACCAATGTGATTGATTTGTCAAAATTGATTTTTTAATGTGTCCGTTAACAACCTACTGAGTTATCCAGCTTGTTGGAAAGAAGAATTAGAAACATCTGACTTACAAAATGATTTAAAAGTCAGGCATCATTGCCTCTTGTGGAGTTTGGGGATGGGTGCAAAATCTGTGGAAAGGGGTGGCTGTGAGAGGGCACTTGACCTTTGGTGGCCACAGGCTCTCCCCAGGCAGACCAGTTTTAGGAAAGAGCTTATGAGGAAGTGGAGGGTCTGAAAACAGTTCTCTTAAAATACCCCATGCCTGCGTAACCTTCTGGAAGATTAAGGAGTAGAAGTAACCCAACTAAAGACCGCTGCTGTGGAATACCTAGGTTGTGGTTTTTCCCTAAAAGGTTCCATTTGAGACCGTTTTAAAATGACCACCTTCATAGGAATGGTTCATATTTTTAGTGGTTATTGGCATAGAAAATGCAATGAGATTTACTTTAAATATGGAAGGAGGGGAAGATACTGTACCTTGTGTCATATAGACCCTTAGAATTTTTAGAACACACTTAAACGACATGATCTCATTTGATCTGCAATAGGGTAGGGTGAATATTATCCCTAAAGCAGAAATGAGGAATAGGTCCAGTGGGTTTTTGTGCAGGTCCTAACTCACAGAACTTTGGGTAGTAAACTGGTGCTGGAATCTAGATTTTCTAGTTTCTTACTTGTCGTCTTTCCCCAATAAGACACTTTAACTCAGTAGTTCCGAACATTGTTTCTGTCACTATAGACTATGAACTCTGTCTTCCCTTTCCTCTTACAGTTTTATAAAATCTTAATATTATTAGGAGCTAATTAGACTACAAAAGCAAAAAATAAACATTAGCAAGTTCTTAGCTTGTACAGTTTTATTGGAGTGAAGTTAGGAATTTTGTAATAAAAACTAATGGTGACATGGGGTACCTGGCTGGCTCAGTGGGTAGAGCATGTGATTCTTGATCTCAGGGTCATGAGTTCAAGCCCCACACTAGGCATAGAGCTTATTTAAAAAAAAAAAAAAAAGGCAGGGGAGCCTGGGTGGTTCAGTTGGTTAAGTGTTCTACTCTTGATTTTGGATAAGGTCATGATCTCACAGTTTGTGAGATTCAGCCCCACGTTGGGCTCTGTCTGACAACGTGGAGCCTGCTTGGAATGCCCTCTCTCCCTCTCTCTTTGTCCCTCCTTCAGTTGTATTGTGTATACTCTCTCTCTCTCAGATAAATATTAAAAAAAAATTTTAAATAAAAAAATCTGGGTGTCTGGGTGGGTCATTTGGTTAGGTGTCCAGACATCGGCTCAGGTCATGATCTCATGGTTTATGAGTTTGAGCCTCACATTGGGCCCGCTGCCGTCAGCACAGAGACCGCTTGGGATCCTCTGTCCGCCCTCCTCTCTATGCTCCTCCCCTGCTCACACTTGTTCTCTGTTTCTCAAAAATATACATAAAAAAAAAAGGTTATTCCTAAGAAATAAGTAATAAAATAAAATAAATAATGGTGACAGCCACTATTTATTCTATTCTTGTTTGTGAACCAGACCTAATAGTGGGCCTATCCATCAGTAACTTCTTTGGAATATTCATAGCACGAGGATCTTCATTTTTCCTTTTAGGAGCCCTATACGAGCCAGTTGAGGGAGCTTTTAGACGCTGGGGTTGCCACAGGGTGCCTGGGTGGCTCAGTTGGTTAAGCACCTGACTTCGGCTCAGGTCACAATCTCACAGCTCTTGAGTTTGAGCCCTGCGTCAGGCTCTGTGCAGAGCCTAGAGCCTGCTTTGAATTCTGTGTCTCCCTGTCTGTCTGCCTCTTCCCTGCTTGTGCTCTCTCTTTCTTTCTCTCAAAAAATAAACATTTAAAAAAAAAGATGCGGTTGCCTCTTCAAGATACCTTGAATTTGTGTGGAGAAAACTGTGTTTCTAGAGTCATAATTTCTGGAGCATTTGTGGGGCTGGGAACTTAGAGCTTTCTCTTTGAATGTAGGGGGAGCACAGATCCTGGAGAAGCTAGAGCCTAACCCCTCTTGTGCTCCTTAGGATGGAGTCCACAGAGAAGTGTGAAGCCATCATCACCCACTTTAATGGAAAATATATTAAGACACCTGCTGGAGTACCAGGTGAGGCATCTGGGAATCAGGCTGAGAGAGCCACAGATTGTTACTTCCAGGGAAGATTCTGGAGGCATTTTGCATGAGTGTGAATGGACTAAGTGAGGTAGGACTCAGCTGCCTGTTTGCTTGCTTTCTTGGCAGCCCCTTCTGATCCCTTGCTTTGCAAATTTGCTGATGGTGGTCCAAAGAAACGACAGAACCAAGGAAAATATGTGCAAAATGGACGGGCCTGGCCAAGGAATGGAGATGTGGTAAGAGGACCTCTGAGGAGGCAGGAGTACTAAGGTTATTAAAGTGGAATGGAAATTACCATGGCCTGATTTCTGTGAGTTTAGTGGCAAGCTTGAGAGCTATAGCATGTAACTGAGAGATGGCTGGCTGCTTAACATGATCTTCAGTGTGGGTCTTGAGCGGGATTTTGCAGCCTGCACAACCAGAAAAACTCCAGAACAGCAGTAATGGGACCAGTCCAGACTTTGCTCTAATCTGTTGCATCAAACACATCCTAGTCTTGACATTCTGGGCTTCCTCCTGTTACCACCCAAGGGCTCACAATATGATTGATCACCGTGTTCTTCCTTTATAGGGTGGTATGGCTTTGACCTATGATCCCACCACAGCTCTTCAGAATGGGTAAGGGTGTTTGCTATCATTGGACTACCTGAAAATGACAACAGCCTGTCCTGGTACTGGGATGTTTCATCTTGATTTTTAAACAGCAGTTAGTGGGAAGTGGCTGTGTCTGTTAGTGGGGCCCTTGTGGTTTCCTGTGACTCCTTACTGATGAGGTTCCTTCTTCCAGGTTTTACCCAGCTCCTTATAACATCACCCCCAGCAGGATGCTTGCTCAGTCTGCACTCTCCCCATATCTTCCATCTCCTGTGTCTTCATATCAGGTGTGTTCATGCCCAAAAAAGGGTGTGGTGGTTTTCCGTTATCACTGTGCTTTAGGTAAAGGAATATAAGGCTGGAAACTACTTATTTTTTGGTGTTTCCTTTATATTGCTCACAAATCATTTTAGTTGAAAGCATAACATGTGATCACATTACATATATATAGACTGTTATGGTAGCATCCTCTTACTCTCTGTCTACCACCCCGTGAGTAAACCCATATTAATTTCCTTTCCATATATTTCAAAAAATTCCATATTTTTCTTCATGTGATATACACATATGTATACAGTTTTGGAAGTCATCGTTTAAATTTTTTTTTCAACGTTTTTTTATTTATTTTTGGGACAGAGAGAGACAGAGCATGAACGGGGGAGGGGCAGAGAGAGAGAGGGAGACACAGAATCGGAAACAGGCTCCTGGCTCTGAGCCATCAGCCCAGAGCCTGACGCGGGTCTCGAACTCACAGACCGCGAGATCATGACCTGGCTGAAGTCGGATGCTTAACCGACTGCGCCACCCAGGCGCCCCTGGAAGTCATTGTTTAATGTGTATACAGTTTTTTGGAAGTCATCGTTTATTTTACAGAAATCTGGCCATATTAAATATATTTTTATACTTCTCTCCTCTCACTTAACAGTATCTTAAACCAGTGATTCTCAAAAGTGTGGTCCCTAGACCAGTAGAATCACCTGAGAATTTTAAAAAACATAAATTCCTGGGTTCCACCCCATATCTGCTGAATTAGAAACTCTGGGGATGAGTCCCAGCAATCTGTCACCATACAAAGTTATTATAGTATTATCGACTGTATTCCCTATGCTGTACTTTTCATATCTGTGACTCACTTCATACCTGGTAGTCTGTAGCTCATAATCCCTTCCACCTATTTCGTCCATCTTCACCCCACCCCTCCACCCCCCTGGAAAGCTAAATTTTTAACAAGCTCTACCTACATGTGATTCTAATGTAGCTAATGTTGAGGTTCTTTATTTTAATTATTTCTTTTTTTAAATAGTTGCATTATATTTCATGCTGCAGATATACCAGAATTCTTCAACTCTATCTTGGTGAAGGGTATTCACTTGGATTTCAGAGTTTTTCTGGTACAAATAACACTCCAATCCATGTATTATTCAACCTAGCAGGCACATTCCTTGGACTCTAGCTCCCAGAAGTAAAACCACTCATAAGTAAAGACCCCTATGGCTACATCCTTAAGTTTGAGTACTTTTATTTCTGGGGACTAGAGTCCAAGGAGCATGATTGCTAGGTTGAATAATATATGGACTTTCAGGGTTCTTTTTGTTTTTAATATGTATTTTTAAAGTTTATTTATTTTGAGAGAGAGGAAGAGAGCGCATGTGCATGTGAGCAGAAGAGGGACAGAGAAAGGGAGAGACAGAGAATCCCAAGCAGGCTCTGCACTGTCAGCACAGGAGCCGAACACAGTTGGGGGGGGGTGGGGGGAGATACAGTCTTAGGAAAAGTGGGATCGTGCATGCCTTGAACTGCAACCAAAGGTCTGGTGCTTGACGGACTGAGCCACCTGGGCGCCCTTGGACTTTCAGTTTTATAGATGTTGCCAGATTGCTTTCCATAAAGGCTTTCCAAATTGCTTTCCATAATGTTTCAGTTCACATTATGGGAGTGAACTGAAACAATGTATGGGAGTGCCCATTTCCCTCCAGCCTTAAGTGACATTGCTGTTTTTAAGTTTTTCCTGTTTTGATAGGTGTGAAGTGCATTGTTGCTTTAAAATTTTTTTTTTATGTTTATTTTTGAGACAGAAATGGAGCGTGAGTGGGGGAGGGGCAGAGAGAGAGGGAGACACAGAATCTGAACAGGCTCCAGGCACAGAGCCTGACATGGGGTTCGAACCCACCAACTGTTAGATCATGACCTGAGCTGAAGTCAGAAGGGATGCTTAACCAACTGAGCCACCCAGGCACCCCTGCATTGTTATTTAATTTGCACTTCCCTGACTATAGCTGAGTTTAAGCGTTTTTTGTTCGTTTTTTTTTTTTTTTTTTGCATTTATCATATTTTGATTTGCTCTTCTCTGATTGCTCTTCATATGCTTGGCCCATTTTTTTTGTTTGGTTATTCCTTTCCCATCAACTTATAAAAAACTTATTTGTATATTATTTAAGTATTAATCCTCTGGTTATCTTTCTTACAAATATTTTTTTCCAAATTTATTTTTTGTCCATTGACTTTGTGTTGTGGTCCTCAGTCTTGAACTGTAAATCTGAATCACTTGGAGAGCTTATCAAACTTAAATTACTGGGCACCACACAAAGAATTTCCAATTCAATACATCTAGGGTAGGAGGCAAGAATTTTTTTTTAATTATTATTTTTTTAAATGTTTATATTTGGGAGAAAGAGAGCATGAGTGGGGGAAGGGCAAAGAGAGAGGGAGACACAGAATCCAAAGCAGACTCCAGGTTCCGAGCTGTCAGCACAGAGCTCAACGTGGGGCTCAAACTCATGAACCATTATGACCTAAGCTGAAGTTGGACGCTTAACCAACTGAGCCACCCAGGTGCCCCTTCCAAGATTTATTTTGATTGTTTTACATTTAAATATGTAATCATCAGGAAGTTATTTTTTTAATATATATATTTTAAAGTTTATTTTGTGAGAGAGAGTATGAGCAGGGGAAGGGCAGAGAGAGAGGGAGAGAGAGAATCCCAAGAAGGCTCTGTGCTGACAGTGCAGGGCTTGAATTCATAAACTGTGAGATCATGACCTGAGCCGAAATCAAGAGAGTTGGACGCTTAACCAACTAAGCCACCCAGGCGCCCCCAGGAATTTATTTTTGTATATGGTAGCAGATAGGGATTTTTTTTTAATGTTTATTTTTGAGAGTGCGTGTATGCCCACGTGAGCTGGGGAGGGGCAGAGAGCAAAGGAGAGAGAGAATCCTAAGTAGGCTCTGAGTTGTTAGTGCAGAGCTCAGACTCATGGGGCTTGATCTCATGAACCATGAGATCATGACCTGAGCCAAAATCAGGAGTTGTTGCTTAATTGACTGAGCCACCCAGGTACCCGTAAAGATTTTATAAGTAATCTCTGCATTCAACACAGGGGCTCAACCTCACAACCTTGAGATCAAGAGTCATACAGTCCACTGACTGGGCCAGCCATGTACCCCACCAGATAGGGATTTTATGGCATTCTTTCAGAATGTTAATGAGTTGTCCTAGCACCAGATTATTATATCATCATATTTGAATTAATGTATTATTAACATGGTGAATTAAATTAAAAATTAATGGTGGGGCCCCTGGGTGGCTCAGTCAGTTAAGCATCTGACTGCAGCTCAGGTCATGATCTCACAGTTTGCAAGCCCTGCATCAGACTTGGTGCTGACAGCTCGGAGCCTGGAGCCTGCTTCAGATTCTGTGTCTCCCTCTCTCTCTCCCTCCCCCACTTGCACTCTGTCTCTCTCTAAAAAATAAAACATTAAAAAAAATTTTTTTATTAAAAATGGTGAATTAAATTGTCACCTTTGTCATATAATAAATATTGGGGTTTGTTTCTGTATCCTTTATCCTCTTTCAGTGCTCATGGTGTCTGTTCTTATTCCAGTGATGCGTTGACTTGATCACAGTGGCTTTCATAATATGGTCCAATATAAGACAAACCTGTTCCAAATTTTTCAGTCTTTTTGCTATTTTTGGCATTTACTCTTCTGTATAAAGTTTATGATTGATCATTTTATCTAATTTTTGGAAAACTGATAATTTAAAAAAAAATTTTTTTTAACGTTTATTTATTTTTGAGACAGAGAGAGAGCATGAACAGGGGAGGGGCAGAGAGAGAGAGGGAGACACAGAATCTGAAACAGGGTCCAGGCTCTGAGCTGTTAGCACAGAGCCCGACGCGGGGCTCGAACTCACGGACCGTGAGATCATGACCTGAGCCGAAGTCGGACACTTAACCGACCAAGCCACCCAGGCGCCCCGGAAAACTGATAATTTTAATTAGAATTACATTAAATTGATTAGTTTAAGAGAACTGACTTTTTTTTTTTTGAGAATTGACTTTTTAAAAAGTATTCCCTCCACCCAAGATTTGGTATTTCTTTTCATGTTTTTAAGTCTCTTTTTATGTCCATCAACAAGGTTTTCGTGTTGTTTACATAGGTCTTATACTTTTCTTGTTGAATATATTCCTAAGTGTTCCATAGTTTTTATAAGCATTTCTAGGTACTTCTGGATACACTGAAGAAAAGCTATTGGTTTATGTTCATCTATCTTG
Source organism: Felis catus (assembly GCF_018350175.1). Lineage (NCBI taxonomy): Eukaryota > Metazoa > Chordata > Mammalia > Carnivora > Felidae > Felis > Felis catus. The sequence continues at coordinate 83,012,886 of NC_058374.1, forward strand.
TATGCAGCTACCATGCTAAATACTACTACTAGCATTTTTTTTTTACTGAGTCTTTTAAGTTTTTTAGGTATACAGTTATATCATCAGTGCAAAATCATAGCTTTCTCTTTCTTTCCAATTTTATGCCATTGTGTTCTTATCTAATTGTAACCTGTTTGACCCTACTGTAAACTACTATTTTCATAAATGCCGGGGTTTTAATATTTCTTTGTTTAGGTTAATGTTAACAGCTAGGTTTTGGTAATAGCTTTCAATATATGTATGTAGTTTCTAGTCTCTATTTCACTTTTTGGTGTTTTTTTTGTTTGTTTTTAATAAATTGCTGCTGGATTTTATCAAATGCCTTTTCAGCATCTCATACTATGGCTTTCTCCTTCAATTTTGACTTTTGTTTATAGAGTATCTGATGTTGAACAATCCTTATATTTATGGGGTAAACCTACTTGTTTATTGTGATGCATTTCTAGTTTCTCATTGCTAATTTTTTTCCATTTTAAAATTGAGATATACTTCATATGCCATAAAGTTCACCCACTAAAATCAAAACCACACTCAGATATCACCTTACACCAGTCAGAGTGGCTAAAATGAACAAATCAGGAGACTATAGATGCTGGCAAGGATGTGGAGAAACGGGAACCCTCTTGCACTCTTGGTGGGAATGCAAACTGGTGCAGCCATTCTGGAAAACAGTGTGGAGGTTCCTCAAAAAATTAAAAATAGACCTACCCTATGACCCAGCAATAGCACTGCTAGGAATTTACCCAAGGGATACAGGAGTACTGATGCACAGGGGCACTTGTACCCCAATGTTTATAGCAGCACTCTCAACAATAGCCAAATTATGGAAAGAGCCTAAATGTTCATCAACTGACGAATGGATAAAGAAATTGTGGTTTATATACACAATGGAATACTGCGTGGCAGTGAGAAAGAATGAAATGTGGCCTTTTGTAGCAACGTGGATGGAACTGGAGAGTGTTAAGTGAAATAAGTCATACAGAGAAAGACAGATACCATATGTTTTCACTCTTATGTGGATCCTGAGAAACCTAACAGAAGTCTATGGGGGAGGGGAAGAAAAAAAAAAGAGGTTAGAGAGGGAGAGAGCCAAAGCATAAGAGACTCTTAAAAACTGAGAACAAACTGAGGGTTGATGGGGGGGTGGGAGGGAGGGGAGGGTGGGTGATGGGTATTGAGGAGGGCACCTTTTGGGATGAGCACTGGGTGTTGTGTGGAAACCAATTTGACAATAAATTTCATATTTAAGAAATTTTTAAAAAATAAAAATAAATTCACCCACTTAAAGTAGACAAGTCTGTAATTTCTAGCATAATTTGCAAAGTTATGCAAGTATCACCACTGTCTAATTCCAGAATATTTTTATCACCTCAGAAAGAGACTCTGTACCCATTAGTAGTCACTGCCCATTCTCCCTCACCCACACCCCCTGGCAACCACTAATATACTTTCTAGGGGTATAGATTTGTCGACTGTGGATACTTCATATAATTGGAAGCATACAGGGCTCTTGGGTGGCTGGATCGGTTGAGCCTCCGACTTTGGCTTGGATCATGATCTCACAGTTCATGGGTCCGAGCCCCATGCCGGGTTCTGTGTTGACAGCTCAGAGCCTGGAGCCTGCTTCGGATTCTGTGTCTCCCTCTCTGCCCCTCTCCACTCGTGCTCTGTCTCTTTCTCTCAAAAATAAAACATTAAAAAATTTTAAAAAAATAAATGGAAGCATACAGTATATGTCTTTTGTGTCAAGCTTCTTCCACTTAGCATGCTCTCAAGGTTTAGCGTGTTGTAGCATATAGCGGCACTTGGTTCTTTTTTATGACTGAATCAGTCACATTCCTTTGTGGGACTATACCACATTTTGCTATTCACTTATTAGTTGATGTCTCTTTGAGTTGTTTCTGCCTTTTGGGTATTGTGAATAATACTACTTTGAATGTTTGTGTACAATTATTGTGTCAACACATGTTTTAGTTTCTCTTGGGTATATACCTCCAAGTGAACTTGCTGGGTTACATAGGAACTCTGTGTTTAATTTTTTGAGCAGTTGCCAAACTGTTTTCCAAAGCTGCTGTACCATTTTACATTCCTGCCCGCAGTATATGACACTTGTTATCCTCTCCCTTTAATTACAGCCATCCTAGTGCGTATGAAGTTGTATCTCATCGTGGTTTTGATTTGCATTTCCCTAGTGACGAATGATGTTGAACCTCTTTCATGTGCTTATTGGCCATTTGTGAATCTTCTTAGAGAAGTATCTATTCCTATCCTTTGCCCATTTTTAAATTGGGTTATTTGTTGACATGTAAGAGTTGCTAATATATTTTATAAAGAGTTTATTCTTAATGTTTCTATGTTGTGAGGGGGCATTCCAACTTTTTTGGGGTTTTGCTGAAACCAAACTATCAGATCACTGGGAGAAACAGTGGTTTCTAGGCAGTTAATGTGTTTGTCTCTTTATTTTGTTTGCATTAGAGAGTAACTCAGACATCTCCTGTACAAGTACCTAACCCATCTTGGATGCACCACCAGTCATACCTCATGCAGCCTTCAGTGAGTGTTCAGAAGTGGGCAGAAGCCAAAGAGGCAATTTGATGTAAAGAAAAACAATGGGAAAAACAATGTAAAGAAAAACAATGTGGGTGTGAGTTCTGGCTTAGAACAAACTCAGAGTTTGTTATTCCGAGACAAGGACTCCTCCACGCCAATGAGCAGAGCTCCTGTTTCTGTTGTACAGCTGGGTTACTACTCACGTGTTGTTTCCCAGGAATTTTAAATGTCTGCCTTCAGTGGTCCTGATAGATGTGAATCACTAACCCTGTCCTTTGGTGCTGCCTCTAGGGTTCAGTTCTGACACCAGGGATGGATCACCCCATTTCTCTCCAGCCTGCCTCCATGATGGGACCTATTACCCAGCAGTTGGGCCACCTCTCCCTCAGCAGTACAGGCACGGTAAAGCAGGACATTTCTGATTTTCAACTCATACTGAGCAAGGGGTCCCTGTGTCATACTCTTCAGCATAAATACTTGTGAATGAGGGCGGTGGTTACTTCGGCATCAGTGAAGGCTCACTCAGATGAGGAGAGAAACAGAATACGGCCGTTCTGTTCCCCAGTTCACTCCTTTTAACTGATTCCTACTCGGAAAACTAAACAAATAGTGCTTCTGTCTACATAGCAGTTTATCCAGGAGCTCACACACATGTCCTTAGAAATCCTTACGAAAATCATAGAAAGAAGAATGCATGAAGCTCTTGAAGTTTCTCGTAGGTCGGCTGCATTCTGGCTTGCACAGGAGAGCTTCAAGGCTGTGTGATGAGCAAAAGCAGAAGGCAGGAAAGATCAGGAAAGGAAGGCATGGAGGTGGACGTCTCTCTAAACCAGTGCACTTTAGAACCACCTGAAGTGCTCTTGAAAAAGACAATTAGATTAGACTCTCTGGGGATGGAACATAGGCATCAGTGGTTTTTAAAGCTTCCCAGGGACTTTAAATGTAGCCAAAGAGCCCATCTCTGAGCCTGTTGCTGGTTTTCACTCTAGTACATGCCGACGGCTGCTGCTATGCAAGGAGCGTACATCTCCCAGTACACGCCTGTGCCGCCGTCCAGTGTCTCAGCTGAGGTAAGAGCTTTCTCGTCTCTTTGGATTGAGGATAGGACAACAAACAGGCAGACTTTCACCTGATCAAGATCTTCCTCTAACAGTGATGCTGGTTCTGTGTTCCCAGTCAGCTGGTAGGTATGTGAGTGAATGTAGGAAATAAGGACTTCGTCTGTGTCCTTGAATGAGGCCCTTCCTCACATTGGACAGACAGTGGTTAATGCTGCTCATACTGAGTAGTGTCTTGGGAAGAAGACAGAGTGCTCTAATCGTTGAGGAGGTGATGCTGTGTGCGCATGTGTGCGTGTGCTCTCACGGGTGTGCAGAAGGGGGTGGGTCTGGGTGGGTTCTAGTTAGGCTACTTTAGTGGGAAGTCACCAAAGGAATGTGTAAGGTGACCCTCCTACCTTGGCTGTGGTGCAGGAGAGTGGCGGCCAGCAAAATCAGGTGACGGTGGATGCTCCCTCAGATCATGGGGTCTACTCTTTCCAGTTCAACAAGTAACAGCGGTAAGAACCATAGGTTCTCATGTCTGTCATCCTCCTCCCTCCCCTCTCTGGCTTCTGCCTCCTTTAGGATCCCCCTCCCCGTCTGTGGTGAGTACAGGCCTACCTCTTTTTTGTGTGTTTTACTTTATTGAGCTTTGCAGATATTACATCTTTTTTTTTTTTTTTTTTTTTTTTACAAATTGAAGTTTTATGGCAACCTTGCTTTGAGCAAGTCTGTCAGCACCATTTTTCCAACAGCATTTACTCACTTCGTGTCTCTGTGTCACATTTTGGTAATTCTAAAATATTTCAAATTTTTTATACATTTGTTATGGTGATCTGTGATCAGTAATTATGACTTTCTGAAAGTTCAGGTGATGGTTAGCATTTTTAGCGATAAAGTACTTTGAAATTTAGGTATACTTATTTTTTTTTAGGCATAATGCTATTGCACACCTAACAGACTACAGTATAATGTAAACGTAGTTTCTGTATGTGCTGGGAAACCAAAAATTTCATTTGAACTTGCTTTATTGCGATACTTGCTTTATTGCAGTGGTCTGGAACCGAACTGCAATCTCTCTAAGGCATGCCTGTGCAAACGAATTCTTGGCGATGCTGATGCTCCCAGACTCCAGAGGGCCAACCAGGAATACAGACCATCTGTGGGTCCTGCTAACGACTACCACGCGGTCATCGTTTTTCACTGGCGGGGCCCTGGAAAGAGAAATCTACGCACTCCCTGCCCTCTGCTTATTCCTCCATTCCTGATGGAGCCTGGGGGAGCCGTCACTTTTTGTGTGTGCTTCAGCCAAGGAGATCAAAAGAACTGTTTTTCTTTTTTTTTTGCAAAGAAAGTTTTCTATTTTGTTTTCAACTGCAATATACTCTTTCCATATCCCAAAGAGACAGAGTGCCTGGAGCTTCTTCTCATCTTTACGCAAAACAGTGTTTGATGTGTTGGGCTTCTCTGGGGAGGCTTTAAAAATTTTTGTCATTTCTTTTTTTAAAAAAAGGAAAAAAAAGGTGTGAAAGAAAGAAAGATGCAGAAGTCCTACTGTGGACCCTCACACAGATTTTAGTTATGGGCTTATTTTGGTGTGTGTAGAAGAATATACAGACTTCAGAAGTTTCATTTTATAAAGTCTTAGTTCATACATCCCGTCTCTTCTCCACACATTTTATGCCTTCTTTCTCTCATCCAGACTGTTCTTTTTCTCTTTTCATACAGCAGAGCCTGCCCACTTTGCCTTTTTACAGTTTTTAATTTTGTGAATTTCTTTTTTGAATGAAATTTTGTGTGGACTTTTTAGAGGCCTGGGCAAGGGACAAGGTAGAACACTAAGCAGGCAGTGGAAGCAGCTTGTCCTCCCTCTGCCTTGCTGCATCCTCACAACCTTGGAAGAAAGACCAGGCTTTGCCTTCAGGAAAGAGAGATGTGATGCAGGCTTGTTAAACAGACAGTCCCACAGTCTTTGGAAGCCATCCTTGAGCCAAATTTGGATGAAGACTAGGTCTTTCCTGGAAAGTTCCAAAAGGGTGGACTTTCTGACTTCTGACTGATTCTTCAGATCACTGAGATCAACACCGTGTGAGGAAGTGTCTCTTCTCCAGCGACAGGTTTACAGGAATACCAGCTTTCCTGTTTTCCCGAAGGATCTTCTTTTTTGCCCGGGGTCTCTGTCCTGTCTTCCTATCACACATTGCTGTACTCAGATGAGCCTTTGCAACTGTGACCTTGTTGAATCGACTCGGGCTTTTTCCCCACTGTGGAAGATCATCTGCTTTATCTAGACCAGTAGTTCTGGTCTAGATGAAAAAACCAAGAAGGTGGTTTTGTCCCCTAGAGGCCACTTGGAAATCTCTGGAAATCTCATGCCTGGGGCTGGGGGCTGTGTGCTCTTGGCATCCAGTGGCCAGAGACCAAGGGTGCTGCTAAAATATCTTACAGTGCACAGGACAGCCCCAGCTCCCCCAGCAAAGAATTATTTGGCTCCAAATGTTGGTAGTGCCAAGGTTGAGAAACCTCATTGTGGACAGTGTTGTTACTGCCTCCTGTAACAGAGGACTTGGTAAGTTCCCACCCTAACCCTGGCTACACAGTGTCCTTTGACACTCAGTGTAACTAGTTGAGAGGGACGGAACTAGGGTCCTTGAATTTTCCCCAGGCTTTGACCTCGGACACCTCTGCATGCAGTGAGAGCTGCCCTCGAGAGGCACATGCACACACACGTTCAGCGGGATCCAGGTATGGGGACCGCTCTGTGTTGTGCACTGTGCAGGGTGGGAAGGACAAAGCTCTCTGTAACTGTCCGGGGCAACCTGCTCTACCCTTGTGTGTGTTTGGATCCCTTTTCCAGGGAACCGGAATATCAACAATAAATTTCCTTCTTGTGGAAGGACAACGGGGAGCTAGGACAGAAAAGGGCAATAAATCCCATCTCATTACTTACAAGGTTGGAATCCTTTGAAATCTATATTTTGCTCTTTAACTCCATCTCCTTTGCGAGCCCGGACTCTGTGACATGGAGACAGAGAGAAGGCCTTCGCGCATCCCCTCGAAGTAAGATCCTGTGACTGTCCTCTCCCAGCCACTACCTTGCGCACCGTGAGTTGTGCTCCCCTTCACTGCAAGGTCAGGTGCTTTTCACCAGTCCATGAGACAGAAAGCCAAGCCGAATGACAGAGAATGGAGAGATGGATGGGTGTTTGGTAGGCTGGCTGTTGGGAGAGGAAGGGGATGATGCGGAGGGAAAAGAAGCTGTGGTGTCAGTTCTTGTACATAGAGTTTGGACCCAGCTTCCCCATCCCACCCCTCCCCCGTCCCAGAAGTGAGTCTTTGTGCTCTCTGCCCCTCGACTGCCATTTTGTACAGCCCTGCAGGCAGGGGAGGTGGACAGCTTGGGTCATGTATAAAATGTAAAGGACATAATTGCCACTATTAATTTTCTCATAAGTAAGTCCCACCTCAGGAAGGGCTTATCCCTTGTAAAACAGCCCCAAACCCAGTAACTTTCTAGAAGGGTTTGGCCGACTGGGCAAGTAGCTCTTGTTTCTGAGTCTCCAAGTATGCCATAGATTTCTTATAAGTGGACTTGAAGAGGAGAAAAGAAATCCACAATCCTGTTCATTTGATTGATAATTTGGAGGCGCCTTGCTATACCCAGGAGCTTTAGTGCAGCAGGGGCCTTTCAGGTATAGAAACTGTTGTTCATGCAACTGTTGCCTCTCCTCCGCCCTCCCAGACATTTTTTTTTTAACTTAAAAAAAAAATTTTTCCCCAGAACTCTTGATAGTATTTTCTGTGTTGTTGTTGTTTTTTAATGTTTAAAGGGCCAGGGTTGTGCTTGTTTTAAATAATGAAGTTACCTTTTGTGTATTCGATTCATGTGAATCTACATAATGGGTTCTGTTGTGTTTCTGGTTTGGGCAGGTTGGAGCATGGGAAGTGGTGGGAGCCTGAAGTTATTTTTGTAGTAGTTAATGGCACTGTGGAATTTTAGTGTTTGGGTTATGCTCCTGTTTTCCCCCTAGTTGTTAGTTCATTTCTAACAGTCAGTTGCTAACATGGGTGAGTGATCGGAGAAAGGGGAGAATGAGGGATGCTTTTTCTCTCATGAAATAGCCTGTTAGTGGCAGCAGTGGCAGGGGACTTGTAGGAGGGCCTTCAAGCTCACAGCCTCGGGCCGGGCTAAAGTCTTTAAACACTGTGCCTAGTAGTTTCCGAATTGTCTTCACAAGAGCCAAGATCATACTGTCTGCATGTCACATCTCACCCCCACTCATTACAGATGCTTGTAACATTCTGAAAATATTTTGTGCTTTTCTGTTTTTGGTCAAATAGAATACATCAGAGTCCCTTCTTCACATGATATAATCCTTTTACTAGGCTTAGAGGCTGCCTGTCCTATCTCACATCAGTGTTCCTACTGTTCCTTTCACCCTCTGGGGTGATATTCAAACCCTAGGCTGATTAGACTTTTTGGAGGAGGGTGTGGGTAGAGGGTACGGAAGATGTGGGAATGACGATAGGGAGAGATGTTATTTTTTAAGACTGTTTTAAACCAAAGAGTTTGGAGAGCTGCCCAGACTAGGAAGCCTGGTGGCTCTGAAGAAGCAACAGCCATTGTCAGTAATAGATAGGGGTGGAGGACATTACGTTCGTCGAGGCTGAAGACTAGACGTGCTGCTCTACCAACCATTCCTGGGTTGGGCCACCTCAGCCTAGCTCCATTCCTCTTCCTTTCTTAACCTGGTCGGTGAGTTCATTCACCCCCTCGATGCCTGCAGTGCTCATTCCTTGCTGCTTCAGTGTCCTCCTAAGTATGGGTTGCCACTTTGCACCACATAGGTGCTTGAGAGGCCCAGCTGGGATGGGATGTTGCGGGGATCGTGGATGATTTAGTCTTTTTTTTGGAAGGGTGGAGGGTGGAGGGTGGAATTTCCTCCCTGCTCTGTTGTGCACATGCTCCACCTTCTGGGAGAGCAGGAGAACTGCACTCATGAAGGGCAACTGAGTTTCTTAACCAGTAGTAAGAAACTTGGGTCAATGATCAGGTCTCAACTTGTCCCCAGGCCCTGTTAAACTAGCTTCAGAGAAGAAGGTGGGGGTTGTGAAACTCGTATGTAAGGGCTAGGTGTTCAACTTGTGCCTGGCCACACCGATTCCTCTTTAAACCAATTACTCCGTTTTGGTGCTTAGCTACATTTTAGGTCCTTCCAGGCATTAGCAGAGCCCTATTTACTCAGCTTTTGTTAACCACTTTCTTTTGTAAGGAGGGTCTTCCTTCAGCCACTAAGGCCAGCCTGTGAGTTGTGTCACCCTTCTGATCTTTGCTGACCTTGCCAGGGGTGCTTCCCACAGGGCTGCAGTCATGACAGGTGCCCTCGTGCCCATTACCATTGCTCTTTCTCCCTGCCACATCCACTCCATGTACCAGAACTTCCTTGTCCTTGTTACACATCTACCTCACAATTTCACAGTTAAACAAGGGCATAGGCACCTGGTTTACCTCTGTACTCTGTCCTTCCCTTCATGAGCTGGAGGCTAGAAAGGGTTCATGATCAAATGCAGTAATTTCTATTTCTGAAATGTCTCCTTTGGGATTTTTAGCTCATTAATCACCCTGGAATAGTGTGCACTCTTCAGTTAGATCTCATTGTGATAGGCTCGGGGAGCGGGGACAGGCCATGTAATGACTGCCTAGGATGTTAATTAATGCTTGGGAGCCACTCCCAGAACCACCACCATTGGTGCACATCTCAGAACTTGAGGATTGAGGGAGTTGACCAGTGTGGCTGCTGTATAGCCAAGAAGGGTTAACAAGTATCAAAAAGGGAATTTGATTTTTATGGTGCTGGAAGCTGGTGTTCCTGTACCTTGTATCTTTAGAGGGTTCACCAAAATAAAACTTCCAGACTGGAGGGTGGGAAGATTTCCCAGCCCGAGTAAAGGTCCTCACTCCATTATGGTGTCCCTATCCCATTTTTTTGTGAGTGGTGCTTTCTTGCATGCACTCATCATCTTGGACAGAAGTTTAATTTATACTCAAATACATTTTGTACATTTTTTCCTTTATCCGGAAGCTTCTAGTTTTATACTCTTTTCGTGTCTATGCCAGTGCCACCTACCTTTTAGCTTATTCTTCCTTTTTGACCCTTGGTATTTTCATGTTCCTTCCCTACAATTTGGTAGAGCTTCATTTTGTCTTTCAACTTTTGTTTTGAAATAAAACACAAAAGTCTACCTCCTGGTGTTTTATCCATGGGGGGAAGTTGGGAGGTTGGTGATGGGCCCGTATCTGCTACTGTGGGAACACAAGTGGCAGCTTAGGAAGCCAAGGCGGCATCTCGCAAGGTGGGCACTAGGCACTCTGAATCCCACTTTGCTCCAGCACCTTGGCCAGGAGCACTAAGAATCTGTTCCATCCACGTAAACAGAAATCCTGCTCTCGATGCCTCTTGTACAGCAAAGGCCAAGCTTGGAGGTTTGGGGCTACACCTTGGAAGTTTAGGGGCATATTGCTCCCCTGCCTGCTGTCTCCTGTACAAGTCATACTCACCCTAACACCCAGTCTTTCCCTTAGGCAAGTGTGAGAACCTATGCTGGAGGGAAGATAAATACACAAGAGTCTTTTGAATCTCTATCAAATGTGGTTTTTATTTCAACTGACAAGCACTTTTCTACAGCTGCACTTGTGGAACATCACATGGCAAAAACAGGAGTTTTTTCTCTAGACCTTTTTTTTTCTTTTTTAAACCTTATTAAAAATGAGATTGGTCCTAAAAATATAGAAAGAAATAAATTTAAATTCACAAAAAACTGTACATTATCAAAAAGTCACTAAAACACCACATTTGGTTATATAAAAAGTCAAGTCCCTTTTGTTGTAAAAGGAACATGGAAACTTGTTGGTGTCGATGGTGTGGTTTCTTCCTGTTACCAGACTGATAGAGGGGAGGGGAAACAAAGGGGCAGGGGGTGGGTTTTATTATTTTTTTTTTACCTGCCTTCCCTACCGAATACTCTTATTTGACAAGAAGAGAAAAATCCACCTAGCTCAAGGGGCAGTGAAGATGAGGGAAAGAAACATGAGAAATGGCCCCTTTGATCATGCCCTACCCCACCCCCCTTAAAGCCCCCACTTCTTCAAACTGAGGCTAGGACTCCACCCCACCTTAAGAGTGCCTGGTCCCTAGGGAAAGAGATGGAGCTGGGAGAGGAATACAAAACAGGAACATGGAGATTTCACTCCCCCGTCCACCTCGCCTCCAACAATAGAAATTAATCTAGTACATTTTATACCAGGGGAAAACTGCCATGGGGAGAAAGAAGAGCCCCCAACTATAACAGTTCCAAACGTTTGACTAACACAAACTTTGTTACAGCGCAGTTATTTAGATAAAATATAAATATTTATGCATAATATAAAGTCAATTCAAATATTCTTCAATCCACCTCTTAAAAGCAAAAAAAAAAAAAAAAAACCAACAAAAAAACATAAAATTAAAAGTTTTGAGGTTTATCTGACAGAAAAGGCGACTTTAGAAATAGGCCATGGGGGAGGTGGGGGGCATAAAGGAATAAGAAAGGGGCTGCCCCAGGACCTCCCCACACTGCCCCCCACCCCCTTCAGTGGCTGTCCAGTGCTGCCAGAAGGACAAGGAATGCTCCACCTTGCCTGGCACGCCCTCCCCCACCAATGGAACATTTCTTGGTCACCTGGGCTCTCTGCTTGGGCCGCCAGCAGCCGCCTCCCCAGTGCAAGTACCCGTAATCTCTGATGGGAGGGGCTCTGCTGAGCAGGAGAGCAGGGGGTGGGGGCCCATGGCTGTGGCTGGGAGTTAGCAGCTTTCCTCTCACAAGCTGGGGCTTAACCTGGGCATAGTCACATGTAGGGCAGCGGTGGGCCCAGAGCCCTCTTCCCTACTCTCTTGTGCTCTGGGGTCTCTGCTGCTGGGAAAGGGGCCCCGGGTATGAAGTAGGTAAGGGAAGAAAAGCACAACTAAACCCACAGAAGCTCATGGGATTAGGAAAAGATCCAGTTCTACCCCTCTCCCTACAGAAGCTTAAGACTCCAAGCTACTGAAAGGAGAGGGAGTTCCTGCTGAAAGATTGCACAGTTTGAAGAGGCTGGAACAGAAATGCCTGGGAGAGGAGACACAGCCTTATACCCAGAAAAACTGCTCCTGTGGTTTCCCAAGGACAAAAATGTGATGGTTTGAAACACTAGGGAAGGTGGAAATAAAAACAGATACTTAGGGAACCTGGATGCCATCAAACAACACAGGGCACAATCACAGCATCCTCCCACCCTCCCCCCTTCTCCCACTCCCTCACACACACCACACATACCCACAGACAGACACACACACACACACACACCTCTCTCTGAGGCCAGCTGATTGCTACCTGGCCTCCATCTTGGGAGTGCGCCCAAACTCAGCAGTAGTTGTCCCTGAGGAGTTCCCAAGAGGGAGGTTTGGGTAAGAGGTGGGGAAGGAGGCTGGAAGGCCCAGGGTCCAGGGTGCCTCCCTGCCCTCTCCCCAGCTACTGAGTTTCAAAAAAGGCTAGAAACTCAGCACATGAGGAGTATCCAACATTATAAATGGGATAGCTATTGGCAGGAAGATGAGGACAGAGAGAAAGACAGGGACCTCTGAACTTCTTTTTCCTCTGAAGGGAAAAAAGATTTGGGGGAAGAGAGAGGGGGAGAGGAACCCGTACACGATAGTTTTACATTATTGGATGAGAGAAAATCTGAAAGTAGGGAAAAGGAAAAATTGAGAAAGTGAGAAGCAGGGGAGGGACTGAACATGGAAGCAGCATGTTCAGGGCCCGGTGTCCGGCTCGACACACTTGGGAGTTAAGTCCACTTTACTGGCCGTCACTGCGGGTCCACACACAGTACAGAGTGTTTCTCGGTTTCACACATTCACTAGAACTATTGCTATTGTTAAACAGCCCCAGAATGCTGGGGCACGTACAGGGAAGGAGAAGAAGCTGGGAAGAGGAAGCAGGGACTTCTTTCCTCCTCCTCATTTTAAATTAGGAAATAAAACAGAAAGGAAAAATTATTTCTTTCTTTCTTTTTTTGGCTTTCAGTCCAGAAGGACCTCATCTCTGCCCCTCTTATTTGAGGAGCAAGAGGAGGAAAGGGAGAAAGGGGTGTAGGTAGGGATAAGAGGACGTAGGGCGCTGCCAAGGGTGGGGTCAAAAATCAGGATTAGATCTCTGACTTGAGTCTGGACCCAGGGCAGCATCAGCAGGTAAGAATGGCAGGGTATTTTTTGTTTGGAGGGCAGGGGAGATGCCACCAGGTGACTCCCCACCTCCCGTGCCTCACAGATTGGCCTGTTTTCCCTGATAAAACTCCTCCCAGCGGCTCTCGAAGAAGCGGCGCATGATGTGCCCAGCCTTGCCCACTTCAGAGTCATCCTCATTGAAGGTCTGGCAGTTGTCAAAGACCAGGAGTGCGTCTGCCGCGAACTCCTCCGAGCTGGTATACCTGGGCAGGATGGAGGCAGAGCTGTGAGTAGGGGTGGGGGGTGGGGGGGAGGAAGTTACAGTAGCGACACACAGCCAGGGGAGGTGCTGATGTCTACCTACCCTCCCCGGAGCAGTCGCTCCCGCATGGTGGAAAAATCCATAGGGTTTTTGATAATGCGCCGGTACCCGCTCACCAAACGTGGGTTCACGGGCTCCAGGAAAGGCCAAGCTGCGTCATGGGACTCCATCTCCATCAAGATAATCCTGTCATTTCATTAAAGGGACAGAGAAGGCTGCATCACAGGAAGCACATACCCTGACCCCTCTTAGCCCTTTACTGAGGCAAAGGTAGAGCCAGAAGTCCCCAGAATTCATTCAACTCACTCGCAAAATGTGAGATCACTGTGGTGGTTCCGCATGGAGAGTCGTCGCCGCTTGGAGGGGGACAGCCCTTCTTCTGAGTAGCGGGGCGCCGCTGGGCTTTCTCGACCCCTTGACAGTACCCGGCGTCGGCGGCCATCCCCCTCTGGGAAGTTCAGCTCATAACTACTTTTCCGCTTCTGGCCTCGTTTTGGGAAACCAGGCTTCTGAGTGAATCCTCCCTCTACCTGCTGAGGATGGGAAAAGGTGAGATGAGTAACAGCTGGACGGGTACTCTGCTTACCCTCCAGTTCATTACAATCCCTGCTTGTCTAAGTGTGATTGAGGCTTCGAAATACTTCCACACATGTGCATCTATTCACGTAAGCCAATAAAGGAGGTAAAAGGAAAAGTATAATCATGAGGAAAGCAAGTGAGGCTACAGAATTTAAGTGACTTTTCCAAAGAAGGACCAGAAACAACCCAGGTCTCCTAGCACCCAGCCTGGAGCTCTTTCCAAGGAGAGACTGTGGCATGGTAAGAAGTGGTTATCTGTAGGACTAGTAACAAATGGGGTGAGAAAGAAAACCTTTGACTTAGAAGCGAGAATGAGAAAGCAGAAGCCTTACCTGGGCCAAACATACTGCACAGAACCAATCTCCTTCTGGGACAGCCTCCATCTTGGGCCGATGGCAGTAAATGTGGCAGCCGCGGTCACACCCATCACAAAGCAGAAGAAACTCATCATTGTCACCCTTCCGGCAGACGAGACAGGTCTAGACCCAGGATATGAAGAGGCGAGGTGAGCCCTCAAGCCTCTGCCTGCTAGTGACCCCACCCACCGGGCTGGCTGTCCCAGCTTCTTACCACTTTGTTGACGGACTTCTCCCAGGCAATCGACCTCTCCAGCTGGCCCAGGCACAAGCACACCTGGGCCGCACTCCTGCACCGCTCAAGGGTCTGTCGCCATGCTCGAATGCGAGGGGTGATCTCATATGATCTGGGGGAAGAAGGTGGCGATCTTTGGATGAGGAGCAGGGCCCATTAAACTTACCCCTTCTCCCCAAGACTGAGAATGGGCGAGAGGGATCACTCACATCTCTGTAGTGGTGCACTGGGGGGCACTACTGGGCGTGCTGAGCAAGGCCTTCTCTAGCACCACCTCATGAGCTGGCCAGAGGGGCTCCCGCAGATACCGCCGCTCCACATTCTGCTCCAGGGCAGCCAGCCGCATCACAGCCAGGTCCAGAGGGTTGGTAGTTTTACGCTGGGGTGCCAGTCCTTCCCTACCTCGACCTCTCCAGGTGATATCCTCCTGAGAGTCAGGTAGATGCTCACAGTAGGACAAGTCTTCACGAGTAGAGTCTGGGCTGGGACAGGTCCAGCCCTGCAGGTGGGAGAGAGGAACAAAACTCATTGTAATTAAGCATAGAAAAAAAATTAGCATCATAAGAGGTCACTTGTGAAGTGAGCACCCAAGGTTTTTCCTAACAGAGTCCAAGAGATGAACACCTCCCCCTCAACTTCCTAGCCAGTGCCAGCCCCAGTGTACCCGAATCTGCAGATCAGACAGGATAACCCGCTGTTCCAGCTCCTCTACCCACTGAAGCACGGCCAGGTCTGTCTCATAGGTCTTCTCTTTGGGGCACCAGCTCATAATCCCTTCTTGAGAGGCAGGTAGCTGACTGGGCTCAAAGATGGGGTCTGAGAACACAGAAGACAGAGGGAAAGGCCCATCAATCAGGCTCTTGTCCACAGCAGCAGCTCAACATTTACTCTTGGCTCTTCAGCTTTGGGTCAAAGTATCTTACCAGTTGAAGGTCGTAGGCAGACTTCCTGTAAGAAGTCCCTGTGCTTGTTTAGGTGTTTGTGAAGTGCCTTTTCTCGGATGCCTCGGGGGTGCAGGGCCTTGAGCGTGGCATCCAGTGTCTCAGGATCTTGGATGCACCACCAGCCAGAGCACATCTCTGTGAAGAGTTTACGTGTGGGGGTGGGGAGCGGGAACTAGCTATGAATTCCATGGCCTCTATCTGATGCCACCCCAAAGGTACTCACCTGCGGGGACGGGCTGGGCAGTCAGCTGGGTTAGATAACGCTGCTCTATCTGTTTGAAGAACTTACTGGGGGGTCTCCCTCTCCGTTTTGGCTGTCCTAGCCCTGTGAGACTCTGTGGTGTTCCCCCAGGGTCTCCTGCTCGCCTCTTAGCGGCCATCCCAGGTAAAGGGGTAGAAGAGAGCTGCACTGGAGAACAGGGGTTGGCAGCACTGGGTCTACTCATCTGTGAGATGAAACGTAAGGAGATGAGGGTATTTTAGTGTTTAGAGGAACCTAATGGCCCTACCCCTTGCCCCAGCTTCAGCAACAGCCCGCACCCAAGCAGTGGAGCCTGTAGCAAGATGAAGTCAATTGCATACCACGAATTCTGGCTACTTACTGGCTTGGAGGAGGCAGGTTGCTGAGGGGAGAGTGTAGGCTGGTCCTCAGAAACTGCAGGGGGTGGTGTAGGGGCAGCATTGCAAGGCATCTGGGCTGAGAAGTTAAACCAGGGAGCTTGAGAATCGGGGATGGATTCTGCCTCATCAGGCTCTGGCTCCTCCAAGGGCTGTGTTGGGGTTGGGTCCAGTTTTCCAGGGCTGCTGTCAGGTGTGAGGACTGAGCTGCTCAGTAGGGAGCCATGGCTCTGAGTCTGGCTCAGCCAAGACAGGAAGGCTGACTGGCTGAGGTCATGCTGGCTCTGACCCAAGGACAAGGGGGAGCCTTCTGGCTCCAGGAACCCATTTTGGGATTGGGGATGGAGCTGAAGCTGGGGTTGGGGCTGAGCATGAGCCTGAAGCTGAGGATGGGGCTGAATTTCAGGCTGAAGCTGGGCATCAGGCTGTTCTGAACCCTGACCCCTAACAGGGGATTTAAGGTGCCTAGGTTGCATAGACCCAGGCTTAGTTTTCCGAGGTCGGCCTCGGGCCCGGGCAGGAGTACTGGCAGAGGTGCTGGAGCCAGCTAACTCCTTCTTCAGAGAGAAGGGAGCTGGGCTGGGGGCTGGATGGGCTGCCACTTTTAAGGAGTCAGTTTCCTGCTTTATCACATCCTCAGGAACTGTAAAGAGAAAGTGAAGAGCTTAAGACATACACTGATATATAAGGAGAAGAATGAATGAATAATACTGGATATACATTTTATTTTTCTCTTGGACTTAATCCCCCTGCCCTGCCCCCTCCTTGGCTTGAGATTCAATTGGGAACAACTTGTTATGCCAGTAAACAAAGTATCTGGGAAAGAAACACTATTCTCAAGTAATCATCAGAAGCAGCATAATCATAAGCTAACATTAAGAACCAGATAGATGTAAAACGCTATCCTAAGAACTAACTCATTCTAATCCTCTCAATCACCCTATGAAGTACACATACTATTATTATCTCCCCTTTATAAATGAAGAAACTGAAGCATATAGCTAGCTGGTAAATGGCAGAGCAAGTAGGTAGGAAGTCTTACTCCAGAGTCTGTTCTTTTAACCACTATACTACACTGATTCTCATAAAATGAAAAAAGCCCAAAAAGACTAGACAGAAGAAAAGGAACTGGTTAACTTTGGTTAGATAGGACTCAATTCAGGCTCCCATAAAACACCTACCTAAGCTCTCCTCTGTTCCTTCCACAAAGATACCAGCCAAATAGGGCAAGACCCAATAGCGGCGTCTGTAGCGGTCCTGACCCAAGGAGACTGCCCGAAGCATCTGGGATGAATGAAGCAGCTTTTTTCGAAAGAAGAGCTGACGCTGGGTAGGCAGCAGAAAAAGAAGATGAATAAAAAACACATTTCCAAAGAGTAACTCTGTCCGATACATGGGAAAAGGGCAATGGCTCTCAGCTTCCCTATAAAATTGATACCATCTGGGACCCCACTCATAAGGTGATCAAATCTCTCGCAGCCCACATCTCCAGCTCCTGGGAGGTTAGGAGCACAATACCTTGCTGAGTTTTTCTATTTGGCGCTCTAGCTCTGGGATGCTTGATGCTGTGGCATCAACCTGAAAAAGAAACAAATGGACAATGAGAGAAAGGGAATTATTAGAATCAAGAAAGAGAAAAAAAAATCGGTTTTCTAACTCCCACTGTCCTCAATGTGTGGCTAGTACCTCTCCATCTCTTCGACCCCTACGGCCATGGACAGTCGCCACAGTCTCTTCCTCTTCCTCTTCCTCCATGCCACTGGTCTCCTCCATGATTCGAGAACTGCGCCTCCGCCCCAGGCCCTCCTCTGGCCCTTGCATCTCTACCTCCGGTCGCCCAGTTCGCTTGGCCAGAGCAGTTTTCAGTCTTGAAACAGATTAAAGGAAGCTGTGGTAAGGAACTTGAGACTGCCACAAAAGGAACACCTGGAATCTAAGCCATCCTGAGCCCTGGGGTAAGATCCCGGCCCCAGGGGAGAGGCTATGCGTAGCATCGAGTTCCAGGCAAAAGGAAGTCTTGGCTATGCTTCACCCTTTTCCCCTTCTCTCCTCTCTGGGCTCCATCCTCTGTCCTGTGCCTACCTCCGGAGCCGGCCTTCGACAATCCACTTGTTTTTCCTGTAGCTGGACATACTCTCCAGAGTCTTGTCAATCTCACTGGAGGAGAACAGGGAATGAGATTTTGAGGTAGAAGTGGTAACAAACACAGAAAAGAAGGGAGACTCAAGGGTGAAGGGGCTGTAGCTGAACAGGAGTTTCATCCTAGAAGGGCACCTGGGTGGCTCAGTCAGTTAGTTAAGCTTCCACCTTTGGCTCAGGTCATGATCTCACGGTTTTTGAGTTTGGGCCCAACATGGAGCTTGCTGTCAGCGCAGAGCCTGCTTCTGATCCTCTGCCTCCCTCTCTTTCTGCCCCTCCCCTCCTCCCCATTCGGAGGCTCTCTCAAAAATAAAAATAAACGTCGGGGCGCCTGGGTGGCTCAGTCAGTTAAGCGTCCGACTTCGGCTCAGGTCATGATCTCACGGTCTGTGAGTTCGAGCCCCGCGTTGGGCTCTGTGCTGACAGCTCGGAGCCTGGAGCCTGCTTCCGATTCTGTGTCTCCCTCGCTCTCTCTGACCCTCCGCTGTTCATGCTCTGTCTCTCTCTGTCTCAAAAATAAACAAACATTTAAAAAAATAAAAAATTAAAAAAAAAAATAAAAATAAACGTTAAAAAAAAAAAGAAAAGAAAAGAAAAAAGGAGTTTCATCCTACAGCCTAGGCTGGATAAAAGTCTTAGATTCTCCCTGGGAAGGTACAAAGATACAGTCCCAAGTTGCTCCAGCATCTCCAGAGCATGGCAGTGGATACACACCACCCAGGATGACTTCAGGATGGCTAAACTCCTCCCTTTCTCGTTTCCACCAAGGCATACAGTAACCTTCCCCACCCCAGCCCCTCACTTGATGATGAGCGTGGAACCGTTGAGCTCATGTACAAGGAAGGCCAGGACAGCAGCCTTCTGCTGGGGTGGCTGGGCCTGAAAAGGCTGGGTGCGCAGGCTGTCACAGAGGGCTGGCTCCACTCCATACGCCATGAGGAAGCAGCGCAGGATCTCAGACACATTGTCTCTTGTCAGTGGGATCTCAGACACCTTCTCTCCCAAGATCTTTAAGGACTGTTTGGAGGAGAACAGAATAGGAGTTACGAGAAAAAGTGGAACAACACAAGTTGAGAGAATCTGGAATAAGAAAATACACTAGGAGAGAACTATGAGGTGGGAAGAGGTAAAGAATGAAAAGTTGCTAAGATGTGATGAGAAGACAAAGAAAAGGTACAAAAGGAGTAAAACTAAAGGAAAATAAGCCGAGGGAAGTCAGAAAGAAAAACAGAAGAGAAAATATAAGGAAAACAGAAATAAGAAGAAATCAGATCTCCCTTCACTTGCCCTCATTTAGGGAGGGGCTTTCATATGTTTAACTAAAAGAGAAAACAAAACTGAGACAAAGCCCTGGATCCCAGGCTCCCCAACCCATCTGGGAAAGGCCCTCACCTGACAGTAGGAAGGCAAGCCAGGATCATAGAGCGCAGCCTTCAGGAGCCGCACCAGCAGATCTTGCACCTCACCCAGGCTGTCGCCTTGACACAGGAGTCCCTCCTGTAGGACCCCCAGGCTGGGTACATCTTTGGCAGGGTCAAAGCCCAGCACCTTGCCGAAGCTGTGCAGGAATTCCACGATGGTCAAGCAGTCTGAGAAGGCCCCACTGGGCAGGATCAGACCAGGGATGCGTGAGAAGTCAGGTAGAGGCTGTAAGGATAAAAGTGGTAGGGTTGTCAAACATAACTGAAGGCAACAGTCCGGATATCTAGGAAGTTCTTCCTTGAATGGAAATGTCCACACAACTGGCCCTTCTAGAACCCAGAAACCCAGAACCTGTTACTGTCCCCTTACTACCTGATGGTCAGTCAGACACATATCCTCTGTGGGCTTCTTCATCTCCTCCAAGATCATCTGCTGCCTCTGCCGCTCCTCCAAGCGCCTCTGCATGGCCAGCGTTTTATCTGCTTTACAGGCTGACTTGCCTTTGGCCACTTCCTCCTTTTCCTTCAATTTTACCTTCTCTTTCTTCTCTCTCTTCACTTTCTCCTTCAGTTTTTCCTGCTTTGTCTTTACCTTCTCCTTCTCCACCTACTCACCCAAGGGAGAGAGGAACCAAGAGTTCCATAAAGATTCCAGTCACCACCCTTCCCTGGTCCCCATCCTCCCCACCTCAGAGCCCACAAACATGGCTATAAAACAAGACCAACTCACACATGTCTTGCAAAATCAGTTTGGTGACTTCAAAGTTATACTTGTGTGTACATGCACCTACCTTGGGTTTCTTCTTAGCTTCCTTCTGCTTTAAGCTCTTGGTCTCTTGTTTCCGCTTGTTTCTGGCCTGTAAACCATAAGGGAAGTCATTTCTCCTCAAACTCTGAAAGCATCTCTGCTTGGGCTAGGATTCAAAAACAGACAAGGGTGCTGGGGAGGAGAGGTGAGAGATGGGATGAGGGGTTGGCAATGGATCAATTCTCTCACCCTGGAGTAGTTACCCATGTGATTCTTGAACGAGCCCAATTTTCTAAATCAAGCCCCCCAAAATTCCAGGTAATGAAGGTATGCTGCTACATGAGGTGGGGAGGTGGCAAATGAGGGGGAAGGAAGAAGAGACAACAAAGCAGACTAGGAAAAGCTAACCCACTGTGTAATCTCTCTGATGTCCCTCACCTGCCCTTGGACAGTAGACTGACACTCTCCTCGTTGTACCTTCTGCTTCATCTTCTTCTTGATTTTAGTCATCTTTGCTTTATCCTCCTCATTCAGTGTTTCTGTGAGGGCAGAAAAAAAAATGAAGGGTATGGCAGATAGATCTCCAGCATTCAGAGTAGCACATGCCTGTCACAAAGCTGGCTTCCCAAGCAGCTCCCTGAAAAATCTAATAGTTTGGTTTTGGGTACACATAAGAAAATGCTTGGGGGGGGGGGGGAATGTAGAAGAGACACTGGCTGTGGGGTAGCACAAAAAACTCAAATGGTATCTCCTGTCCAGAAGTCCCAGCCCCTAAAACAGGTGGGACTACTTTAGAAGGGGTCCTAGAAGCCCCAACAGAGTAGCTTTGTAGCCGATCTCTCTCCCAGGCTACCCAACAAGGGCAGCTACCCACACACTGATTTTAGAGCAGAGAAAGAAAACTGCCAGGGAAAGAGGGTCGTCTCCAAAGTTGGAGGCACCAATTAACAAAAAATGTGCCAGAAAGAAAGGGCTCAAATAATGGACATCGCAGTAGAACTGGATCAACAGTGACATAACTATTGCTTATGTTCGGCTCTTATGCCTTACTCTACTAAAAAATACAAATTTCTTTGCTTTTGCAAGACTGCATATTGAAGTGGAATGCTGCAAACAATAGAATATTTTAGAATTGATGTTCTTGATAGCATAATACATATTCTATTCTGGCATGGACACACTACCAGCACCACAGCTATACGGCAGCCCTCCAAATTAGATAGATACTATCTGCAGATAAACCAGTATATACTTCTAGTAAAATGTGTCTTGCTCCAGGTCATGTGGTCAGAATGTGGCAGAGCTGGAACTCTGAAGAGAAGTCAGAAGACTTTTTTTCAAATTTTTTCAAATTCTTCACTCTACAGCAGGGTACATGCAATATTTATTGAAAAATTAGGGGCGCCTGGGTGGCGCAGTCGGTTAAGCGTCCGACTTCAGCCAGGTCACAATCTCACGGTCCGTGAGTTCGAGCCCCGCATCAGGCTCTGGGCTGATGGCTCGGAGCCTGGAGCCTGCTTCCAATTCTGTGTCTTCCTCTCTCTCTGCCCCTCCCCCATTCATGCTCTGTCTCAAAAATAAATAAAAAACGTTGAAAAAAAAATTTTTTTAAAAAGAAAAATTACACATTTTACCTGTCCACTAAAACAGCATGAATAATCTTTAGATTCAGATGTGAATTCTGAACCTCCATGATGGTGGCAATGAGTAAGGTAAAAGTGTACAACCCAAACCAATAAGCCAAGGAGCTAAAAGATGGCAAGAAAGGACACGGAAGCCCTCTCCTCTCCTATCAACATCTGGGGACTGCCCAAGGCTCCACTAGGATAAGCAATTCAAGAAGAAACTGGTTGTTAAAAAAGTACCACAAAAGCGCTGGGACCCTGGTGCTGCTTTCCAGGGAGGAGAAGGTGATTCAGAAGGTTCATTCTGTCCAGACAATTAATATCAGTCATGCTCCTGAGAAACCCAGGCATCAGCAAGTCCTTAACATTTCTAATACTTCACATAGCAAGCAGAATCCTAAAGTAAGAAACACCACTGTACCTTGGGCCTCCAGTTTCTTTAGGAGGCGGTTATCTGTCTTATTCAACAGCTCGGTGATTTTGACCTTCGGTGGCCGACCTCGTCCCCGTTTCACCTTGGGGACTTCCTTAGTCTTGGCCTTCTCAGTGTTTCGAGGTCGGCCCCGTTTCCCCGTAATTGCCTGAATCCTGGAAGGGATCTCCTCTGCTGAGAGCTGCACCCACTGCAAGCCCTAAGGTAACGAAGAAACCTGTTATAATGTGAGGATGCAAGCCACCAGATCCTTGAATCATTCAATGCCCAGAACCTCCAAACCCCACAAGAGGAAGCTACACCTTGTCCACCAACTCTTTCTCAGAGACAAAAGTGTATTTAACCCTGCAATGTGCACCTCTGGCGTGTCTCTCTCTTCAAAGAAATCTCCAACAGGCATACGGGGACTGAAACTGAAGTGCTCACGACGGACATTGTGTACCACGTTGCGGCTCAGGTACTAAAAGGAGAAGGAAAAGTGGCATTAATGAAGTGACAGCCCTATCTTGCCTTGGTCCAGCAATAGCACAAGGATAAGCCAAAGAGCAGAAAATGCTAGCCTGTTGCCACTGGGCCCAAGAAAGGGGCCTGTGCTTCCCTTAAAAAGCCCGTGAAAGCTACATTACCTTGATCACTTCTGGGAACTGTTTCATCCTCTTCCCACAGGGGCCATAATACCATGTCTCCCCCTGCCATCGGTGGCTACCCTTCTTGATGCGCACCTCTCTCCGCCACCTGCCAGAGAAGCACACGTGCCCTGCCGCCAGGTCACACCCCTACCCACACACAAGCCACCCCAGGAGCCAAGCCCACTGAGATGACCCTCCCTGCATCTGTCTCGCTAGAACTGCACGTAGACGCAAACAGCATGAGACACAAACTTGGCTGGAAAGCAGATCCACAAATCCCTCAGGGCCTTGGAGAAAAGTAACCCACCCAACTACATGTGCCCAGAAAGACCTCCACTCCTGCCTTTACATAAAGTCAGTATAATGAGCAGCCAGGAACCCCCTCCCTGATGCCATTCATGGCAATGTCTGGGTTTCCAGCAAAGAGGAAGAAGACTTGAGGGAATAAAGGCAGAAAAGATAGGTGGGGAGGCAAGCAGAAGAGTAAACTTGCTGCTGACTCCATGAAATGCCTTCATAGGCCAAGCTTTAGTGAGGAACTCTGTTCTGAGAAACAGATTATTCTAAGACTAAGCCCTATCTTTCTCTCAAAACATTAAGCAGAATTCTGGGACTCCTGGGTGGCTCAGTCAGTTGGGCTTCCAACTTCAGCTCAGGTCATGATCTCACAGTTTGAGTTCGAGCCCTGCATCTGGCTCTGTGCTGACAGCTAAAACCTAGAGTCTGCTTCAGATTCTGTCTCTCCCTCTCTCTCTGTCCCTTCCCTGCTCGCACTGTGTGTGCCTGTCTCTCTCTCTCAAAAATAAAGATTAAAAAACAAAACAAATCAACCCTTTAAGCAGAACTCAGACTTGGTGACCACAAGTAGCCTAGAGGGGTGAGAGTGGAGAAGATCAGGAAGGCAGTTATTCTTATAAGTCCCTTGATGTCAACTGGCTTGCTCATTCTGGTCACATACTATTCCTGCCCTTACCTCTCCAAAGAGCATTAAAAAATAAATAAATAAATAAATAAATAAATAAATAATCCCAATTTATCAGAACTCAGCCATTCCTCATTCACTGCTATCCCTTCTCTAAGCATATAAAACAAGTCAGCTAATTTGGATATCTGAGCTCTAGGGTCACCTGCGGACTTTGGAAAAGATAACAGCTGCAGCCCCTGGAGCAAAAAAAAGTAGCCACTAGATGAGGGAAGAATAGGTGAGGGGAGGCAGATCCTGGGAGAAGAATAGCCTAAGAATGTCAGGCATTATCATTGCAGATAACTGTCCTTTAATCCATTCTTGTCTAGCCCATTCCTCTCCATCTCAGAAGAGATGACCTCTCTTTCCTTCTTCCTAGAGTCAGTCATTAAATTTGTCAAGGTCAACATATGGAACAAACTAGAGCATTTACCCATGCTGGAGGGGAAGACGAACTTCTTCTGGGGTAGCAATACGTCTCCTCAGGACATCACCTTGGGAGGAAGACAAGGAATATCGAGTTAAGAATTCAAGCAAAACAGGGAAGGCCAGCAGGGAAGGGCTAAATGTCACATAGGACAGAAACTTTTCTTGGAACTGGCTAGGAGTAAAACAGAATCTGGACACTCACCACTACCAGAAGTAGTGACTCCTTCTCCAGTGATTTCCTCCAGGTCAGCAGTGGTTTCAGGGAGGCTGCTGACATCTTTATCTGCCGGGGAGGCTGTTGGGAGGACAGCTGCTGGGGAAGCTGCAGGGGACACTTTTGGGGAGGTCACCGGGGAGGCCGTCAAGGAGACTTCTGAGGAGACTGGTGGAAGGGCTGCTGAGGAAGTTGGAGAGACAGCTGGGAATGCTGCTGGGGAGATGACTGGAGAAACTTCTGGGGAGACTGCTGGCGAAACTGCTGGGGAGACTTCTGGAGAGATTTCCAGGGAGGCTGCTGGCGAAACTGCCAGGGAGATTGCCGGGGAGGCTGTTGGTGGGGCTGCTGGTGAAGTTGCTGGATGGAGCTGAATAGTGGATGACTGGTCAGGGGCTGGCTGGGTCAGAGATGGTGGGAAGTCTGAAGACTGAGTCTCCATTTCTTCCTGTTCTGCATCACTACCATTGTTCAGGTCAAAGGTGTTATCTGGAATCGAAAGGGATAAGATGGATAAGGAAAAATAGTGTCCTACAAAGAAAGAGAATCTACTCTGTCAAACCTAGACTAAGCTAAACAGAATTACTTCCAGTGCTTTCCCCTGGGGTTGGAAAATGAGAAGTAGCCTCTGGCTATCCTCCCCAACCATTCATGAAGGTCAAAGAGCAAAGATGCTGCTGTCACTGTGTGAAGAAGTACCTTCTACCTGGAGCCAGTAAGGCCCCTGGCCTTTTTCCTCCTTTCCCACAAGTTTTTCTGGGTGAGGGCAGAAGTCAGAGTGTAACAGCCTATGCCTTTATCCCATAGCCCCCTCAGCTCCCAGCAAGGCACCCACCCCTAAGACTATAACTATGGAACTGGTTCTCTCACCTTTTCCTGGGCCACAGACTCTCTGTCCTACCGCTCTTCACTTACCTTGCAGGACAGACTCCCCAAGGACAGGTGGAGAGGTGGGGCTGGCAAAGATAGAGGCTGAAGTTTGACTATCATCTGCCAGGAGACTGAAGGCAGTGGCGTTATTGAGGGAAGGGCAATCAAGGGCAGAAATCACAGGGCTGTCCTCAAGAGGCAGCTTGTCCTCTGTACCCATCAGCTCCGTGTCATCTATACCATAGAGTCCTCCACTCACTGGCTCTTCAGGATGTGGAAAAATCAGAAAACAAGATTTAAGAAATACTGGTATTATATCCCAATTCTAGTTCCCATCTTTCTAATATTAAATTAAGGACATATCACAGGTCTCTCCCTGAAACAGTAGTCACCAGACTTTAGGGATTGTGAAAGCTTGAAATAGAAATGAAGGGAAAAGCATTGACTCTGTATTAACCCACAGACCAACGGAAAATTCTAGCATCCATCACAAAATAGGCCTTTCTTATATTTTAGTGGGGTAAAAGGTAATTGTTCACTGGCAACAGTTTCCTTTCTAGTTACTGAGAACTCAAATAGCCCAACTGTGTGGTAATAAGTCCTTATCCAGTGAATTATTACAGCTCAGGGCTCTTGGCCAAAAGGAACACTAGGAGAGAACCTGGGAAATGAACCAATTCAGCTCAGAGTGCAGTTGGCCCAGTCATACAGTGGCATGAACCTGTGGTTGGCCACAGGATTATCTGGAGGCCCCAATGCCCCAAATTCCTAAATACTTTCCCTGGTTTACTATCTCTTCTAGGTGACAGAGCTGGCTACCTTCTACATGGACATATTGAATGGAGCCAGCCTCCAAGCCTACCCGGTGCCAGAGGGTTGAAGGGCTCCAGAGAGACTTCACTGAGGATTGGAGTGTCTTCCAGTTGATCAGGAAGATGTGAAGGATCATCTAAGCAGCTCACTGTGGGGTCAGGGACCAAGACTGAGACCTCTTGGTGTAATGATTCCACAGAAGGGACAGAGCCATTGTAGCCACACATCTTCAGTTCTAGGAAATCCCAGAAGAGGGCAAAAGTCAAAATCAGGGCCTTAAACTGGTTCATTCAGCTACAGTAGACAGCCAGTCTTTGCTAGAGGGATGTTCATTCTTTCAGTAATTAGGGGTACCAGCTTTATGTTGGATTCCAATCATACCAAGATACTCTAGTGAGCAGTGCTAGTAAAATCCTATTGCAGGTAAAGAGAAGGGAGAAGAGAGTGGGGTCTGAGACAAGAACCCTGTCATGTTCTCAGCTATTTCCCCCATCTAGTGGGAACAGGTGGTAAACAGAGAAAATACCCTGTGATTTTACAGGGTGGTCACCCTTATATGTGGAATCAATAGCAAACTAAGCATTTATCTATTTTGAGGACAAAGAGGGACTGTCACATGTACCAGTGCTAACAACAACAACAACAAGCAACAGGAAACTGAGTAAACAAGCAATGGTATGCTCTGCCTGTTTCTTCCCTCCTTCAGGTGTCAATCACTACTAGGGCTCAGCCCACTTTAGCAGCCCAGTCTGGCCTTGCCACAGCCAAGTCAAAATTGGCCTCAATGCCCCCTGCTAAAGCCCCAACCCCTTCCTATGTTTTGGAAGAAGCCCTTCTTGATGCAGGGTGTCTGTTGGGGCTGTTTCAGGCTCGCCCACCTGCCCTCTCCAGGCCAGCAGCTCTGCATGAGCTTGAAATAATTTGCACTCCCACTCTCGAGCTGGTGCTGCTGCCACAAAAACACCAGCCACTTGGCTCTGCTAATCACCAACATGCAAATCAGCCTCCACTGCAGAGAGCTGGAAAGACAAGTTTTCCTCACCTCAAAAAGCCACTGCCCCCCATAGACCCCTTTTTCCTCTCCCAACCCAACTCACAGAGCCATAGTTATACCTGGCTGCTCTTCTTCCAGCTCCAGGCTGCCTACCAAGCCAGTGCCATTCTCTGCCACAACTGAAGTCAGCTCCTTTTCTGCCGCCTCATTGGGATGGATACCACTGCCTACCTCCTGGGAGGGTGCAAAGGTCTGGATGCTGGATCCCAACATAGGAGAAGTCTGTGGGGAGGTGAAAAAACTAGGGGGTCCATTGGGCATCACCTCAAAATTCTGGTCAGGAAAGGAATCATACAGTTCCTGTGAGTCGAAGTTAAGCCCCATGGGACTCTGGGTACCGTTGGCCCAGAACTCTTGGCTCCCAGCCCGAAGGTTAGTGTTGTGACTTGGGGATGAAGGTTGCCGGCTGCCCCCAAGGATGCCGTTGAGTGGGTATTGTCCCCCCGAGAACTGGGAGAGAAGGGGTGGGTCCTTGAGGTTGCTGCCAGGATTGGCAGATGGGTACTGTGAGTAGTTCCAGAGACAGTCGTAGGCCACGCTGGGGTGATGGAGGTGTGAGGTGCTGGAGGAGTGGGGAGCAGAGTTCAAAATCCCTGAAGTAGTAGTGTGAGATACAGTAGATAAGCCATTAACATTCACATCCCCATTCAAACCTGGCAGAGAAAGAGGAAAAAGGGTCAGTTACAGATATGTATGCAAGTAACTCTACCACCTCTACCAAAAGAACAGCACTGACTAGAAAAAGGGAAGGTGAAGGGGAGGGGGATTCCCCCTCCACTATATTTATAGCTTTTCAGTCTCCAGGGAACACCAAACCCAGATGCTCCTGGATGTAAGCTTAGCAACTGCTTCTGAGGCTGCTGAGTAGGGGGCTGGGGAGCTCTCCTGGCCTACCACAGGAGCGACCAGCAGAGAGCTGGCTGCTGCTGCTGCTCAGGGTTTTTTATTTTTTTATATGAAGCTGCCTGCAGACTCCCTACAGTGACTTGCATTCTTCTCCACCCTCATTCCCTAGAGGAATTCTTCCCTTGGAAGTAGCATGACTGAATTCTCCAGGCCCACCCCCCCTTACCCCAGAGCCTGTTTGGCCCCACAGTGGCACCAGAAGGGACGGCCTCCACCTCACTGGCACATGCAGATCCAGCACTTTGTGCTGGGCTAAGAATAGAATCTGCAGTCACCACAGCGGCAAGATCCCAACTCAGAAGGCTGGGCTCGGTCCCTCCCCATTGGAACTGGAGGGTAATATTGCAGGGGGAGAAAAAAAAATCACTGCGTGACTAGTACTACAGACTTCAGTTCTCAACACCAATGGCCACCTCTAGACTGGAGGACAATTCAAATAAAAGGAACCAGATACTAAAGAAGCTGAGGGGGAGGAGGGTCCTCAGTGTAATAAAGGAGCTTCTATCTGCAACCCCCTTGTGGAGAACAGAAGGGAGAGGTGGTTAAGTATAAGCCTACAGCAGTATTTTTCTGCTGCAAGGAAGGAGGAAACCATTTGGGCTTCTCTCTGCTTCCAAGCATAAAGTACCTGAGACCCAGGCAAGATTAGAGAAGCACTTGGCACAGCTATGGTACAGAACAATTGATAAGCCAAATCCAGGAAAAGACCTGATCCTGGCAGCAACACTTCTGTCTGGAATTATAGACGTTTCTCTCTAGGGAACTAGGTAAGCATTTAAAACTTCCCTGTCCCTATCTTCAACTCTCAAGGACAGGGGTGGCACACGCACTTCAAGCATCTGCCCTCTTCTTTGCTACACAAACTGAAAGGCAAATACATCCCAATCTTTACCCAATCCCTCCACCCCCAATCCTAGGGCTGGCTTCTCCAAGCTTTAAAAACAGCTTCTCAGAGGGCTGGACCTTTATCTCTCTCATGGGTCCACAAGTAGTTATCAGAAGCAGTAGCCACCTCACCATTCTGGCAGTAGCCAGGGAACAGGGCTGACAGAAGAGCAGGCTAAGATGAAAAAGCCAGGATGTTTTTCTAACCCCTTCCAACCTTAAGTCAAGACTAAGAGTATCACTTCCATAAACCCCTAGAACTTGTTCTTAGAAACTTGCTTTCTCTCCAGCAGCTGAAGTTCTGAAGATTTACTTCCTCCCTCCCCACCTGGCAAGAAAAAGAGCTGTTGTGAGGTAGGGGAGCCAAATCTTATCCCATCAACCTGCTCTAAAGGAATGATGCCCACTCCCTCCCCAGGCCATGTGGCCCTCACACTCACTTTTCCCTTGCTGGGGGAAGTTCATGGGAGACCCGTTAGTGTAGAGGCCCTCCCCTGAGGAGGGAGAGGGTTTCAGTCCTGAGGCAGCAGGTGCAGGGGGAAGGCCAGTAAAGTTAAAATGGTCGTTTGCCTCCATTTCTGTAGGAGGGGAGAGAGAGGGGAAAAAAAATACTGGCGGTTAAACAAGGTTATGTCACCTGGAATCTTCTAGAGGGAATGCCCCCTCCCCTCCATCTACTTACCCTTCTCCTACCTAAGTACTGGGGAGTGTGTAAGGGTACAGGTTGAAAGATGAGGTGGAGGAAATATACCCCTAACTGGACAATGATCGTACAGAAATAGTCTTTTAAAGTCAGACTCATAGAGATACAGAGTTAGTGAGAAAAACCAAGCTATAAGCCTGAAGGAATCTTCCTCTTGTGTGAATCATACTTCTTAAACTTCCAGTTTAGGTTATCCCTCTATGTTAGATATTAACCCTCTATTATAACATTTTAACCTTCTCCATCCTTTTTTTTTTTTTTTTCTTTTCCCCTCAAGGTAAGGCCAGAGTCCCATTCCCAGGGACCACAGAAGGTTCTCAAAGCCATCTTTTTGATAGGAAGCCATGGAGATGGGGGTTGTTGGCAGAAAAAGCATTTGATACATTTGCTGCTTTATTATTATACTTGAGTTAAATAATTTCCATGTAACCCTATTCACAGCCCTAGACATCTGAAGAAGATAGCATAGTACCTTAGCAAAGGAATATGGAAAGAATATATTTTAGGAAAGGGGACCATAATAGCAAAACTCAAATCATCCAGCAACACTTCTACTCCTTTTTCATGGTTTTCTAAGAACATAGCTCAGAAAAATGTCAGAGGTGGAAAACTGATTAAAGAGGGTGTCCAAAGGAATATTGGTCTGTTATACCTATATGGTTACTTCCTAATGTTTTAGTTTTGTGGCTTAAATGTAAAGGGTCACAGAGAGAATAGCTGGACATCTTACATTTATAAAGGGTGGTGGCTCATTTGGGGGGCAGTATGGTTAAAAAGCTCTTCACCTTGTCCTGAATATGAGGTGATATACTACTAGGAATAAGAAGAAGTAAAGCCCTTGGTCAGAATATATTTAACTTTGACAGAGCAAAGATAAGAGGAAAGAAAAGATGCAGAAGCCAGAATTACTGTAAAAGTCTGATACATCAATCAGATACCTATGATGTAGTAGTGCATATTAATTTGATATGTAAGAAACATGATCGGGGCACCTGGGTGGCTCAGTCGGTTAAGCGTCCGACTTCAGCTCAGGTCATGATCTCACGGTTCGTGAGTTCAAGCCCCGTGTCGGGCTCTGTGCTGACAGCTCAGAACCTGGAGCCTGTTTCAGATTCTGTGTCTCCCTCTCTCTCTCTCTGACCCTCCACCGTTCATGCTCTGTCTCTCTCTGTCTCAAAAATAAATAAACGTTAAAAATAATAATAAAAAATAAAAAGAAAAAAAAAGAAACATGATCTGTCTTAATACAGAAAAAGCAACTCCTTGGGTTACTATGTTTTTAAAAAGGGCAGAAGAATTCAGGCAGAAAAATCTATTTATTTATTTATATTTTTAATAATGTTTTTTAAAGTTTATTTATTTCCAGAGGGAGAGAGAACACAGGCGCACACGTGAATGGGGAAGTGGCAGAGAGAGAGGGAGACAGAGAATCCCAAGCAGGCTCCGAGCTGGAACCCATGAACCACCAAGATCATGACCAGAGCCAAAAGTAAGAGTGGGACACTTAACCCACTGAACCACCAGGTGCAAGGTAGAAAGATTTCTTTATCAAGCTCCCAAGATGAGGCAATAAGCAAATCTAGATGACATTTTAAATAACCTCTTTTTAAAAAGAATCAGAAGTAAAACTTTTTAAAGAATTAAAAACATATATGACCATATGACCACTGCCCAAGGTTTGGAAAAATCATGTTTTTAAATACGCTAGATAACGCAAATTAGACACCATTAGGTGTTCTAAGCATGAACTGTATTTATGACATGATAGCTAGAAGATTTTCCAGGCTAAATACCCTAATTGTCCCTACCTTTATCAATTTTAACTGAAATTAAAAAAAATAAAATAAAAGCAATCTGTATTTTGTTGATATAAGAGGAAAAAGTTTTTAGGATTGATCTGCTTCCCATCTTCACTCTAAAATAAGCAGCAGACCTAAACCTGCTGTGCGTCAAAGAAACTGGTCTTACAGAGAAAAGACCTCAGGATCCCCCAGGATTTCCCTACATTTAAAAAGGGCCACTCCTCAGTAATGAGGGATCTGAAAAATAAGCATCATGAGATTAGTGATCCTTCTGAAATGAAAGGAGGAAAGTTCATTCCCTAATCTTCTAGGTTAGGTTAGGTTCCTTCCAAAGCTTACATCACAGAGCAAAGAGGACATGCAGTAATTCATTTCGGAAGTCCTAGAAATGCTATTCCTGGAGAGCCAATCTCATTGGATCCCCACTTCTTTCCTCCCCCAGTTTTATGCATAGCCCCACCCCCCATGATGTGTGTGTGACATATACACACCTTCTCTCCTATGTGCACCAAAGGATATCCTTCCACTCAATGATAGGCCACAGTTCATTTTTCCAATTTCTATTTGAATCTGTGAGGAAACGAGTGACCTTCTCCTCTCGGCTACTCTGGGAGAGCACAGCATTTCCGGTCTCATAAATTACATACTAATAAGAATAAATGGATGGCTCACAGAAATCAGATAAGTAAAAGGAATGGGAAGTTATCTAGTGCCTGAGGTCTGTTTCCCCACTAGCCTCCAATGAAGGGTCATCAGGACCACAATCGCTTCATTTACAGGAAGATTCCTAGAAATATAAAATACTCTTTGTGCTGTGCAGTGAAAATAGCACAACATAGTGGGCTCTACATTCAAATCCCAACTCTACTACTATTAGCTGTGTGACCCTGGGCAAGTTACTTAATGTTGCTGAGCCTTAGTTTCAGGATTACTAAAAATTTTAGTACTCACCTCCATGGCTTGTGAGGATAAAAAGATAACCAGCCCCAAAGATCAAAATATAAATATAATTTGAAACCATTACCAGTACTATAAAACTAGGGGTAATCCTTCCAGTCAGACTTCTTTACCCTTGACTCTTGATTTCAGATGTCACTTACCTATGGGATCATACTATGGGAATGCAAAAATGTGGACAGTAATAAAGCCAGGGTTATTTCATTTCAACCTTCCTACCCAAGATGCTTTTCACAATAATGCCTGAAGGTAAATTATGCCCTCCCATCTATACTCTCCCTCCTACTAAGGAGAACAGGTAAAGCAAAGGAGAGTGTCTCCCTTTGAACTAATAGGATTTTGGCCAAATGAAAAAAGAAATCAGCACCCAACCCCCAGAATAGCAGACAGCTCTCATGACCAGGAACTACAATCAGGCCGGCACCCAGCCCAGTCCCAGGAATATGTAAATGGATCTCTTAAGAGACTCTATGCTTCATTTTTAAGAATTAAGGGACATTGCTCCTTATGCTTGAAGCAGTAAAGCCCTTGCCACACGGCCAAATAAGGCTCCTTTTCAACTGTTTTCCTCAGTCCCAATTGAAAAGCTACTTACCCTGTGGATCTGTGACATGATTTTAACACAAAAAGGCTGACAATGCACAAAGTGTTGAAATACAGATTATAGATTTCAACACTGTTGCAGGTGCCCTGACCAATTCTAACACCCAGACTTCTGAGGCTACCCCCAGAAAGACAACACACATTAACCATCCAGCCTGACACTTTGGCAGTAGCTGCAGCTTTTTGGTTCATTCTTCCTATATAGTATACCAAAGTTCCACAGAGAGGTTCCTAAATTGGGGGGGGGGGGGGGGGGGGCGTCAGGGGAGTAGGGAGGGTAGGAGGGAAGAGATTTCAAATGTTTTCTCTTTATTAAACAGGAAATGCAAATTTTACTGTATAGTAAATAAATCATACCGCTATCTTTTGGCTCCATAATTGTGAATGTTACAAAGGATATTTGTCAACTCTACTCATCTCTGGATTCACCTACCATACCCTAATAAGTGGTTCCTAACCAGGGGTGATTTTGCCTCTGGAGACATTTAGAATTGTTGTTGAAAAGTATGTACTACTGGCATCTAGTAAGCAGAAGCTAGAGATATTTCTAATGATCCTGCAATACACAAGACAGCCCACCACACAACAAAGAATCTTCTGGTTCAAGAGATAATTTGTGCCAAGGGTGAAAAATCTTGCTCTAATACAAAAACTGCCCCATTCCCCAATTCCTGTCCCACACCCTGAGGGATTACTTTTATATCTAAGAATCCCTTCCCTGGCTAAATTGTTTTCCTCCACTAATTCAGAGTGCAAAGTGCCAACCCATGCCTTCTTCTCTAGTAAAGGACAGCCCATTCTGACAGCCCTGGTAACAATCTTCCCTTGGAACTCTGACTCAGACTATAGCATGTGCAGACTGAGGCTCATTCTCTCAAAATGTGGTTTCTTTAACCCCTTTCATAGTCAGGGCAGTGAGGCAGGAGAATGATGAAAGAAGACTATATATACTAAGGGGGGCTACTCAAAGACAATTGCTATGTCTAGGCTGCTCAGGAGAACACAAAGATGACTGTTCTCTGTCCTTATTTCTTCCAAACTATGTAGGTTTTACAGCATCAATCGGGTATTATGTTTTACCATTGTATGTCCAGCACCTAATTTAGAGCTAAGTACATAAAAGAACCAAAAGAAATATTTGTTGAATGCACAGATTACACAAATGAATGAATAAATCTATCTTTTCTGCCACTGCCAGCTTACTCATCTAATAAAGGCTGTAGTTTTTGTTCAGAGAACCCAAAAATTAATTCTTCAGAGGTAACAATTTCTAGAAGAGAGGTCCCAGACTTTGACATATTTTACACAGCTATCCCCTACAGAAAATAAGGTCTGGAAACAGGAAAGTATTGAGAATGTACAGAGGCAATAAATTTGAGCTCTAAATTAGTAAAATGTTTTGCTTGATTTAACTGAACACTCAAGTTACATAGTAGGTTTTAAAATATTTGTTGACTCAGGACACCTGGGTGGCTCAGTCAGTTAAGTGTCCGACTTTGGCTCAGGTCATGATCTCATGGTTCATGGGTTCGAGCCCCGTGTTGGGCTCTGTGCTAACGGCACAGAGCCTTGAGCCTGCTTCATATTCTGTGTCTCCCTCTCTCTGCCCCTCCCCTGCTCACATTCTCTCTCAAAAATAAATAAACATTAAAATATTTGTTGACTGAATAAAGGAACAATATAATGATCTGGATAGGTTTTCTGCCACAGTTCTCTCTGGTCACTTCACTGTCAGAGGAATGGAAGTGTGTCTGAAATTGCAGGACAGTAAAAGTCACATTCCAGAGGTTGTAACAAGGTTATTTCCCTCTTTCAGCCCTAAGCGTTTCTCAGAATTTCAGCTCTAACAGTTAAGGACTTGGCCTTTTCCTTCAAGAAGACATCCCCTTCCCAAAAAAACCTGAGCTGAGCAGGCAGGTTCAGGATCCTGTTTAGTGGGATAGGTCATGAAGAATCTAATCTCAGGAGACCAAAAGTAGTGAGACCACCTTTCTCTTAAGTACCTTCATGTTTTAGTTTTTTGATGAATTTTTTGGTAAAGTTGGATTATCCTTTTAGTCCATAAAATGCCCTCTTAATTATTCTCGATAACTAGGAAATGGACAAAGCACTGAGTAACACAGTAACACAATGCTACTTTTACTGCCAGGACCCAATCTAAGAACCATCTGCGGAGTTCTTCAAAGACAGGTTTTCTGTTTTGCAGAATTTCATAATTTCAAAATTATTCAGACTGACAAGCTGGTAAAGAAAAAAAAATAAAGTCCTTCTGGGGGCACCTGGCTAGCTCAGTCAGTAGAGCATGCAACTCTTGATCTCCAAGTCCTGAATTTGAGCCCCATGTTGAGCACAGAGATTAAAGAGCGCCTTCTGAGCGCCTGGGTGGTTCAGTCAGTTAAGTGTCCGACTTCGGCTCAGGTCATGATCTCCAGATTCGTGGCTTCGAGCCCCATGTTGGGCTCTGTGCTGACAACCCAGGCCTGGAGGCTGCTTCAGATTCTGTGTCTCCCTCTCTCTCTGCCCCCTCCCATGCTCGTGTATGCGCGTTCTCTCTCTCGCTCTCAAAAATAAATAAATACATACATACAGAAGTAGTCCCTCTGACCCATGTGCAACAATGCTGATTAAGTATTAATCTTGGCCTATGGGGTATATGAAGACATCCATATCCCAAGAAAAAATTAGGAAGATTATTTGCCCCAGGAAATACCTCCTAAGTTTTATACTTCATTCTAAGACATAAAAACTTCAGCATTATTGCCTTACTGTACATATCAGATACAAGGTCAAACATCATACTAGTCATTGGACTAACTCCTATGCTATTTTAACAGTGAGAGAATATTATAATATAGCAGGGGTGCCTGGGTGGCTTAGTCTGTTAAGCGTCCAACTTCAGCTCAGGTCATGATCTCATGGTCTGTGGGTTCCAGCACCCCATCGAACTCTCTTCTGTGAGCACAGAGCCTGCTTCAGATGCTCTGTTCCCCCCCCCACCCCTCCCCCACTTGTTTTCTAAATAAATAAAGCTTAAAAAAAAAAAAAAGAATATAACATAGCAAACCTCTTCAAAGGTAATAAGAAAGGTCAACAGCAGCAAGACACAGTAACCGTAACAAGCTTTGCTTCTCTCTTGGCAACACCTGATTCCAGAACCACCAAGAGGGCAAGATGAGCCTTTCCACACATTCTAGATTTCTGACTGGCTTTGATGTCAGCGCACACAGTTCTCTCTATTCCTCAAATTTCCTTTAGGAAGGAAATACAGACAAGAAGCAGTCAATATTAAGAAATCCACCGCTCTGATAGAAAAATGCATCCATTTTACAAGAAGGACATGGAGGGGCACCTGGGTGGCTCAGTCAGTTAAGCATCCGACTTCAGCTCAGGTCATGATCTCGCGGTCCGTGAGTTTAAGCCCCGTGTGGGGCTCTGTGCTGACAGCTCGGAGCCTGGAGCCTGTTTCGGATTCTGTGTCTCCCTCTCTCTCTGACCCTCCCCTGTTCATGCTCTGTCTCTATCAAAAATAAATAAATGTTTAAAAAAAATTTTTTAAGAAGGACATGGAAAGGTCTGCTTCAGTCAGCTGATTAATCATGTATCAAATGAATTAAAATCTACTGTTTCCTTTAAAGAGTCCATTGAAAAAAAGGTGGTCTTTTCCCTTCCTTCACTTTTTTAACCCCCAACAGGGAAAATCAATTTACTACTATTCTGTCAGGTCCCAACTTAGGTAAAAAAAAGGTTGAAGAAAGGGGAACTTAAAATCAGCATCAAATCCACCCTATCAAAAGCAACTCAAAAGAACCAACGAGTCAAAGAGAGGGGCAAGAAAAAGGACAATGACACTGGACTTGTTATTATTTCCATAATATCAACCCCAAAATCTCCACTGAACACAGCAATGATACTATCGTAACAGTGATGCTGCTGCTGTCACATAACCATATATCCATTCCTATCCTGGACCTCTAACAGTTCAGGTGGGATGTTTGTGACTGAGAAATACTGAGAAGATTCTTTAAAAAAAATTTTTTTTTAATGCTTATTTATTTTTGAGAGAGAGAGACTGAATGTGAGTGGGGGAGGGGCAGAGAGAGAGAGGGAGACAGAATTGAAACAGGCAGGTTCTGAGCTGTGAGCACAGAGCCCAACGTGGGGCTTGAACTCAGGAACAGAAAGATCATGACCCAGGCCGAAGACTGACGCTCAACCAACTGAGCCACCCAGGCACCCCTGAAAAAATTATTTAAATGCCAGTCTTAAACAGTTTTTAGGATAGTCCAAATGATCTTAAAATCTCACCTCTCAAAATGTAAAATCCTGTCACCAACTCCTCTCAAACCAAACCCAGCGTCTAACAAAGTGCCTCAGGACATAGTACACACAGTCCATCACTATATGCTATAGTTGAAATCTTCTGCAGTTATCTGGGGGGAGAAAGAGAAAACCTGGACACATGATTTTGTGCAGAACAAAGGAGAAGCTTACCACTCTCTAAGAAGTGAGAAGATAGAAGGTGTCTTTTATGTACTAAAGAGTAAGTCATATGACAGCTAACTCTCCTTATTAGTTGGTTCTGCTTATTAAAAGGTAAACCCTCCAGTACCCTACATCAACTAACAGGCTTCCCATAGGGACTTAGGCTAGAATCACCAGTGAGGAACAAGTCCACCACCTGCACTCTGCAAATCAGTCCCTATCCCAACACATAATAAATTCCATGCTCAGAGTCTACCCTTTGTCACCTCACAAGCTCACTTGACAAGGTGCTCTGCAATACAGAAAGTTATACTTAAAAATATATTAAGCAGGACCCTAAAAAGCCACTCTCATGCCACAAAAGATTCCAAATCTTCCTGGCAGCTTTCCATGCTGAGAGAATTTGCATCACTTGTATTGAAAGTGCAGCAGGGCTGGTGGATGACTAAGTTTGCTTCTCGATGACCTCTAGCTCAAGGAAAAAAAGAATCCAGACAGGGAGGCAGAGATGCTCTGGAGGGGGGTGTGGGGGTACGGATGGGGATTCTGTGAGTCAACTGCAGTGACTACACTTCCAGTTGACAAATTAAGTTTACCAAAAAAAAAAAAAAAAAAAAGAAAGAAAGAAAGAAAAAGTCGAACGAAAGGACTCTAAGACCACATTGTTGGCAGGATCCAAGCTTGCCCAGAAGGCCTCAGAAAATGAAACCAAATCTGATTAAAATGGACATTTCAAAACAACGAGACGCAGCAGCAAACGCACAGCTGCCATTTCCCGGCCACTTCCTGCGGGAGGCCTGGGGGAGGGGCTGTTTGTGTACAGATGGAGGTGGAAACCACCCCCCCTCATCGCCCCCCCCAAGGACGCACATCTCGCACTCCAATAAATCCTACAAAGGATGCCTGCTATAGGCATTGCCTTTCCTCTGAAAATTGGGAACATTAGGAAAGAAAGGGATGATACAGGGTCATCTTTTCTGTCACGGAAATGGGGATCCCCTTAGTGAGGGATCCCCTTCCAAGGGGGATCCCTCTTTTTTCTTCCCTTCAGCCCCTAAAAGCCGAGCTCAAATGCAGACGTCTCAGCATCAGCCCTGTGAACCCCCATCCCCGGAGGGGGAGACTCCCGGGACTCGAGGGCCCCAAGCCAAGCACAGCACCACTCCAGCAAGGCCCTCTCCTGCTCGCCACGCTCAAGAGAACCTGCGCCGCTCAGTGAGGGAGACACCCTGAGACCACTCGAACCCCTTTCCACCCTCCACTTGCCGCTGCCAAAACGCCCCAATCCCCACAGAGTGTTTAACCCGCCCAGGGAACCCCCTCACCCACCCTTCGCACTCGTGCAGTCCCCACCCCCACCCAAGGAGGTGGAGCCCCTCCCGGGGATTCCATCCGAGTCCCCCACAGGAGTCATCTCCACCAGCCAGGCGGCTTCTCCGCCTCCTCGTCGTCGCCGCGGCCGTCGCCGGGAGCCTCCATAGCTCCTCCCGCCCCCGCCCGGGTCTTCAGCAGCCCCAGCAGCCCCCTTCTCCTCCAAGCCCCTTGGGCAGAGAGACTCCCGCCCGGGGCTGGGTCCTAAATGGAAATAAGCTCAAGTCAGCTTCTCGCCCAAGGCGAGGCTCCAGGCAGCACTAGAGCCTCTCTTCCCTGAGGGAAGCCTAGGATAAAAGCGGGGCTCCCTCCCCTCAGGCCCCCAGACGTAGCCCAACAGACCTGAGGCGGCGGCGTCCAGCCTGGCTCGGGGCTTGTCTCTCCCCGGGGTACGGGCAGTTCACATGGCCGCGCTCCGGGCGCCAGGAGGGGAGGGGACCGCGGGGGAGGGGGTCTGGGGTCCGGGAGGGGGGAGGGGGACGCGGCTCAACCGCGGGGCCCAAGCGGAGCCAACATGGCCGGCGGGGGAGGAGTGAGCCGAAGCCGGAGGGGGGCGGGGAAGCTACGGCCGGGAGAGAGCCGCCCTCCTCGGCCTCCACCACCGGGTCCTAGCGCCGGGCATCCTAGCTCCCAGACCTGGATCTGGGTCCTAGCGCCGCGGTGTCTCCCTAGCCTGCGAGCAGCTCCCTCTGCACCAAGTCTCCTTGTGGTCCTGTTTCACAATGAGCAAACAGAAAGGCGTGCCAAGGTCCCAAAGATTAACCTAAAAGACTAGATCAAAATTTTAGGACCAAGGCATATCCAGTCCCTTAACAGGGGTGGGGATGGAAGTGGAGGGGATCATTTCAGTGGCAGTTATTTCCCAGGCTGTGTAGCGGAAAAGACGAAGTGTAGAAGCTGAAGTCAGGGAAGTTCAGTCCTGATAAAGGGGTGGAGAAAGGAAAAAGCCGGCAGCATCTGCTGACCACTCACCTCTGTCCCGTGGGGGCAGCCTGGTCCTGCCTGGATCACCACTTTCCCAGCGACATCTGCAGGGCTCTGGGGGTCAGGAAGATGCCTGTGCGTAGGAAAATGAAGCATTGGCTCTGGAACCAGACAAGGAAGACCTGAGTCTAGCCAAGACCTGAGTCTAGCCTAAACCTGGTCAGAGGGGCAGGGGGATTACCCGGAAAATTGACACAGCAATTAAGATGCCCCAAATGTCCACCTATTCTATAATCCCAGTACTTTTTTTTTTTTTTTTTTTTTTGACAGGATTAGAGGACTGTATGAAACTCAAGAACAGGGAAGAAAAAAATAGAGGACTAGGGTTTGGTTCTCATCTACAATGTCTAATGCAGGGCCCCAGGATGGAGAACAGTGTCACATAAGGTTAGAATTTACAGATTTTCTAGCTCAATCTGCTCCTGTTTGGCAGATGAATTAAGGCCTGGAGAGGTTAACTGACTTGTTCAAGGTCAAAGAGTGGATAAATTGTGACCAGAAACCAGGTTTCCTTTCCTTGTAACTCAACAGACTTTGCAGGCTTCAAGATAATTCCTATTCAGTGCAATGCAATGCAGTTATACAAACAATTGCAAAACTCAGGCTGAATATTCTGGAAGAGGAATGGAGTGTGAATAATGAAACTCTGGCAGTTTTGAGAGGTCAACAAATACCTTTTCTTCTGTGGGTCTGCGAGGAAGAAAATCTGAAAACTGGGTGGGGGCAAGGCAGGGCCAAATACATCAGTCTAGACTGGATTTCCTTACTTCACAGAGGAGTGGACTCTTCCTCAGTTTGGGGAACAGACACTACTCCGCACTACAAACAGCTCAGAGGCTAATAAAAAAGCGAACTTCAGCAGAGTCTTAAAGTGTGTGGGCCAGAGTGAGGAGGTTTAAGAGGGTTAAAAGGGTTTCTCTCCCTCTCCAGAGAAAAGCAGATTACCAGGGGGAAGGAGCAGACAGGTAGAAATCAAAACCCTTCTCTCCTCCCTGACTAAATAATAGATTTATAGGTCACCGTTAAGAAAAAAATAAGGACCCCAATAGCCTGCTGACCTTAAGTATCTGAATTAAATAGGAGCCACACTCAGGGGACAGAGGTCCTTCCTTCTGGAGAAAGCAGGGATCCAGCAGACTTCTGCTAAGGAATGCCCCACCTTCCCCAAAACAAAAAAGTAAAAAAATAAAGGCAGATGAAAAAGAGAGCTAGGGCTTGTAAATGGTTTCCTAAAGGGCAGCTAGATATCTTTTTCTCTTCCCTTTTCCAGGACAGATGAGGGAGAATCTTCCTACCTCCCGCCCCCAATCATAGAGCTGGCCAGTCAGAGTCGGGAGGCAGGGGAGGAGACTGCTCCAGTCAGACGGGTGTAGCCACGCCTCTTCCCCCACCACCACACACCCACACACACCCACCCGCTGGCTCCACTATGCTCCGGAAGAGCCGGTTACTCCTGTGCCCCACTGACTGCCCCCACCCCTTCCGAGCCCCAGGCCTAGTCTCCAGGGCAACCCCTAGGACTATCCCAGCCAGGAGCGGTAGGAAAGAGGGGTGTTTGGATAGAAAGGCCACCTGGGATTAGAAAAGAAAGTGAGGCAGGATCCACTCTTCCCATCTGGTGCAGAAGGACTTCAATTACCTTCCTCCCTGAATGAGACCCCTCCTCATCCCATCTAAGCAGAGATCTTCCTTACTCTTTGAGGAAGGGTGAGGGTGGGGTGTCAATATGCCCAACAGCTGGGTATTTACTTCTAGTCAGAAGCCACCCCAGGCAGCAGCTGTGCTTCTCCCCACCATTCAGACAACAGAGGGCAGACTGACCCCATATGTCCCCAAACATTCCTCAGTTCCATCAGATGTGGCCAATCACCCACCCCATCTCCCTTTAGGAAGCTACTAGAAAGGGGAAGGGGCAAATGGTCATCTTTTCAGCAACCTGTGAGAAGGATATCTAGGGAATACTCTGAACCTCTCTCAAGCCACACCAGTGGACGGGTAATGAAGAAAATGAGAAGGGAAAAATTAGCACCTGCTCCCCCTTTCTCACCCTCCCTGTGATCCTGCTGCACCACCCTGACTCTGGGGTCAGAGTCTCTGACTCTGGAGCCAGATGGCTGGGGCTGGGAGGAGGAAGAAAAAGAAAGGAAGAAGGGAATTTGTTTGCATCCCTCTACCCACCTCTCTTTCTCTCCCCCTCCAGATATCCCTGGAATTCAAGCCCAACACCACTGCTGACCATCCTTTCCTCCCCCCAGCTACCTCCCAGCCAATGGAACAGGACTCAAAGTCTGAAGCAAATCCAGACACCCTGTCCCCTCATCCTGGAGTGGGGAACAGTGGGGGAAGGGTGAAAGCACAAGAAGGGGCAGAGCTAGGGGCACTGCTGGACTTGGAGCGGGGGAATTCCCCAATAGAGGTGACGTAATTATTAAAGATTTCCCTTGCCCTCCCTGGCTGAATAGTTTATAGTGTTAATATGGTCTAGTAGAGAGAAAGCCCCCAACCCAATAACCATTCCAACTTGCTCCCCTCCCTCTTCAGGTTAGTGCAAAACAGTCTCCTCCCCCTCTATATTTTGGGGAGGATAGATTCTCTTATAACCCATCAAAAGGACCATAAGCCCTCCTCCTCTTCTCTGCAAGTTGGTATGTACGCCCTCAGATTCACCCACATACCTGTTTGGAACTCCCCAATGAGCTTCTCCATGGTGGTCTTAGAAGAGGATGGAGAAAGTCTGAACTTCCTTAGGGTGGGGGACTTTTGCATCTGAGCAGAGAAGGCTAACCTTCCCACGCCTCTCCCAACACCTTTAGAGGCTCAGTTCCAGCCCCTCACCCACTATCTTCCAACAGCCCCTTAAGCCCATAATCAGAAGATTCTGGGTGTGCCCTCTCTGCCACCCCCCCTTCCCCCATTCCCTGACTCTGGAGGAGCGTTCCTAAGCTGGATCAGCCCACCCCAGGTTCAAGAAGACCTTTCCCACCTAGACTGGTTGGCGGGTGCTGAGGTCGGACCCCCAAACTCCAGGAGAGGTGGGGTGGGGTGAGAGCTACAGAGAAGCTTTAGATGAGGCTTAGTTGAACTTGAAGGTCTAAGTGGAGCAGGGCCCGAAAGTGCCTATAGCCTAGGCTAACCCTCCAACCTTCACTTACTACGAGGAAGAGGAATTGGGGTGGCGGTTATTCCCCCTCCCATTGGAGGTTAGGATGGCGTGGGAAAGCTCTGGATCCAGAGGGGAGGAGGCGAAACCCAGACCGCGGGAGATTTTTCTGGCGAGGAAGCCGCGGGGGAGGGGGGAGATCCTGGGTGTAGAACAGGACGGGTACCCGGGAGAGGTTGGCCGCGAAGCGTGAGGCGGCTTCGGATTCCGGTCGCAGAGGACAGGGGAGAAATAGGCGAGTAGATAGTGCGGGGGAGAGAGGAAGGGCAGCTCCCGCAGGGGGAGGGTCAGATCCTGAGTCCCGGGCAGCGGGGATCCCCGGGGCAGGGGACCGCAGGAGCGGCCTGCCCGGGGACTCTGGTATCGGATGGGGTTGCCGGGCCTCACCTGGAGCAGGGCCGGGCCGCGGGCGGCGGCGGCGGCGCAGGTGGCCCGAGCCGGGTGGCGGCGGCGGCGCCTCCTCCCCCAGCCCTGGGCCGCCGGCGGTGTGTGGGGGTTGGGGGGGGTAGCACTTAAAGGGGCAGGAACTACTGGGGTAAGGACAAGCGCTTGGGTAAGGCAGTCGCGAAGAATCCGCTGGGGGAGGGGGAAGCGGGTGGCGTCTCCTAGGGGCCAGAACCAGGAAGGATCCCAGATGGAGGAAGAGAAGAGATCCCAGGAAGAACAAACTTCTATGGTGAAGTGGGGGATGGTGGTGGGTCCAAACTGGAGGACTTGGGAGAGCTCCGCCCGCGCTCTCGGGACTCCGGCAAAGATCTCTTCACAAAGGAGGGCCGGGAAGGCAGTAAGAGTCCCAAGGACGCCAAGGAGGAGTGGGGGTGCGGGAGAAGGAAGGCCGAGGCTGCTGGGGGTAACACATAGAGGCCCTGCTAGGTGAACAGGTTCTCTGTGTTTCAGCTCCACAGGGCCCGATTTCCTACAGCTGTGGAAAGGCATAGTCTCCTTCCCCCAGCACTGCCCACGTTTAAAAGCTTCTGGAATCAGGAAGCCACGAGGGCAAGGACCTCCTAGGCCTTTCAACCTCAATCCTGCCTTTCAACTCTCTCACTCAGTGTTAGTGACTGGAGCTTAGGGGGCCGCCACT
The DNA here is from genome assembly GCF_018350175.1 of Felis catus. Lineage (NCBI taxonomy): Eukaryota > Metazoa > Chordata > Mammalia > Carnivora > Felidae > Felis > Felis catus. The sequence goes on from NC_058374.1 coordinate 83,057,069, forward strand.
AGCAGCCCTAGTGGGACTGCCGTGGGACCGTGAGAATCGGCTTTATTTCAGTTTTCCCCCAACCACCACCACCCTTGCAGCAACCTCTGGGGCAACAGGAAGCAGCTGCTCAGTGCAGCCCCCACCTGGTGGTGGGTCGCCGTGGGGGAGGAGAGAAGTCAGGGACTTAAAAGGCCTGGGAGAAAATAAGGGGAAGAGAGGCACCTTAAAAATTCTCCAACGCAACCAAAAGTGAGCTTTACTTTGCGGTGGGGGGGAGGCCAGCAGTGAATACTGTAAAATATTACTTGAATCTTCAGCAGCTTAAATGGGGAGGAGCAAGGGGCTGTGTGGGGGCGTGGGGGAGACAGTGAGGTGGGGAGAGCCCCGACCTGAGGTGCACAGTCTCAGGCTCTTCCTGGGAACCGAGCTTGCCAATGTTCATGATCCCTTGGTCGGCAGCCTCACTATCTGAGCCCTGTGCCCCTATAGTCCCGTTTCCCCTCCTTCACCCCCCAAAAGAGCAAAGGTTAGGCCCCACCCCTGCTGAGTCAGCCAGGGAGGGAGGTAGGCATCCTTCAGGCCTTCCCCCAGGCTGGTCCTCATACTTACCCATGTCCAGCTGGCAGGGCTCCAAGGCTGGGACCACCCAGCTCCTCACTGTCCTTGGTTCCCCCTTCACGTGAAGGCTGGTGTTAGATCCTCCTAAACTGTGAGCTGGGAACTAGCACGAATCAAAAAGCCAATGTATGCTTCCTGCGAACCACAGCCTGAACTGCTGTAGGGTGATGTCCCTGTGTGACAGACTGGGGTGGGGAGGGAGGAGGGAAGGGCGGGGCTTTCTCTGGGTGGAGAGGGAGGAGGAGGCGAGGACAGGGCAGAACCAGGAGAAATATGGAGGAAGGTTAGATCTGTGTTGACACTCCAGAGGCGTGGTAGAAGAGAGTGGTAAAGGGGGAAGGAAATAAATAGTTGCAGCTAGTGAGAGGGAGAAGGTTCTCGATGAATGCTGAGGCACGTAAACGTGTGGGGGAGGGGATGGAGGGATACAAACGACCTTAAGGATCACAGTTACCAGGTCTGCATCTGGGTAACATGGAAAAACAAAGCAGAAAGAGCTGACCCATATCCTGGGGCCTTTCTGCACCAGTTTCTTACCCACTGGAGTCAGAACCTGGAGAAAATGCCCCCACCCCTATAACTCAGCATTTCCCCAAATCCAGGCTTTTCTGGGAGCAAACGACCAGGCACAGTCGGCTCAGGGGCTCCACCTTCTGTCCAGATCATGACACAAGAGAGACTAGTGCCAAGGACGTCATAGGCAGATGGGAGGAAACTTACAGGCCTCTACTCCACCCCTGGCACCTTTCCCAAGGCCCCTCCTCAACCTTCAGCCCCCAGGGGCCTCTGAATTGGGATCTCAGTTTGTCCCCGCCCTGCTTCGACCCAACTTGAATGCCTCAGGGGTGGAGCCTATAGACGCAGGCTCCTCCTCAGGACAAAAGCCCCAGCTGGTTTGTAAACAGTCATTAGCAAAGAACCACATCCCAGCAAATGGCCTTTATGGATTTCAAAATGGTGAGATCAGAGTTCTTGCAGCCTCCAGTCCTACCACCAGAGGGCAGTAGGAGATGGGCCCTGGCTCAGAAAAGAACACTTAAGGGGCACCAAATCTGACCTTGCACTTGTTTCACTGTGAAAGGATACTTTTGAGTACTCCTAACCCTGCACTTTTAGTGGCTAAAATGAAGGGTAGTTTATCTAATTCCATTATGTATTTCAGAAGCCCAACCCCACCCCCACAAACTCTGGAAATTGGCATTCCTTTTAAGATTCAATCTCCCTAACTTTCCTAAAGGATCTCAGCAGAGCTCAGGATTAGGCCTCATAGTTATTTTACACCATGCACTGCCTGAAACAATCATACAACTGTATGTTTGCCCAAAATATAAATCAGCAGGCAGTAGTCAGGAACTTTCTGAAAAAAGGAGGATGGGGGAGGGGAAGGAGCAAAGCCAAAAAAAAAAAAAAAAAAAGGCCTAGGTAAAAGAGGGGGGCCCTTTTGACTCAATCTTTGCATATTTGTTATTAATCCTTCAGAACACTCATCTCCTAAAAACTGGATTCATTCATTAACCCCTGCTTTGTCTTAGAATAGTCCCCTCCAGACCCATTTTTCCACAATATACTCTTCTAAAAATAAAAAATACGTGCTTTTTAACCAGCAGGAATAAACTACATAGAATATTCAAGAAGCAAATAATTTGCTTTGACAAATAACAAAAAGGCCAAAGCTGAGGCCCTACTATTGAGATCACATCATCTACAGGGAACCCCTCACAAGACCCACAGCTGTCCATCAAGACAATGGCTTTTCATTTTTGATGACCCCATTTCAAACATATGTGGTCTACTTTGTGCTGTTTCTTACAGCCACTCTAATGTTCAGTGTTGGTTATGTTGTCAGGACCAAGAAAAACAGACCAATTCTGACAGGTGTACATTTTATTGGAAACCTTAAATACTCTTCAGACAGAACACAATGTCTTCAATCAAGGCTCTGATTGTGGCCTAAGGAGCAAACAGATTTTTGGATTAGGGGCAAGGAAAAGTACAGCACAGAGGACAAGCGCTTAGTTTGCCAAAAGGATTTCCTCACGAATGCTCTTCAGCCAGCTTATCAGCTTTTGCCACAGCTTCCTCAATGGGTCCCACCATATAGAAGGCCTGTTCTGGGAGATGGTCATATTCACCTGTATGGGAAAAAAATTCAATGGTGAGAAGTGGAAAGATAAACTTTTTGTGGTATATAAATACTTCACCACTTGGGGCGACCAGTCAGAATACGGTAAATTTGTGTCATCCAAGAAATCTTTTAACAAACTTCTGTCTTAAATCCAATTTACAAGACGATATAGCAGGGATTAAGAATAAATGGTCCTGGCCACATAATCTGGGTTCAAATTCTTGCTCTCTACCTTGGCTGGATGGTATCAAAACCTGTTATTTTAAACTTTTCTGTGCTTCAATTTTCCTAATTTGTAAAAACAAGGATCTGTAATTCACTCAGAAGAGTAGCTAGGACTGAAAGCACTCAGTAAGTATTGAGTATTGGATGACAACAATCAAGTGATACAAGTTTCACTCTCAGAAGTAGACTATTTCCAAAGAACACTGACAGACGATAGTTTTTAACTAAAAAAATTCTTTAGGCACAACATGCTTATACATTGCTTGATGATGGCTGGCATGGGAACATAGCACAGTGAACATTAAAGAGATTTCAGCTTCTCTGCTATTTTATATTCAGCTTTATACTGGCAGTCTCACCTGCCAAAATCTGCTGGAAACCTTTGATGGTCTCCTTCAGAGGTACCAGCTTCCCCATATGACCTGTGAAAACCTCAGCAACCTGGAATGGCTGAGACAAGAAACGCTGTATTTTCCGTGCACGGGACACAGTCAACTTGTCTTCCTCAGAAAGTTCATCCATACCCAGGATTGCAATGATGTCCTGGAGAGATTTGTAGTCCTGTGAGAAAACAGGAGGCCTGAATAAATATTCAGATTCTTTTAAATTTGGACAAAAACCTCAGGGTTAATACCACCTTGTATTCACACTGAGCTTAGTACAAAGCATTTTAGCACATTACCTCACTTTGCAAGTGAAATAGTGGTGAAATTACACGCTTGGAAGCATGAGGGCCCTCAGCTAAGATCAGTGTCTTATTCTCCCCACTTCTAGTCTACTGCCATTAGGAAAAAATGGGTTCTAAATCTAAGTACCTGGAAACCCAAGAGACCCTCATTAATACTCTTTAATAGAAATTGCAGGTCTCCTCTTTGCTCCAAAGCAAATCACACAAGTCACCAGGAAGGCTTTGGTCTTAATATAGTACCCATATACCCACTATATGATTTTCTAGTCACTGATCTCACCTGCAGTACTCACCTGTAGGATCTTTTGTACCCCACGGGCAACATCATAATGCTCATTTCCAACAATGTTGGGATCCATAATTCGAGAGGTGGAATCCAGAGGATCCACAGCTGGATAGATGCCCAACTCAGCAATAGCACGGGACAGCACAGTGGTAGCATCCAAATGGGCAAAGGTAGTGGCAGGGGCAGGGTCCGTCAAGTCATCAGCAGGCACATAGATAGCCTAGAGTGAGTCAAGAACCCATGAAGAACAGCAGGAAGCCAAATAATTCTGTTCAAAAGCCACGCCGCCTTTCTGACCTCTCCTCATTATCTCATTACAACTTCTTAGCATTTAAGAGTCCACCCCCAAAAAGACTTCTTACCATCCCTAATACCTGCTGAGTGAGCTTATAGATGATCTGGTCCCTCCAAGCTGTGATGGAAAATTTTCATTGTCATTCCTTTTGTTCTTCATCCTACATTTTAACCCTATTATAGTGATACTCACACTTTTAGTTAAAAACAAAAAACCTTGCACGATTGCAATGCCTCACTGAAAGTTACTACAATTTAGACCCTTTAGATAATTTTACTGTTTATACTATCTACATATATATGTCTGAAAATGCATAGCATAGCACATAAGTACAGTGCATAAATACACTGCATAATTAATGTCCAGTTTCCATGCATCTCCAGACTCCTCAGGCTAGAAACCACTACACTCTGTAATCTACATTCACATACATGCCTTTAACTACCTTAAAGGAGCATTTCTTAACTTTTTAGTCTCTAACATGAATCCATAGAATATTACACATTATTTCAGGGAGCTCATTAACCTTGTTAAAAACCTTGAGGGACACCTGGGTGGCTCAGTTGGCTAAGCGTCTGACTTGGGCTTAGGTCATGATCTCACGATCTGTGAGTTCGAGCCCTGCATCTGTGCTGACAGCTCAGAGCCTGGAGCCTGCTTCAGATTCTGTGTTTCCCTTTCTCTCTGCCCCTCCCCCACTCGTGCTGTCTCTCTCTCAAAAATAAATAAACATTAAAAAAAATAAAAACAAACCTCGAGAGAGAAGTAACTAGGTTTTATATTTCTCTGTATCTAACTTTACATAAATTAGACCTTCATCCATTTCATTTTTCTTACCTGCACAGAGGTAATAGATCCCTTCTTGGTGGTGGTGATTCTTTCCTGCATGGTACCCATGTCAGTGGCCAGGGTAGGCTGATAGCCCACCGCAGAAGGGATTCTACCCAATAGAGCAGACACCTATAGGAAAAAAAAAAGAAAAGAAGGGGGAATGAGAACACAGGTTTTAGGTGTCTACATCTTTAGCCTCATCTGCATCATTCCATAAAAAGGTCAAATGAAACAGATCCTCCCAAACCTTCTTCTCTTACCTCAGAGCCAGCCTGGGTGAAACGAAAGATGTTATCGATAAAGAGCAGTACATCTTGACCCTCTTGGTCTCTGAAGTATTCAGCAACCGTCAGTCCAGTCAGAGCTACCCGGGCGCGAGCACCAGGTGGTTCATTCATTTGACCATACACTAGCGCTACCTGAAGTAATCATACACAATCAGAAAACCTGGGAGAGGAATATGGAAGCCATATGCCCAAGGTCCCCAAACCAGAGAAACTACCAAAAAACCCTCCTTCTCAGCAAGTGTCATTATGATTTGCAAATTTCTTTTCCCTTTTAGAGACGTGGTTCAAACACCACAAAGATTTCTTATGTTATTGAAGCAAAATTCCTGAAATAGGAAATAAGACTAAGTGAAGGGCACAAAATAGGGCTATTTGAGATATCTGAATTACCTCCAGCTTCCCAAAATTAACTTTCAAATGATGGGACTACTAAAAACAAAGTCTGAAAATGTAATCTGATATCAAAGAGAAAAGAAAATGTGTGTTAATGTATTAGACTGTTGGGGGAAAACACTGTCAAGAATTTCCTTTGTGGGTCGCCTGGGTTGGCTCAGTCGGGTTAAGTTTCTGACCTCAGCTCAGGTTATGATCTCACGGTCTGTGAGTTCGAGCCCTGCGTCGGGCTCTGCTGACAGCTCAGAGCCTGGATGGAGCCTGCTTCAGATTCTGTGTCTCCCTTTCTCTCTGCCCCTCCCCTGCTCACACTGTCTCTCTCTCAAAAATAAACATTACAAAAAAGTTTAAAAAAAAAAAAAGTGTCCTAGGACACTAAAATGAAACTCTAACACAGGGTTTCAGCTAGCATTGCAGTCAACTAAAATGGTTTCCTGGCACAACTACTATGTGAACATAAATCAGCTTACTCCTTACCTTGGAGGTAGCATCTTTTAAGTTGATAACACCAGACTCAATCATTTCATGGTATAAGTCATTGCCTTCACGGGTCCTCTCACCAACACCAGCAAACACAGAGTAACCACCATGGGCTTTGGCCACATTGTTGATTAACTCCATGATCAGTACAGTCTTGCCAACTCCAGCACCACCAAACAGCCCTGGAAGAGGTTGAAAAGAAGCAATATTTGAGTGCTGTGTTCCCAATTAAGCAAACTTCAAAAAACAAAAAAAAACCCCTTTTTGCTCTTTTCCCTTCTCAGGAATGGCATCTGGCTTCAGCAAACTCAGAAGAACGAAAGTCAGAAGCTACTCATCAGTGAGGGATAGATCTCAGTACCCACTCATTACATGATAGGATTTTTTCTTCCCACGTTAGGTTTGGAAAATAGGTACCACCAGTAACATACCAATTTTGCCACCCTTGGCATAGGGAGCCAGCAGATCCACAACCTTGATACCAGTAACCAGAATTTCCTGCTCAACACTCATCTCCATGAACTCAGGAGCCTCAGCATGAATAGCTGCAAATCTGTAAAGGTTGGAAAAGAGGAGCAGGGTCTATTCATCCTGTTGAAAGTTTCCTCCCAATTCTAACCCTTTACCTCTCACCTCTCATAGTCTCATAGTCTCACCTCTTATTTTTTTTTTAAATTTTTTTTTAACGTTTATTTATTTTTGAGACAGAGACAGACAAAGCATGAATAGGGGAGGGTCAGAGAGAAGGAGACACAGAATCTGAAACAGGCTCCAGACTCCGAGCTGTCAGCACAGAGCCTGATGTGGGGCTCAAACTCACGGACTGCGAGATCATGACCCGAGCAGAAGTCAGCCGCTCAACCGACTGAGCCACCCAGGTGCCCCTCTCACTTCTTATATAACACTCCAGACAAGTTGTCATGTGGCACCTAGCCTAATGTTCTGCAATAAAGGGAATTCCATTATCTCACGAAGCAATAATCCCATTTCCTAACATTTAAAAAAATTTTACGTTTATTTATTTTTGAGAGCGAGCGAGCGAGAGAGAGCCAGCAGGGAAGGGGCAGAGAAAGAGGGAGAGAATCCCAAGCAGGCTCGACACTGTCCTTGCAGAGCCCGACACAGAGCTCATTCCCATGAACCGTGAGATCATGATTTGAGGCTAGATCAGACCCTTAACTGACTGAGCCACCCAGGTCCCTGTCCCCATTTCCTAACCGTCATAAAGATTTTCTTTTTAATAAGCCCTAACCTAACAGCACTTCTTCATATATCATTAGGAAATACAAAGACTTGCTACTTCTGGAAACTCCACAACCTAAGCCATTGGTATTAAAAGTCACTTAATCAATTTGAGTCCTAAGAATCAAGTTTTCTAAAATTAGAACTTCTACATTCTCAATTTTCCTCAGAAAAAACTACATTTGTGGTTTTAATAACAGTATCAGCATTTTAAGTATTCTCTGCAGGAAAATTTTGCTACACTAGGTGTTGCCTTAATGTACAAAACTGCAAGAGGGGTGTCTGACTGGCTCAGTCTACTTGAGCATGTGCCTCTGGAGTTCAAGCCCCAGGTATGATGTAGAGCTTACTTAAAACAAAACAAAAACCCCAAAACAACCTACAGAAAAAGCAGTTCCTTTGCATGTAGATACAGGAGGAGGCATACTTACTGTTTGGTTTTGATGGGACCTCTCTCATCAATAGGTTCTCCAATGACATTCATGATTCTGCCCAAGGTCTCAGGACCAACAGGAATTTTGATTGGTGCACCAGAATCCAGGACTTTCTGGCCCCTAACCAAGCCTTCTGTACCATCCATGGCAATAGTCCTTACCGTGCTCTCACCTGTTAAAGGCATTGCAGGTTATACAGAAGGACAAGTTGGCTTCATATGATGAAGTTCAGCTGGCTGAAAGGCCTAAATCAACCAAGACTCCTTCTCAGTACCTAAATGTGGCTTCAGCATACTCAGAAGAACGAAAGTCATTTTGATAAAATCATCATAGAAGGAAGACTGATGTGGGGGATATTTGGACTAAACAAGCTCTTTACTATTTCTAACAAATTCTACTTACCCAAATGCTGAGCCACCTCCAAAACCAGTCTGGTGTCCCTGCCTTGCACTTCTAGGGCATTTAGGATGGGTGGTAGTCCCTCATCAAACTGGACATCCACCACAGCACCGATGACTGCCACGATGCGCCCGGTGGCAGCGCCTGCCTTCGGCGAAGGAGATGTTTGGGCGGCATAGTCTCTAGCTAACAAACAAAAAAGATTGGAAGAAATCGGGGTCAGGGCTGTTAGTGGTAATCGGAAGCCCCGTCTTAACCCCCAAGAACTGGTAAATTCGGCCCATGACCGGCCTCGTCTCGCTTGCTAGTAAGACGAGTCCGGAGGGAAGGCCGCGCAACAACCGAGAATGCGTCTGCACAATTTTCCCATGCACAAAACCCCATGATTCGAGAGCTCAGTGCCCCCATTCACAGGAAGGTCAGTGCACCTGCCCGCACTTTTCCGTCACAGAGAACTCCTTTTCCAAAATGAGACGAATTAGGTCTAAGAAAGCTCCCGTGGGCGTCCTATTCTGGTTCTCCCGCCATTAGAGGGCAGGTCGCTGGCCCTGACGTCCTTCTAACACCAGAGACAGCTTTTAGGCCCAAGTGAAAATCTGCCCCCGGCTCAAGGTCATGGGGCGGCAGAAAAAACCCTAGCTCCTAGAGGAAGGCACTTACCAGGCTGGAGCACCGCCGGGGTGGCCCGCAGTAAGACCTGGGCTTGGGGTAGCGGCGCTGAAGAGCTGAGTCCCCGCAAGGCCCCGGAGGCCGAGGTAGCGGCCACACGGCCCACGAAACCCAACATGGCGGAGCTCGGGTGGGGACTGAGCGCTGCTGCGGTCCGGGCCGCCAACTCCCCCGCCGTTGGGGAGAGGCCTACTCTTCAGTAAGCAAGTCCATTGGATGAGTTTGCTGAATATCACTCTCAGTGCTGCTCCTATAGGTTAATAATCTCTGATCTTTTCAACCATTGGCCAAAATTGGTGCCAATCTGAATTCCTTCTTTTTCATTGGATATTGTCTGGTAAGGGACAACCCTCAGAAACTCGAAATGTAATTGGACAACAGCGATGTCAATTGGAGAGAGTACTTGGCGGAACTACGTTTAAGAAAGGGGCAGAGTTCCTGTTGTGAAGCACGTGGGCTGTTTTTGACTGTCCTTGGGCTCTCACCTTAGATAGGACTTTGAAGTAGGTTGACAGTCTCAGGGGCGGGGGTTGGGGAAGTAGTAGCCTGGGGAGACACCACTGACGGTGACCTTGGAAAAGTCCGGAGACTTCTCCAGACTCAGAACTCGGTTTTTCTTTTGCAGTAGTACTCTTGGAAGCTTCCAGGCCGTTCAGCATGTCATGAATCCGGACAATCTAAATCACTTTAAACCGTACAATGAAAGAAATTGATGGAACCCAGTCACTTAACAGATGTGTGCTAGGCACTGAGGAAACAAAAGATAAGACCTCCCTTTTAAAAACAGAAAACAATGCAGTAAAATGTGATGGGTCTTGATTAGTACAGGGTTAAGTGGGTGCACGAAAGAGGGGATAAATATGGGTCACCTAGAGATGTAGGGGAATTGCCTCTAACAGTAGGAGATGGATATACCTGTTGTGAAACCGAGTAGAAATTCCTAGGATAAAGTAGGAAGACTATTCCAAGCACACGTTTGCATGAAACCGTATGCTCCTTTTGTTTTAACTGCAGGTGAGGAAGGTTAGATAGAGGTGAAGGAAAAAAGAGAAGGGATAGTAAGGAGATTAACAGGAGCCAGCTCTCAGTACTTTGGATGGAATGGAGACTGGCAGAGGTAGGTGTGAGGAAGTGTTCCTGGAGTATGGAAAAGCAGAAACAGGGCATCCTTTTCTGTGTTTGGGGGTGGGATTGGAGACCTTAATCTATTAGAACCTGGCTATATAGAGTTCATAATGGTGCTACCTCCCCAGACTTTTCCCCACCAACTCCCATTAGTTCTCATCTTTCTGAATGATAATGAAAAATTTTCCTGTTTGGCAGGTAGAGCTATTAAAGAATTTGAAGGAGAAAACAGGAAGAGAATGTAAAATTTGGGTAATCTTGCCTAGTAAAAGGGAAAGAACCCAAGAAAACAGCAACATGTATGGAGCAGGTAGAGAAAAATAGCGAAGGAAGCAGCAGAGGACCAAAACCATGTTAAGAATTAGGAAAGACAATGTTAAGGAGAAAGTGGTCAATAGCACCAATCACATAAACATCCTGTAAAATAAGGGCTGAAAAGAACCAATTAGGTTTGAAAACTGGGGATTTATATCCTGGGTAAGTGGGGTCAAAGATTTCAATGGGCTGCATCATAAGACATAATCCACATTTTTGATTTGTGACCCATGTGTGCTTTCCATTAGGCTGGGCACAGTATCCCAGTTAATAAGATCCTATATATTTTACTAGCCTCCTCAACTATTAGAGCTTAAGTTTGTATAGATAGGCTAGGATATTCCTTAGAGTATTGTCACTGAAGCCAGACTGTCAAGGTTAAAATCTTGTTTTTGCTACTTAATAGATGTCATTGGGCAAGTTAAATTCTCTGAGCATTAGTTTTCTAATCTATAAAAGCAATAATAAAACGGAAATAATCTCATAGGGTTTGTTCTGAGATTTATTATTAATGAAAGCAGCATTTAAAACAATACCTGGCACATAATTAACACTGTATTTATGTCAGCTAGTATTACAACTTACTATTGACTTAGTGTTAAGATCCTTTGGTTTTGTATCACCAACTTTGGCCTTGGCCAAAATTTTATTAATCATCAAACACATTTATCCTGACACTTCACTAAACCCAGGTATTAGATTTTCATAAATTTCCAGATAACTGAAGCTCATTGCTTTTTCAAATGTGTCACATATTTCTTTGTTCCCTTAGCAGATAATCAAGTAATTTAACTTTTTCTTGGATATTTGAGTTATCAGTAAACATCTTTGAATCACATTGCAATGCTAACCTTCAATGTTACTAAGGTAGATGTCTAAGAGATGTTTCTCCATTATGCTTAAGTTTGTGAACTTAAAAAAAAATTTTTTTAATGTTTATATATTTTTGAGAGAGAGAGAGAGACAGAGAGAGAATGCAAGCGAGGGAGGGGCAGAGAGAGAGGGAGACACAAGATCTGAATGAAGCAGGCTCCAGGCTCTGAGCTGTCAGCACAGAGCCCATTGTGGGGCTGGAAGTCGTGAACCGTGAGATCCTGATCTGAGTGGAAGTCAGACGCTTAACTGACTGAACCACCCAGCCCCAAGCTTGTGAACTTTTTAATGTTTACTTATTTTGAGAAAGAGCACTTACACACAAGCAGGGGAGGGGCAGAAAGAGAGGGTGGGAGAGAGAATCCCAAGCAGGCTCTGTGATGTCAGCACATAGCCTGACTCGGGGCTCAATCTCACGAACCATGGGATCATGACCTGAGCCGAAACCCAAAAGTTGGACGCTTAACGGACTGAGCTACCCAGGGACCCCTGAAGTTTGTGAACTTATTTTTGCTGTCAGTGTTTGCCCTCAGCAACTTTAGGTCCTGTTCTGAAATCAGAAAAGCTGCTAAATTTGTAAATACTGTCTAAAATAAATGTAAACGTGGTTAGCCTGAATTGAGATGGAACTTTCTGAACAAATTGTGTCATTTAGTTTAGAGTTCTGGTATGTTTTGGTCCTTTATCATGTTTCTTGATTCCCGGATAGCCCAAGGTAATATTTTACTTGAAACAGAAGCTATTTATAATGAGACAATAGGAACCACGTAGACCTAATCTGGCTTTTTACCTGAAGTCAATTCCAAATGACTGCATAATGTATGACTGAAAAACTTACCAATTTTATTTGGTCATGCCACACATTCTTCTAGTACCCTGTAATGGCTAGGATGTTTTTGTCTCTACATTTTTTATTATCATTTTGGATGATTTCAAATTCATGAAAACAATCCATGCAATATTCTAGCTTCTGGAGTTCTTTAACCTCTGAATTCCAATTAATTTCACACTCACATTTCACTTAAGCATCTTAACTCCTCAGTCATTCCCAAATGTAATCCTTAAAAGTTCTACCTCAGAGGGTTGCCTGGGGGGCTCATTGGTTAAGCGACCAACTCTTGATTTCGGCTTAGTTCATGATCTCATGGTTTATTATTTCAAGCCCCGCATGGAGCTCTGCACAGACAGTGTGGAGCCTGCTCCCAAGCAGGCTCTTTCCCCCTCTCTCTGCCCCTCCCCTACTCACCCTGTCTCTGTCTCAAAATTTAAAAAAAAAAAAAAAAAAAGTTCTACCTCAGAAATTGAATGCTGTCTTCTAACACCAGTTTTGGTTTTTTTCTTTACACAAGTAATACATGAACATATTCTTTTTTTTTTCTTTTTTTCAACGTTTATTTATTTTTGGGACAGAGAGAGACAGAGCATGAACGGGGGAGGGGCAGAGAGAGAGGGAGACACAGAATCGGAAACAGGCTCCAGGCTCTGAGCCATCAGCCCAGAGCCCGACGCGGGGCTCGAACTCACGGACCGCGAGATCGTGACCTGGCTGAAGTCGGACGCTTAACCGACTGCGCCACCCAGGCGCCCCATGAACATATTCTTGATACACAGGAAATAAATCCTTCCAACAGTACAATTACCCCCAAAATCACACTTCCCCTTTCTTACTAAAAGTTTTGCATATACCCCATTCACTTTCGATCCAATTCCTTACACATAGAACTTTATATACCACCCCCCACCCTTGCATCTTTTTAAACCTTAGTGGAAGCACACTGCAGAAAACTTTTATTTTCATTTAGTAATTTTTTTTTAAAGATTTCATTTTTAAGTAATCTCCATACACAATGTGGGGCTTGAACTAACAACCCCAAGATCAATAGTCACAAGCTCTTCTGACTGAGACAGCCAGGAGCCGCTTTTTCAGTAACCTCTACACCCAACGTGGGGCTCAAACTTACAACCCTGAGAGCAAGAGTCACATGCTCTACTGACTTAGCCCAGGTGCCCCCAGAAAAATTAAGTTTTATGACCTTTGTTTTGCAGAACCTTGTGTCAGTACATTTACTCTTTTCTTTAACTTGGGGCTCAAACTCACAACCCCAAGATCAAGAATCACTTGCTGTACCAACTGAGCCAGCCAGAAGCCCCAATACATCTATTTTATTGATTATGACTGCACATAATGCCCTAAGAACATGTAATAATTTATTTTACCCCATTAATGGTCACTTGGATTGTTTCAAATGGCTATTACATGCAATAATGAATGAAAAATAAATCTTGTACACAGTGTGCACTAATACTTCTTCCATAAATTCCTAGAAATGTTGGCTTAAATTATGTTAAAAAAATTTTTTTAAACACTTATTCATTTTTGAGAGACCAAGACAGAGCACGAGCAGGGGAGGGGCACAAAGAGAAAGGGAGACACAGGATCCGAATGCGGGGCTAATGCAGCGCTCAAACTCCCGCAAGATCATGACCTGGGCAGAAGTTGGATGCTCAATCGACTGAGCCACCCAGGCACCCCTTAAATTTATGTTTTGTTAATGTTTATTTTTGAAGGAGAGAGAGAGACACAGAATCCGAAGCAGGCTCCAGGCTCTGAGCTGTCAGCAGAGCCTGACGCGGGGCTCGAACTCACAAACCGCGAGATCATGACCTGAGCCGAAGTCGCACGCTCTTCAAATATTTGTTAAAGGTCGTTAAGGGGCACCTGGGTAGCTCAGTCGGTTAAGCGTCCTACTTCGGCTCAGGTCATGATCTTGCGGTCCGTGGGTTTGAGCCCCGCATTGGGCTCTGTGCTGACAGCTCAGAGCCCGGAGCCTGTTTTGGATTCTGTGTCTCCCTCTCTCTCTGACCCTCCCCCATTCATGCTCTTTGTCTCAAAAATAAATAAATGTTAAAAAAAAAAAAAAAAAGTTAAATATTTTCTAGTACAGCACTTATCCTTTAACCTAATAGCTTTTGACCTGTTTTGTTTTTTTAAATATTTTATTTTTAAGTAATCTCTACACCCAATGTGGGGATCGAACTTACAAATCTGAGATCAAGAGTCACATGCTCTACCGACCGAGCCAGCCAGGTGCCCCAACCTGTTATTTTTTAAAATTTTTTTTTAACGTTTCATTTATTTTTGAGATAGAGACACAGCATGAGCAGGGGAGGGTCAGCGAGAGGGAGACACAGAATCTGAAACAGGCTCCGGGCTCTGAGCTGTCAGCACAGAGCCGCACGCGGGGCTCGAACTCACAGACGGCGAGATCATGACCTGAGCAGAAGTCGGACGCTTAACCGACTGAGCCACCCAGGCACCCTCCCTATGTTAATTTTAATGTCAGATTTGTTAACTTTTCTTTTATAGCTTTTACATTTTACATCATGCTTGGAAGGAAGGATTTCCCCATAGCATTTGGTTAGAATTTGATTAATGAATTGTTTTAACAAGTGGGCCAGCTATCACCAGCATCAGAATCACCAAAACTACACTATCCACTATAACCATATGGGGTGAGGTTAAATTCACTAAAATTAAAAATCAGTTTGTCAGCCACACTAGCCACGTTTCAGATTATAACTATGTGGCTAGTAGCTACTCTATCAGACAATAAACGTATAGAATATTTCCTTCATCAGTAAGTCTCACTGAACAGAGCTGATATACCTGCAGCATAAACTGATTCAGAACCTGTATTTTATTTTTTAAATGTTTATTTCTGTGAGAGCACAAGCAGGGGAGGTGCAGAGAAAGGGGGACAGAGGATTCAAAGTGGGCTCTGTGCTGACAGCAGTAAGCCCAATGTGGGGCTCAAACTCATGAACCGCAAAATCATGACTTGAGCTGAACCACCGTCTCCCCAACAACCAGTTTTAGATCTAAAATGCAGATTCTGGGGGCACCTGGATCGCTCAGTTGGTTAAGCGCCAGATTTTGGCTCAGGTCATGATCTCACAGTTCTTAAGTTTGAGCCCCATGTTAGGCTCTGTGCTGACAGCTTGGAGCCTGGAGCCTGCTTCAGATTTCTGTATCTTTCTCTCTGTCCTCCCCTGCTCACACTCTTTAAAATATTTTAAAACTGAACAAACAAAAAACAGTGGTTGTCAAATTTTGGCACATATCACCTAGATGACTTAAAAAAGATCACTGGGGGCGCTTGGGTGGCTCAGTCGGTTAAGTGCCCGACTTCAGCTCAAGTCAGGATCTCACGGTTTGTGAGTTTGAGCCCTGCATTGGGCCCTGTGCTGACAGCTCAGAGCCTGGAGCCTGATTCAGATTCTGTGTCCCCCTCTGCCCCTCCCCCACTCACACTCTGTCCCTGAAAAATGAATAAATGTTAAAAAAATTTTTTTAAAAATAAAAAAGATCACTGGCCTCTATCCTGTTTGACTCAGTAGACCTGTTTAGGGGCTCAGAATTTGTTTATATTTCTAACAAGTTCTTAGGGAGACTCCTGCTAAGTCCAGGGATCACACCTCAAGAATCACTGACCTCAAGTATCAGTTAAAGTGCAAATTCCTGGCCCCCACATGGACCTACATGCCTACATGCCTATCTAGCATTGGGACCTAGGAATCCACATTATCACAAAGCCCCATGATTTTGGTATGTTGAGAACCACTGGGTTTGAGATGACCACAGAGAAATAGAAGGATCCAACTCTATAGAGTTGTGAGGCTTATTACTTGTGAGAACAAAGAACGGCGGTTAAGGGACAAAGCTGTTACACTTGTAGCAGAGGCAGCTTTATAGTACTCTCACTCCTGAACTTTGGTCATTACTACATATAGCCATGGAAATAGGTTGCTGGACGGACAACGGAAGTGAAGGTCACTGGACTCAAGCTGAAATATTTGGGCTACACTTATGGATAGGTTCTTCACATTAACAAATTATTCAGACAGGACAATAAAACTTATAAGTGACATGATTTTCCACTTTAGAAGACTGCTAGGAGAGCTTGGGTGGTGGCTCAGTTGGTAGAGTAGTCAGCTTTCGCTCAGATTATGATCTCATACACCGTTCACGGGTGCAACCCCCCTGTCGGGCTCTGTGCGATAGCTCGAAGCGGAGAGCCTGGAAGCTGGTTCAGATTGTCTCCCTTTCTCTGCCTCTCCCATTATCTGTACGATCAAGCCCTGCATTGCGCTTCAAGCTGAGTGTGGAGCCTGCTTAAGATTCTCTCTCTCCCTCTACCCCTCTCCCCAACTTGTGCTCTCTAAAAATATTTAAAAGGCGGGGGGGGGGGGGGGGGGGGTCACCTGGATGGCTCAGGTCATGATCTCACGGTCCTTGGGTTCGAGGCCCGCATCAGACTCTGTTGACAGCTTGGAGCCTGGAGCCTGCTTTCAGATTCTTTGTCTCCCTCTCTCTGTTCCTCCCCCACTCACACACTCTCAAAAATAAAAATTTTTAATGAAAAAAAAAATCCCCATCAAACAGAAGAAACTAAAACTAGCCCAAACTAAATTGGTAGATAAAACCTTCATGCAATTATAACAACTAATTGCCTTCCTTCCCTTCCTTGGAGGGAACTTCACAGTATAAAGTTGAGGTGGCTCAGTCAGTTAAGCATCTGGCTTTGGCTCAGGTCATGATCTCATGGTTCACAAATTGGAGCCCCACATCAGGCTCTGTGCTGACAGCGGAGAGCCTGGAGCCTGCTTCAGATTCTGGATTCTCAGTCTCTCTCTCTCTCTCTCCCCCCTCCCCTGCTTGTGCTCTCTCAAAAATCAATGGATTATTTTTTTTTTTTTTGTAGAAAGTTGAATATAAGCACCTTTATCACATGTCAAAATGGACAAAAACTATGGGAACAGATGCCAAACTTAAAAACTCACTCAAGTGATCCTCTCCCCAATAATTTTCTCTAAAGCAATACTAACTACAATTCAGATGCGATAATATTTCTCACGTTTTGACCTATTGATTCACCTTTCAGCCAGAAATACTGGAGTTAGAGGGATCAGATGCCATCCGTAAGGCTTGGTACCTGACTGAGCAAAAGGGATTAATGAAACACTTGAATAGGTTCAAGTGTTTGAACACAAAATAAATTTAATTAAATTTAGAAAATCTTAGGAGACAGGACACAGTCAGAAACCCATCAAGCTATACTTTATTTCTATAGCTCAATGGCTGGCAATAAAACCACCAGAACCCTTAATGAATCTTTAACTTCTAGAACTGATACACAAAATGTTTTGCAAGAGAACTATACTAAAAATAGAAAGGTTTAACTTCAAAAAAATTTCCCCCTGAAGCTAAAAACTACACTCTACTTATCAATCACACTAATACCTTTGGCATACTCCAGACAAATGCGACCAAGTTTAAAACAATAATTTAAAAGGACTAGAGGTACCTACCTGGCTTAGTCCATTAAGCATCTGACTCAACTTCAGGGTTCCAAGTTCAAGCCCCATGTTGGGCTCCACACTGGGCATAGAGCCTACTTAAAGATAATAAAAACTGCATTCCCTTAACAGGACCAGAACCCATGTTATACTTCTATAATATAATAAAATAGAGTTGAATTTCAAGTGTTATGCCCAGACCTCCTGGAAAGTAGATGATTTTTCTAGCTGTACCATTTCAAGAAAATGGTTGTGAATATCACTCTGAAGTCATATACTCAACAGGGGAAGGAAAAAATGTTTTCCCTTCTAAATCACCATAATGTCCCATGCAAACCTATTATGGCACACTTCCCATTTATCAAGATTTTGTTGTTTGTGCTCTTGTCTAGCCTGTGACTCCCTGAGCACAGCAAGTACCTGAAGGATTGTCTTTGTATCCCCAGCACTTAAAACTGTCTGTAACACAGGTCCTTAATGTAAGACATAAAGTACTGATATAGGAAGCATTTCTATGCTATGACAAATACACAGAAGTTAGAGGGAATAAAAACTGCCAAATGCAGAAGCTCAAAGATTTACAGGAGGACAACACATTTAGTTTTATTTCAATCAAATCACAACACTTTCTTTTCCAACTGCTGCAAAGTGCATCTACAATTTGCTATTACAGATCCACTTTTAAAAGGTTTCCTGCGACATTACAGCAAGCCTCTTTTTTTCCAAACAGAGGAATATTCCCAATTCTTCCTCAAATAAAAATAAAAACTCCATTCCAGTAAATGGTAATACATGAAATTACAGTAAACCAGACACTTAAAAGGACAGCCAAAAAGTCTTCCAACAGTTTATTAGAAAGAATGTAGGTAGACATTAAAAAAAAAATCCCCACTGTCATGAACATAAATTGAGGTTTTCAGCCTGGGACAAGCTGAATCAAAAAAAGAAATAAAAAATCCAATAGTGTATTAACATTTTTTTCACTCATTTGCCATACTGACAGTGCAAATACAATTTGGTCTAAATGTACAGACTCTCAAGCAACAATGTACAGCCTTTCTTCGTCCTCCATGCTAAGAGATGTAAAAGTTTAAGGGTCAAACAATACCAAATGTACAGGCTTCAAAACCATCTAAGTTAGGGCATTCACTAGTTTTAGCTAAGATACATCTGGAACACTGACAAGTGATCACTTACAATAATGTGAAGTAAATTTTTTGAAAAATAAAACTTCAGTGGAATAATCCTGGAGGATATACCAGAAGAACAACAAGTTACCAGTTTAAGGTATCAACCAATTTGTTTCATCAGCCACTTTTGAGTCCATGTTCTAAAATCTAAAATTTAGTTCTTTCTTCTAAGCCAAGAGTTTCCTATCATGTCAGTATCTATGTTATGAAGTAAAGGAGACTGAGGTGAAATGTTTTTATTTATCACAACTGCTGTATCAATTGTCTAGGACCTCAACAGCATCATGGAAGTCTGGGAAAAGTTCATGCATAAGGTTATTGCCTTAGCTGACTTAAAACTGCCCCATACAATGGTACATATCAACCCTTAGTGAAGCCTTAAAAAAACAAACAGGTTGAAAAATGGGTTAAAGGAGGCAAATACAGCATCTGCCTTTAGAGCTATCAACTCAGGAATTCTCTCAATTATGAAATCTTGCAGAGAAGTTATTTTTCTTTCTCAAAATCCGGTGATGACAACATTCCTTACTCCAGATCTGGCATTTCTGAAAGATTTTAAAAAGATTAGTATGAAGTACAAGGGAACAATCAACTTCAAAGTCTTATCAAAAAAAAAAAAAAAAAAAAAAAAAGCAGTCAACAGAGTTAATACTTTCCTAGGGAATTGTCTTTTTATTATTTTTTGCCTTTTCTAAATGTAAATCTCAAAGCATTCAAATTTCTGCTTTGGCTATTATAGGCCATGAAAAAATAATTTTTCTCTCAAGAATTATAAAGAAGTTAATGTCTCTATTTTCAGAGTTTTGTCTTTGATGTGAAATATCACTGTAAAACATACTTTTTACAAAGATACTTACTTTCATCATCACTGTCTTGTGAATCCTGCAGAAGAAGAATTTTGAAAGTTACCAAGTTGATCAAACATTCCTTTGCTAACTGAACAGTTTGCCTTAAAAAGCTGAAGCACTGTACTTTTACTAAAGTAGCAAAGATATGTGGTTATATCAAGCTTATGAATTTAATCACTGGACTTAAGAATAGGTTCACTGAAGATGAACAGATGTACAGCTGAGGATCTATCTTCCTGTAAGATGTGTGCCTTTTGGTGGGAATTGGTGCTCACCCTTTAAATCCCTTCCTGTCGGGTAGACTGAATTTTAGTATAAAATGAATTTCACTTCTCTCTTGGCATTCAGTGTAACAGGGAAATAGCTCACTGCGAAGACCACTGGACTGATAGAAGACAAAGAACTCCAAACCTAGCTGCTGAATTGTCTAAACATTTTTCAAACTATACTCAACAACTTTCTTGAAGATGTTAGCAGGATGCCAGAGCGGAATGTTGAGAAGAGTGATCCAGTTTATCCTTCTTATAGATTCACAATGTCCATCTATTTACTCTAGTTTCTGACCAATTCTGCTGCAAAACCTGTTTAACTCTGTCAAAATAATCCCTAAATTAATTCTTAATTGAATAAGGTATACGATGCAGTCATTCTCTTGAAATCTGGTCCCTTAAGAATGGCCCATGGGACACCAGTTTCCTGGTAGGTACCTATCCTTCAAAAACTAGCACATTTTAAAATCTGCTTTTCCCTGTATTTCTGAGAGATACAACCCAACAAGAAGTGGCAAAAAAGCAATCCTAAATCTACATAAAACAACCTATAAATACATTGTTTCTTACTATTTAAGTAAACAGAGAAAAGAATTTATAGACTTACATCATCTGCTCCATCTACTTCTGGTAAATCTACATCCTCATCACCACCCATGTTGTTCATCATCTATTTGAAGTGTAAAAATTAGTTTTAAAAATGATGTTAAATTAAGCCCTAATTATTAGGTTGCAAGCTCCAGAATAAACCTTAAGTCTGTCATAGATTTTCACCAATAAAAAAAGCAAAACAAATGTTAAGTACCTTCCTTTCTGGAAAAAGTAAATTATAAAATCCTGACAACTTGTAGGGAAGTTAAGACTAAGTTCTCACTGAAGAAAAGTGAAATTATTAAAACTTATCCAGCAAGTTATTTATGTATGATATAGAAATTAAACACTGAAATCCTAAATAGTGCTTACCTCTGGTGCCTAAGGAAAAGAATGGGATTCATTTGTAGTTCTAAAGCTTTGTATCTTAAGCTAAGTGGCATGTGTATTTATGGTATTCTCACTACAGTTTTAAATATTGTGAAGAACCAATAAATGATTTAAAATAAAGTCCTTCAGGATGATTAGGTTGTATAAAAGACCTGAACACTGAACCAAAGACTAAACAGCAATAAAAGTTAAAAACAGAAAAGAAACATGATTCTTGAAATAAAAGATACATACTATGGAGAAAATACACTTGCATATGTAAGTACTCTTGTAGACATACAAAACATTGGGACTAATAACAACATACTTACATGAAGTACTAATTTCCTATTTAGTTGTTTCTGATCATAAAGTAAGCAGTGTATTATTTAAAAAAGTACATATAACCCAAAACTAAACTATTAACAGATGGGGAGGGACCTATCTTCCCAAGCTACAACTTTTCTATAAATCTCCTAAAATTAAAAAATTCAATAACCAAATACAACTTTATACACAAAATTTAAAACTTCTAAAATCTACGCTTACCTGCACTTTACAGTTAAAAGGTGCCTTTAAAAGATCCCTAATCACCAAATTGCTCAGTGTAAAAGTTCTGGGCAATCTAGTCTTAAATAATATGAGTAACTATTAAAGAGTCTCCCTACGTCTGATAGCACTGTTGAACACTTTGGTTAAGTTTCTTTGAGCAAGAAAAATGCTCAAAACGTGCCAAATACAATATTAAGTGTTGAAGATACAATGGCAATAGAAATAGGATGAACTTAATAAATACATTCAAGAGCTATTCAAGAGGTTAAAAAAAAAAAAAAAGATGGCCGCTAATGTTATACTGGAAACAGGCAGTAAAAGAATAGTAATAGTGTTAAGCTGTGACATGCACAGCTGGGCGAAATGGCGGCCCCAATTACTACAGGTAAGAAATGGGGATAGCACAGCTGGAAAGAATTGCCCCATCTTCTTTTTCCTCTTTAATTTGAAATCAAGGTGCCAGAACCATGTAAGATGTTAAGTAGTTGCAAACATGACACTAGATATTTACTCCTATTTTAGCTCTTAGTTTTCAAAGAAACATAACAAAATCTAGTCAATTAAAACCTGACTTCACAAGGTTTATTCTATCCAAAGGGAAATCAATGATTTTGCCCCTTTAGCCTTTGGCAATATGTATTTAAATTCTTTCCTTGGTTGTGCTAACTAAAACATCTTTACACACCACTTATCATGCACATCTCACTACCATTTTTGTGTTTAAAGGTTTATATTCATATTACATGGCTCCAAAATGCAAACCAATCCACGCTCCTAAAAAAATCAGTTTAGAATAGAAACTAGCTATATTGTGCATGGATTGTACAGTTTATTTTTTGTCTTTATACATCAACTTTAGAACTTACCACTAATTTTTAAAAAAATTATACGATGTTAAACTTCAGGATTAAATGACCATTTTTAAGATCTTACTTGGTTTTGCTGCAGAATGACCTTGAAAGTAAAATAATGCAGGTCTTAAAATACCACTAGGGGCTTTAAAACCAAATTAAATTCACACAGAAATGTACAGAGAGGGAGGTGGAAAATGCCATTTACAAGAACTTACCTCAGAGAAACGATCAAAATTAGACATGTCTTCATCTGAATCATCCTCCCAGTCTTTCCAATTATTGAAGTCCACACTAAGCCAGTTAAGCTACAGATCAATACAAACATCACCCTATGATTAGCTTAACTTACACTTATTGGTATGTACCTTAAGACTTCATTGCTTGAACTGTGGGTTCGTATTAGT
This sequence comes from Felis catus, assembly GCF_018350175.1. NCBI lineage: Eukaryota > Metazoa > Chordata > Mammalia > Carnivora > Felidae > Felis > Felis catus. The sequence continues at coordinate 83,079,770 of NC_058374.1, forward strand.
GAGGCATGGAACTAACACACACACACAAAAGAACAGACTAGCAAAATCAAAAGTCAAATGCAGTACTAGCAAAAATAGTTTCACGAAGCTTCTTTCACAATTGTTAAACAATCCTAACCGTTAGAAACAAAAACAAAACTCATTGGTAGGAACTACTCTCAGGCACAATGGACTTTTTTTTGTAGCACCAAGTATGCTCCTCTGTGATATGTAACTTTTAGATTCTAGGCAAAATCTGCCTCTTGAATTCAGCAAAAGTTCTGCATCTAGGGACTGACCACCTTCTGACCATACTTGGTTTTAAGTTAAAACTAAAAAACACCAAGGAAAAAAACCTGTAAGAATACAAGACTTTAATAACACTTAACTAGGAAATAAAAACATAATATTCCTCATGGGAAACAAATGTGTCTTTTATTACTTAAAAATGTTAAACTCCCCCAAGAAAAGAAACATACCTTTGCCCTTTCTTTTGTTAACCTTGGCCATGACTGGCCAGATTCGCCTTTTCGTAAACAACATAAAATTGATCTGTCCGTTCTTTTATGCTTGGAATCCTAAAAACAAAAACAAAAGCACTATCACACCACTTATCTCTCCAGTATCACTACAGAATAGAAAAGTAGCTTGTCATTCCTCAACTCTAATTTTTTTCTCTACATTTTCTCTAAAGGCAAAGAAACATCCCCTAGCTTACTAAACATTTCATTAGCTATCCAAATTGCAAAAAAATTTTCCCTCCCTGCACACGGTGAATAAAATAAAGCCTTAAAAAAAATCAAGTAAAAAAATTTTTTTGACTAAATATGGTACATACAGAATAGTTTAAAAATTCTAAAAGACTAGACTAAGACAAGCCTAAAGAACAGTGACAGCAAGAACAAAAGGGGGCTGCAGAAAAGTAGTTCAAAGGGGAAATATTGCGAAAATATAAATCTCTAGATAGCCTCTGAACTGTTAAGAAAAACAATTACTGGTTACTGCTAAAAAGAGTACTTGATGTATGTCCATTTCTTCATGATTTAAACTGGAATTAAAGCCTTAAGACTACTTACATTTGGATCAATACAGTGAAAAAGATCAATTTCATTTAAATGTTTAAAATTATCGCTTCCTCCAAGACAACTGTGTAAAAAAAAAAAAAAAAAAAATGAACCTCTTCAAAGAGATAAAGATTAGTAATAACTTCAGTGAAAACAAAACAAGCAAGCCAAAGTTACTTGGTTGTCTGAAATAAGCTTCTTACCCAATGATGTAAAATGGTAATTTACCTGAATGTAAGTTTGGATTTTTCAAAATTTACATTAACATCTTTACTGTCTTCAACACAAAATTCAATGAAGACGTAGTCCCTTCGATCGTACCATTTTGCAGAAGCAGGCTGCCTACAAAGAGATAAAATTAGACAAAGTTAAGCTGGAATTCATTAACTGAGTATTTACATAACCTCCAAAATTTTGGTACATAAGTAACATTTCTCTTTCCCATTAGAAGACGGATTATTTGGAAACAGATTATAATTTCAAACAGAAACTACATCCTTAGGGGCAAGTGAGTGGCTCAGTAGGTTAAACATCTGACTTCAGTTCAGGTCATGATCTCACCGTACCTAAGTCGGAGTCCCACATCAGGCTCTGCACTGACAGTGTGGAGCTGCCTGGGGATTCTTTCTCCCTCTCTGCCCCTCTCCCACTTTCACAGGGGATCATGCTCTTTCTCAAACTAAATAAATAAACTTAAACACCTACATCTTTACTCTTAACAACTGCATTCCAAGTTAAAACACAACTATAACTGATTTCACAATATGAAGGAATTAAAAAATGAATCAATGCTCAATAGGGCTAACCATTAGGTAGCCCTGTCAAAATTTATGTGCTACTCCTTTAGAGCCTGGCTACTAAATGTCAATGTCACAGAATTAAAAAATCAGACAGAACTGATGCACCGTCAATTGAAATATTGAAATACATATTCCCGTCAATTGAAATATTGAAATACATATTCAACATTTTTACTTACAATGTTACAATGCCAGCAACTTGCATGGCAGTGGCTGGGTGGGTAAAACTGATAGTGTTTGTCTCCAGAAAGTTCTCACCTGTAGCTTATTTCTGACTATACCAAACCACCATTTTTTTGAGGAACAAATTTTCTTAACCAACTTTTATGATTCTAAATAATGATACTTAAGAATTAAGCTTCTTTACAGCCTCATCTTCTAATCTACAAATGTATTGGATATATACTATACTAGAAGAAGCCTGGAGTATTTGCTTCCTCATTATTCTTCTGCTGTCTCCTGCAATGTACCTGTCCTTTTCATGGTGTCAGCTGCTTAGAACTCTATCCATCCATTAAAATTATGTTTTAGAATAGGCTTAAAAAACTGCTAGAAGCAAATGCAGTCAAATATAGTTGATTAATAGGAGATAAAGACTGTATGTGGTAAATACTTTTCTTTCAAATTGTTCTTTGTATGGGGCACTTGGGTGGCTCAGTCGGCTAGGCGTCCCAACTCTTAGTTTTGGTTCAGGTCATGATCTCACAGTTCATGAATTTCAGCCCCATGTCAGCGTACTGCGCTGACAGTATGGAGCCCACTTGGAATTCTCTCTCTCTCTCCCCCTGCCCCCCCTTCCCCACTTGTGTTCGCTGTCTCAAAATAAATAAAACTTAAAAAAAAAATAAAGTTGTTCTTTGTAATATTTAGACAAACATCTTTATATGTGTAAAAATTCCTAGAATTCACACACAGACCCCAACTACATTTGCCTCTACAGAATGAACCAGAAAGACAATGAGGGCAAGGAAGCAGAACCACATAATTCTCAATGGTTTCACTTATTTTCTTTTTTTTTTTTTTTAAATTTTTTTTTTTCAACGTTTATTTATTTTTGGGACAGAGAGAGACAGAGCATGAACGGGGGAGGGGCAGAGAGAGAGGGAGACACAGAATCGGAAACAGGCTCCAGGCTCTGAGCCGTCAGCCCAGAGCCCAACGCGGGGCTCGAACTCACGGACCGCGAGATCGTGACCTGGCTGAAGTCGGGACGCTTAACCGACTGCGCCACCCAGGCGCCCCTTCACTTATTTTCTTAAAGCAAGCATGTTCTGCTTTGATAATCTAAAAACTGAAGTATTTGGCTATACCAGAATTCTTTGTATTTTTTTGAACTGTTCTATAAACCTAAGATACAAGTTAAAAACTATTAATCATGGTTATGTTCAGACACTACTCATAAATCAACTCAAATGAAAGGAACTGTTTTGTTTCCAAATGCTGAAATTCCCAACCCTAAGGAGTAGCAGTTTAAAGTCCCTCCAATAAATAAAAAGTTGCAACCAACTGCTCATCAACATTTTTACACAACTGTTAAATCTGACTAGTCACATTCCACTTTGGGATATTGATATCAGATCTGAAGTAGGTTATAGTCATTACGGATGGAAGTTTTCAAAGTCCAAAAATACCAGCAAATCAGCAAGAGTAAAGCTATTTCTTTAGGCATCTATCAACAGATTAAAAACAAAAACCAGATTTTTACATGCCTTAGAAGAAAAGTCTAACCAAACTTCTGTTGGACTAAGGAATCACAACTTCTAGTATTATGTTAATATGGCTAACAAATTGAGAGTTTTATGAATAGGTGACAATAGACCACACATTATTATTAGCTCATTTTCTTTCCAAAACAGTGTTCTGTGATTAACATTTAAAAAAAATATGTATTTGAGTGTGAGCAGGAAAGGGGCAGAGAGAGAGAGGGACAGAGTTCTGAAACAGGCTCTGCAAGGACAGCAGAGAGCCCGATGTGGGGCTCGAACTCATGAACCATGAGATCATGACATGAGCTGAAGTCAGACACTCAACCAACTGAGCCACCCAGGCGCCCCAACATGCTGTCTTTAACTGAAAATATTTGCTAACTTAATAAATTTTTAAATGACTAGGTTCACAGATTTTATTAAATAATCTCTACATCCAACATGGGACTCAAACTTACAACCCGAGATCAAGAGTTGCACGCACACTCTACCAACTGAGCCAGCCAAGCATATCCCTAAGTTCAGATTTTCAAACTGAAGTGACCATACAGTATGTTTAAAAAGCGCTAATGAAAATCATCCAGAGCAATGAACACCACAGTGCCAAAATACTATTTCCAACTAAAGGAAACAGATTTCCTATACAGAAATGACTGACCTCAGGCATAAGATGGGATGAGGTTGGGACATCTTGGGCAAACGAAGCTATTAAAAACTATGAGGTCAGTTATGGGGCACCTGGGTGGTTCAGTTAGCGGAGCATCCAACTCTTGATTTTGGGTCAGGTCATGACCTCATAGTTCATGGGATTGAGCTCTGAATTGGGCTCCACGCTGACAGCACGGAGCGTGTTTAGGTTTCTCTCTCTGCCCCTCCCCAACTCGCTTGCAGGCTCTTGGGGGGTGGGGGAGAGCAAAACAAAACTATGAGGTCAAAACCAGAGGCAATAATAAGGGTCTCCCTGCATTGGCCAATGAGAATTCTAGGTTACCAGAAGATGCTACAGATCCAACTCTCTACAAATTGGCTGTTAACAGAAAAAGAATTAGGCATTTTTCCTTCTTTCTCTTTATGAAACTTTATTCATGGTAACTGGATAGATATATCTGTTCATAGAAGCAAACTTCTTTATAAAATTTCAGCTTTGGAATGGAATACAGTTGCGGGGGGGGGGGGGGGGGCATGTGTCACCATTTTGCAACCTTTAAACTGATTTGGCAATGATCAACGGATGAAACCATTAAAATGATTAGATTAGGGGCACTTGAGTGGCTCAGATGGTTGAGCGTCTGACTTCAGTTCAGGTCATGATCTCACGTTGAGTTCAAGCCCCACGTCAGTCTCTGTCCTGACAGCTCAGAGCCTGGAGCCTGCTTTAGATTCTGTGTCTCCCTCTCTCTGCCCCTCCCCCACACATGCTCTGTCTCAAAAAGTAAAAACATTAAAAAAATTTTTTAAAGATTAGATTAATAGTTAATAAAGAATTTACAATTAATAGTTAATAAAGAATTCAGCATCACTAAAAGTGGGACAACCAGACCTACAACCTCCTAATCTGATGCAACATGATATACTCCATAGAAAACTTAATTCCAGTCTATAAGAAGAGAAAAAAAATTTTTTTTAATGATACAATGAGGAAGGGAGAAATCCAAAATACTGTTAAATCAATGCTATAAAGAAGAGAAGGGACTGCTCTAGATTAAAAGAAACCGAAGAGTTATCAAACACGTAGAGGGACACCTGAGTAGTTGTTCAGTCAGTTAAGCATGACTCTTGATTTCAGCTCAGGTCAGGCATGATCTCACAGTTCATGAGATGGAGCCCCAAATCGGGCTCTGCGCGGACAGCGAGGGGCTTACTTGGGATTCTCTCTCTGCCCCTCCCCAAGTTGCACTCACTCTCTCAAAAATAAACAAACATTAAACAAAACATATCCAATTTATGCACCTGGTCTGCAACCCCCCCACCCCCGGCCCGACCTAAACGTAAAAAGAGATTACTGAAACTGTGACCACCTAAATACAGACAGGGTATTAGATATTAGAGAATATGAAAATCATTGTTAGTTTTTTTAGGCATGAAAGGCATTGTTTTTACGGGGGGGCGGGGGGGAGAGTCCATTCAAGATGAAAACTTAAGTATATGGGGTTTGCTTTAAAAGACTTCAGGAGGGACGCCTGCATGGCTCAGTCGATTAAGTGTCATGATCTCAGGTAATGATCTCACGCTGTCATGGAATCTGTGTCTGGCTCCATACTGGCAGTGTGGAGGCTGCCTGGGATTCTCAGTCTCCTCCTCTTTTTGCCCCTCCCCTGCTCACACGGTCTCTCGTGCTGTCTCAAAAATAAACTTGAAAAGAAGAAGAAAAAAAAAAAAAGACTCCAGGAAAAGGAAAAGAGGATAAATAAAGCAATGTGGCAAAGGCCTACTAAGCACTTAATGGATGACAGGTAGATGGGGATTATATTCATTATGCTTTTTTTTTTTTTTAAAGGTTTATTCATTTTTTGAGACAGACAAAACATGATTGGGGGAGAGGCAGACAGAAGGACCCACAGAATCTGAAGCAGGCTCCAGGCTATGAGCTGTCAGCACAGAGTCCAATGTGGGGCTCGAACTCACGAAACATGAGATCATGACCTGAGCCAAAGACAGACACTTAACCAACTGAGCCACCCAGGCACCCCTCTTCATTATACTTAAAAAAAAAAAAAAAAAAAAAAAAAAAAAAGTTAGACCTTCCCTATGACCCAGCAGTAGCACTGCTAGGAATTTACCCAAGGAATACAGGAGTACTGATGCATAGGGGCACTTGTACCCCAATGTTTATAGCAGCACTCTCAACAATAGCCAAATTATGGAAAGAGCCTGAATATCCATCAACTGATGAATGGATAAAGAAATTGTGGTTTACATACACAATGGAATACTATGTGGCAATGAGAAAGAATGAAATATGGCCTTTTGTAGCAACATGGATGGAAATGGAAGTGAAATAAGTCATACAGAGAAAGACAGATACCATATGTTTTCACTCATATGTGGATCCTGAGAAACTTAACAGAAGTCCATGGGGGAGTGGAAGAAAAAAAAAAAGAGGTTAGAGAGGGAGAGAGCCAAAGCCCAAGAGACTCTTAAAAAACTGAGAACTGAGGGTTGATGGAGGGTGGGAGGGAGGGGAGGGTGGGTGATGGGTATTGAGGAGGGCACCTTTTGGGATGAGCACTGGGTGTTGTATGGAAACCAATGACAATAAATTTCATAGAAAAAAAGTTATTAAATGATTCTAGCAGGGACTAGTTTCAAGTGTAACCCAGTCTAACTTTGAAATTGTGTTATACTTAGTTAATGGGATGATTCTTTTCCCAAAACATTTTACAAATAGTATTTTAATAAACTCTAGACAAGCACACTAATGGTGACATGGTTATTACAATGGCTGTATAAAAAATCAAGTAGTACACTACTCTTTAATATGTTCATACTGAAGACACTGGAACCAGAGATCTTTTTCTTTTCCTCAAATTCACATTAAGAATTCAGAATGTGACTAATATGTTTGGAAAGAGAATCTTTAAAATGAAATCTTAAGGTGGGCCATAAATTTAACATGACTGGTGTCCTTACAAAAGATTAGGACACAGAAGAAAGAGCTTGTGAAGACGCAGGAGAAGAGGCCCAGTCATCCCATTTCTGGTACTTTGTTATGGCAGCTCTAGCAAGCTAATACAATCATTTTCCAAATAACAAAATTAAATGATCATTTAAACCAGGGGTTGGCACAGAAGCCAAAAATGGTTTTTATATTTTTAAAGAGTTATAAAAACAAGCATGTAGGACAGAGATATTTGTGGTCTGCAAAGCTTAGCATTTACTAGGTAATCCTGATTTCAACTATCAAAAATACAAGAGGGGACCCTACACGTAACCTAAAACCAGTAAAAAACACATATATTCACTCAACTGGAAGAGAGCTTGATTTTGAAATCCTGCTCATCTTCTGTGAAACTCACATCCCTTTTTTTCTAGTAACCAAAAGAGGAGCAGGTTTAGCTTGAACACTAGCTCATAAACTAATTATATTGATCTCTAGCCTTATACTAACATTGACAAAACTTGTAACCACTGTCCAAGTCTGTCAGTTCACCTTAATAGTAAATACCTATGGATGTAAAAACTTTTTTCACTTCTGCATATGCTATGTAAATAATCCCCTACTTAAAACAAAATAAAACCATTCCTCAAGGTTCCAGTTTCAGCCCCACATCTGGCTCTCTGCTGTCAGTGCGGAACCCACTTGGAATCCTCTTCCTCTCTCTGCCCCTACCCCACTTGCACTCTCTCAAAAATAAACATTAAAAAAAAATTGGTTAAAACATATAGACAAATGTACTGGAGAAAATAGCAATAACGACAATTTTTTAAAAAAAGTTCTACTTCTGTAAAAGTATCTAAGGAACTGAAAAATGTGATACAAAGATGCTAATTAACAATAACCTTTATGATAAAATAGGCAAATATATATTATTTTTTGGGAGAAAACGCGCACGGGCGTGTGCACAGGGGAGAGACACAAAGAGAAGGGGACAGAGGATCTGAAGTTGGCTCTGTGCTAAAAGCAGAGAGTCCAATGTGGGACTCAAACTTACGAACTATGAGATCATGACTGGAGCCCAAGTTGTACCCTTTAACCAACTGAGCCACCCAGGAGCCCCAATAGGCAAAAATATTTTTAATCTGTTTTATCTTTAATTAATGGTCTCATTAAGAAATCAATCAAACAGTGGGTGCCTGTCAGCCCAGAGCCTGCTTCGGATTCTCTCCCTGCCCCTCAAAATAAATAAACTTATTTTAAAAAACTGTTGGAGAGGAGGTAGGACAGAATCAGTTAAAGGGGAACCTAATGGCAATTACCCACAATTAAGAAAGACAGTGTATCCAAAACATAACCGATAAACGATTCCCAAAATAAATATTCCCAAAATAAAGGACTCACAAGTCAAATGTACTTGGAGAATATATACTGATTTAGTAGTACTTCTCTTCCAGGTTTCCCAAAATACAGCAAAGCCTCAATTAACAGAATATAAAATCAGATAGTTGATTTATAAGTAGCTCTCATCAGCTTTATCTTTCAACTACTGACCACTGATCTACTTTCTAATCTATAGCAGATACAGCTGAATTTGGTTCAAATGTGACAGAGCAGAACACAGGACTACTAGTAAAAGACCCCTTTTATGCTCAACTCTCACCATCAAGCACCTCATGTAGGGGTGCTACATGAAGAGTTTGATGGTGAAGGCTGGGTCTGAGAGAAAGAGGCTGCCTGGGATTCTCTCTCCTCTGCCCCTCCTCCACTTGTGCAGGAGATGAGCTGCTTCCTTGAAACTTAAAAAAATGGCCTCATGTAGACAAGTCTAACAGCTAAAATACATTTAGAGTTTGAATGTTATTCAATAAATAAATATGTATTAAGCATGGGGCTAGGAATTGTTCTGGAGACAGAGCAATGAGCAAAATAGACAAAGCTTACATTCGAGTTAGATGAAATTTAGTCCAAAAATCTCCTAAGAAATATGGGGGTAAAGGGATCGGATCCGTTACTAGTGGCCTTTATTAATGTGTAAACAGGCAATATATCATAAGACAAGGTTCTCAAAAACCAAGCAAACAAACAAAAAAAGATAACATTTTCTGGTTATCAGCACAGCTGAGCTTTAAAAAACAACACAGGAGTAGGGACCCTCTACACAGTTGAAAATCCAAGAACTTATGACCCCTAAAACTTAGCTACTGTTGATCAGACCCTCACAAGTAACACATACTTTGCATGTTATATATATTATACACTGTATTCTTACAAAGAAGCTAGAGAAAAAACAATGTTAAGAAAAATCACAAGATCTCTATCTGCTCCTCCCCTGCTTGTTCTGTCTCTCAAAAATAATAAACATTAGGGGCACCTGGGTGGCTCAGTTAAGTGTCCAACTTCGACTCAGGTCATGATCTCACAGTCGTGGGTTTGAGCCCTGTCAGTCTCTGTGCTGACAGCTCAGAGCCTGAAGCTTGCTTCAGATTCTCTGTCTCCCTCTCTTTCTGCCCCTCCCCCACTCATGCTCTTGTCTCTCTCTCTCTCTCAAAATAAACATTAAAAAAAAAATAAACATTAAAAAAACTTTTTTAAAAAAACGGGGCGCCTGGGTGGCTCAGTTGGTTAAGTGGCCAACTTCAGCTCAGGTCATGATCTCATGGACTGTGAGTTCGAGCCCCACGCCGGGCTCTGTGCTGACAGCTCAGAGCCTGGAGCCTGCTTCAGATTCTGTGTCTCCCTCTCTCTCTGCCCCTGCCCTGCTCACACTCTGTCTCTCTCAAAAATAAACATTAATATATATATGTGTGTATATATATACACACACACACACACACACACACGTGTCTGTGTATATGTGTGTGTGTATATATATATGTATATATGTATATATATACATATATACATATATATATATATAATGTATATTTATGGGGTATCTGGGTGGCTCAATGGGTTAAGTGTCTGACTCTTGATTTCAGCTCAGGTCATGACCTCACAGTTCATGGGATTGAGCCCTGCACTGTCAGCATAGAGCCTGCTTAGGATTCTCTCTCTGCCCCTCCCTTGCATGTGCTCTCTCAAACTAAATAAACTTAAAAAAAAAAAAAATACATTTACAGTACTGTACTTATTGTAAAAAAAAATCTACCTAAGTGGACCCACAGAGTTCAAACCAGTGTTATTCAAGGATCAACTGTACTTAACTAATTAATGACAGTTTCCTTACAAGTTTATTCTTTTTTCCCCTTATAAATTTGTTAATGGAGCATGATTATTTGTCTGAATTAAAAGATCACTTTGAATTCTAAGATAAAACAACAGAAATCAAATAACTAGCTTTTTACTAGAGCTTAATAATCAAGTAAATATCTTCTAGGTTTAGGAGTAAACATATTTCTATTAAATAGGAAGTTTCTTAAAGACTAGATTCACTCATTTTTTTTAATACATCTCTAAGTATCTTTAAATATCAAGAAAAATTACAGATGAAAACATTAAAATCAAGAAAAAAGTCAGCAACAAAAAGACGTTATAAAATTCAGAATTACTGATTTTCTAAAACTAAGTTTTAAACTTAGCTTAAACTAGTCTATCATTTGCAAAAGGGAATCAAGACAGTGGTAAATCTTTTTCACTTTGTAGTAAGTGAGGAATGATATGGAAACATGAAATTCTGTTATACAAAGGGAAAAAAGTAGTTCCAGGTTTATAGACGGAGCAGTTTTTCCTCCCTCAAAAGCCCTGTCTACAAATGTCTAAAACCAGTCTCTTACACACATAGTCTTTCCTCAAAGAAACCCCAAGATCTGCTTCTCATACTTTCAGATCATCTGTACATCAGTTGTACCACCACGTAAAACTTTCTGGAAAGGTGATCTGAATACACATGCTACTCCTGTGGCTTCCAAATTATGTGCCAAGGTGCATCAGGGCACCATGAGAAACTTAAGAGGGCTGCTGAAAGATCTTTTAAGTTTGAGAAAAATTTAGTGATACTCAATCTCATTCAAGACACCAAGTAGTTCAGTTTCAAGGTAGACTGCACTACATCCCTCTCCATTAACCTTCATCTTTGCACAGTTGTATTTCTGGTGGTTGCTATAATTTAATAAAGGGGGGGGGGCTACAAAAAAAAAGCAGTGGGAAACAGAAATTGAAATGGAAATGGAAGTATCCAATCTGACTTCAAGGTATAAGTTATGCAGTGCCGGGGCACATGAGTGGCTCAATCAGTTGAGCATCTGACTTCAGCTCAAGGCATAATCTCAAGGTCTGGAAGTTCGAGCCCCACATCAGGCTCGCTGCTGTCAATGCATGAAGCCTGCTTTGAATCCTCTGTCCCTCTCTCCTTCTGCCCCTGCCCCGCTCACTCATGCTCTGTCTCAAAAATAGACATTGGGGGGGAAAAAAGGTACACATGCCCAAAACACATACATATTCCATTACTAAATGGTGATTATAAAAGAAGCTACTTATTTCAACTTTCGTGGATTAGTTTTTGAAAGACTACTAACTAGGCTGTTAGGCAAATTACAAGTTGTTTGGACCTAGCTACCTAATAAACAGAACTGTTATTCCTTTTGGCCAGCAACACCATAAACACACACACACACCCTACTAAGACAAAAAAGGGGCAAACCAAGAACACTTGTGAAACCTCTATACTAGTTCCTTTATTTGGTAATTCCTACTCTAAAACAAAAAAGTGAGGGGTGGCTCAGTGGGTTCAGTCCAACTATTGACATTGGCTCAGGTCATGATGTCACAGTTCTGGAGTTTGAACCCCATGTTGTGCTCTGTGCTAACAGTGTGGAGCCCGCTGGGCATTCTCTCTCTCAAAATAAAAAATAAACTTGGGGTACCTGGGTGGCTCAGTCAGTTAAGTGACTTCGGCTCAGATCATGATCTCATGGTTGAGTTCGAGCCCCACATGGGCTCTGTGCTGACAGCTCAGAGCCTGGAGCCTGCTTCAGATTCATATTCTCTCTTTCTCTTTCTCTCTCTCTCTCTCTCTCTCTCTGGAGCCTGCTTCAGATTCTGTGTCTCCCTCCCTCCCTCCCTCTCTCTCTCTCTGCCCCTCCCAGGCTCATGCTCTGTCTCCCTCTCTCAAAAAATGAACATTAAAAAAAATTTTTTTAATAAAAATAAATATATAACTTAAAAAATTAAAATAAAAAAATGAAAGAAAGCTGTTCTTAGAGACAGGATTTCCCCTGATAAACTTAGTGCCTTTCTTCAACTCCAACCTTCGTACATTCCTACTTCTGTGCACACATCACTTTAAACATCCTCAAAGCAAACACAACAATTTTTCTTCATACAAATAAAATTCAAACAAGGTCAATGTCTCACTGCCTCCGTCACAAATTTCAGAGCCTTGGGGCTCCACAATCATATGTCAAGAAGTGACACAGGTTTAACAAACAATTTAGACGATGTTAACAAAACTACAGATATAGTTATTTCTTTGGAAATTAAAAGTTTCACCTGGAAAATTATTCTCCCTTTTTGTAAAGTGGAAAAAATAAGGCTTCTGTCAGAAATCCTGAGTTCCAATCCTATTTGGGACAGTTCCTCATACTAATTAGCACTGTGTGAATTAGTATTTGAAAAACTAGATCCTGGAACTTAATACATATTAAAAATTTTAAGAACACCTGTCTGTGACTTAGATCCTTTCAATACACAAAGATAATTAAAATGCTGAGTTAGAAAGGGCCCAAAGAAAACACTTTATAGCAATAAAGTATGACAACATGTGAAGATTAACTACTGCACAGAAAATCCCTAATAGCACATTTTGACTTTGGACTACAATATGAAGGAGTTCATACTACTGCTCAAGGTAATATTTAAAGTAATTGGTGGGGCGCCTGGGTGGCTCAGTCGGTTAAGCGTCGGACTTGGGCTCAGGTCATGATCTTGTGGTCCGTGAGTTCGATCCCCGCGTCGGGCTCTGTGCTGACCGCTCAGAGCCTGGAGCCTGTTTCAGATTCTGTGTCTCCCTCTCTCTCTGACCCTCCCCCATTCATGCTCTGTCTCTCTGTCTCAAAAATAAATAAACGTTAAAAAAAAAAATTAAAGTAATTGGCATTTTCCTGAAAAACCAGAAGTTCAAATGTGTCCTGGTGAAGCAGAGAAGTCACCTCAATTTAAAATCTATCAGTGCCAATCTACAGAGTAAATAATACAAAGTTTACTACAACACACATTGCATTTCTGTAATAAAATACACTAGGTGCAACAATCTTCAATTTAAGAACTCTGATAAAGTATTGTAAAAATTTAAGGGCTAGAGGCTAATTCTGAATAGTTCATATCACAAAAGTATTTTTTCCTGAAAAGTGACAATCACTACCACTTAAGACCTCAAAATGATAATAGCTTCAAGATTTTAAAACAGAAAATACAATTAAACATGGGAATCTTAATTAACAGTACATACTGGTCTGCACTGATTTATCCCTTCCAGTTTCTACTGCTTTCTAGTTAAAGTCTAACTAAGCACAGAAAAAAAAAAAAAAAAAAGAAAAAGAAAAAGAAAATCCAGTTGCTAGGTTACAGTGGTTAAGAAATCAACACTGAACAAAAACCATCATCAGTTACTCTTCCTTAACTACAGAAATTAACCATACAGCATATGCTCACTATTACCATTTATGTTGGAAGCTAAAGAAAGACTAATGATTTTGTTTTTAGGACTCAATTCTATAAAGTTGAATGATGGCAAAGTATTCAAGATTTCAACCAATGTTAGAGACAGTCACAATATGTTTCTGGACAATTTATTAATTCAAGTATAAGACCACTGAAAGAACGACTTCAAATAGCTCAAAACTGAATAAAACAGGGACTCCTGTCTGGCTCTGTTGGAGGAGCATGGGACTCTTTGATATCCGAGTCCTGAGTTCGAGCCCCACGTTGGGTGTTAGAGATTACTAAAAAAGAAGAACAAAAAACTTAAATAAAAACAAAAACCTTTCCTTTAAAAACCATTTTACTTTCTATCTATGGTTACTGAGTTCAAATTAGAATTAGAACTACAATAGCTTAAAAAAAAAAAAAAAAGCAGTAACGATTAACTAGCACACCTCCCTTCTCCCCCACCCTAGTTTGAAGGAGAGAAGTCTTAAAATCTCAGCCTTCTCGAAAATCAGGTTGAGTTTTTATGTGAACTATTAGATTAAACCTTAAGAACCTGATTAAAAAAAAAATGTACCTAGACAATCACTACTAAAGAGTATTCAAGTGAGAAAAAAAAAAAAAAAAAAAACAGACCTTAAAACTCTTAAAATATCCAGACGTAAAAGTCTCTCTCCACATCTAAAATAATGTTTATATCATGTTCAGAACATGCGAATGAATGACTCTTGATTTCAGGGTGTTGAGTTCAGGCCCCAAGCTGGGGGGTAGAAATTACTTCAACAAATACATAAACTTAAAAAAAATTTTTAAATGTTTATATCAAACATCAACAAATGGATCCTTATCAATAAGTCAGGTTCTTCCCAGGACTGGAAGACCCATTGAAGGCTTTTTCTAACTCAAATAACAGATTCATAATACTCCTCTTGAAAACAGTAAGTTTGTTGAATACAATTAGTTCAACAAGATCTCCTAAATTTGCAAGATGGCATTTATTTTAAAAAGGAGATTTATGTGGTCTCTTCAAAACACTCAGGTTGAAAGCATTCTTGTAACTTAGACTGCTTTTTGGAATACTGACTGTTACACTTTTCATCTGAGGTTTCAATTTATTTACTTAACGTCTCTAACTATTTCATGTGACCTCCCAAAAGTATATTTCAAATTATTTTAAACATATTTCTTAGTGAAAAGGTATTTTGTTTGGCTACATTAGTCTATTAACAGTTGGCAGCTTACCTAAGCATTTATTTCCTCAGTGAGTTTCAAAATATAAAAGGCACCTTAAGACTAACAATCCTGCTACATTTTTTGGAATAAAGCTTTCCAGAGAAAAGTGAAAGCTACTTTACACAGATTAAGATATTATATTGAATACCAATGGGGAGGGGCAACCCTTCCAAAATTCTAGATGTCCCCTTTACACAGTAATACTGTGTTCCCGAGGCTTGCTCTCCATCATTAACCAACAGCAGTGTATCCTTTAACCCAATAGAATCATCATCAGTATCATTAAGTAACCCTTTGAAAGTGCGTTACTTTTCACAGGAATTAAACTTGTTACCTTTCAATCACTCTCTGTACGTATCTTTCAGGGAGCAGTTAGTACCAAAAATAAAATAAATTTTATTAGGTTTAAAAAAAAATCACTAAGGTTTTTCTTTACCATCATCAAACTAAAATTCTTAAAAAAAAAAAAAAATCCTTGTCACCTCAACGTAAATAAATGTAAGCTCTTAAAGGCAACAAAAAGGCAATTACATACCTATTTCAATCTTAATTAAAATAGGATAATGCAACCTCGCCTCAAGTTTAATGTAGAACACTGAAAACGTCCACAAGTATCTTTCCACTCGACACGTGCGGAACGACCTGCTCAAGGCTAACTCCTCGCGCCATGGACAAGGGTGAGTTTTGGCAAGCTTCCCCCCTTTCAAGGGATTGGGAGTTAGGAGGCCTGGAAACGTCCATACCCAAGAAATCACGACCCCGGAAAGGAAAATAAGTTGTGGGGACGGTGTGACCTCCCCGCAGTTGCCTAGCAGTACTGTCGCTCACGGCGGAAGGCCGCGTGGTGCTCTGCGGGGAGCACCGCCAGCCTTCTGGTAGCACCCACCACAGGTGCACTTGGCCCAGGGCCTGGTCCCAACATCACCGAGGGGCAGAACCAGACTGCCCCAAAAGCGAAGTGGCTATCCAGGAGGCCCCGCGCCTTCAGAAAGCCCGCACGGCAGAAAACTCACAGAAGAGTAAGGCCTAAGGCTAAGTTACGGAGTTAGAGTAACCGGGACTGGCAAAGGAGGAAAAGTGGGATTTCCGGCGCGGGGAAGGCGAGGAACCGTTCCGAGGTGGGGAAAGCGGGCATCTGGAGGAAAAATGTCCTCCACCCGCCAACGGTAACCGGAACAAGGATACTGGACCTCCCACCACAAGAAAGAACGACTGCCGCCACAGAAGGGAGAAAGCCGAGGGGGTCGAAAGCGGGGGGTTGGGGGGGGTGCTTCCCGGCAGCCCCCTGCGCGGCCTCGGCCTCCCTCCGGGGCGACCTTCCTTCGGCGGGGTGTCGCACTCACATCGTGAACGGGGCAGGGGGGACGGGCGAACGGGTGGGCGGGCCTCTCCGGCGGCAGCTGCTGGGCAATCGACTCTACTCCGGTGGCGACTCCGGCGTTTTCTTCCCGGTCGCGGCCTCTTCTCGCTTCCCTCAGGCGACGGTGGCGGCGGGCTCGACCTGGGTCCCCAGAATGCACCGCGCGGAGAGAGCGGCTCCTCCGATCGGGGAGAAGAGGAAAGTGTAGGAAAAGGGGCGCGAGGACGGAAAATGAACGTGCGTGCGTGCGAGCGAGGGGTGGTGAGGCCGGGCGGCGGCTGGTGACGCAGCAAAATGCCCGGGCCCTGCCGCCGCGCGTGCGCACTCTTTGTTTTCGGGCTCCTGCGCGGTTTTCTAGAGATATCTACGGAAAGGGCGGGGCCTCCCAGCTCCTTCGCGATCCTTCCTAGCTCTGGCCCCGCCCTGCGTCTGCTCCCTTCGGTCCGGCGGGTTCCCGCCTCTCCTCCCGCGCTCCCCCCTCGCGTTAGAAAACCGTTGGCCGCCCTAACCGCCTGGCCACGCGCGTTGGGCGATCTCCGGGAGAAACGGCTGTGTTGACAGCAGGAGGAAGGCCGAAGCGGAGGGAGGCCAAGTCGGGAGACTTGAAAAGTGAAACAGATTGGTTACTCTTGAGGGAGTAAGCCAGTCCACTGAGGAAACATTCTCTCGCAAAAAAGATATGAAAAGCCTGTGCTCGTGATATTTGCGGGAAAAGGCTAACTTCAGAATCGAGAGCTGGGTGCACCTGGCCATTTTTCTCTGCTTCCCCAGGGGTTGGAGACTCTTATCCAGGGGCAGCGGCAATCTGAGGTCTTGGTTGAGGAGAAACGTTTGTCGTTTGGGGAGGGCATTTGCCCTTGTTTTGAGATAATTAGGCCTATAGGTGAGACGGGGGGGGTTTGTCAGTGGAGAGTCGAAGTTTGTGGGAATGGGGAGATGAGATGAGGACACTCCTTGTCTTCAGGCACATCATTAGGGGGAGAAGGTTACCCATCTGTTTTCAGCCATTATCTCTTGAACTGCCGCTTTGTCCCTTGAACGTGGTTGGGCTGTAATGAGGGATAGTAACCAAGAGAATGAAAACAGTACTTACTGCCTATTGTAGAAGGCCACTTAACAGTGGAGTAAGGGACAAATACATCAGTGCACTGCTAGTTGGAATACAAAGGAAGTTTAAGTGTCAAGACATTTTGGAAAATACTGGCTTCGTAGCGTTAAGGACTTGGTGGTCTATGCTGGGCATGGCAGGGTTGGGGAACTATAGACATTGGACACTGCTCAAATCTCAAACCTCGTTTAAGAGGGTTGTTAAATCCCAGCTCTCAAGTACTGTGATTTTTAAGAAGTCTACTGCCTGTTGGGGAAAGCAAAATACACAAGTCAAGATTATTGAGTGCTATAATGGAAGTACAAAAAGTAATGGGAGCATAGAAGGAGGAGAGGTCGATATTGACTGGAAGTATTAGGACAGGCCTTGTTAAGAAAAATTAATCCCGGGGGCGCCTGGGTGGCTCAGTCGGTTGAGCATCCGACTTCCGCTCAGGTCATGATCTCACAGTCTGTGAGTTGGAGCCGCGCGTCAGGCTCTGTGCTGACAGCTCAGAGCCTGGAGCCTGTTTCGGATTCTGTGTCTCTCTCTCTCTCTCTCTCTCTCTCTCTCTCTCTCTCTCTCTGCCCCTCCCCCACTCATGCTCTGTCTTTCTCTCTGTCAAAAATAAATAAACATTAAAAAAAAAAATCAGAAGCAGGCTCCAGGCTCTGAGCTGTCAGCACAGAACCCATGGGGGGCTTGAACTCATGAACAATGAGATCATAACCTGAGCCAAAGTCGAACACTTAACCAACTGAGCCACCCAGGCACCCCAAAGTTTCCCACTCCTCTATCCCTAGGACCCTTCCTTTTCTTTATGCACTAGGATAGCTGTTGGAGTTCCAGCCATCACATTCCTGTTCCGGTCAGCAGGATGGAGGATTGAAGGAAAAGAGAAAAAAACAAGACATTTTCCTAGCTTTTGCACTCTTAAATCAGTCTGCCAAAAGTGTTACAACATTTTTACTTTCACCTCATTGACAACTCATGTGACCATATCCATCTGCAAAGGAGACTTGGAGAATGGGAGTGTTTAATCCAGGTGATTAGTGCCAGGCTAAAATCAGAGATAGTGTGACTTAGGAAGATGAAGAAATGTTAAGATAGGTGGCTAACAGTCTCTACTTCAGACATGTTCACATACCATTTTTGAGAAGGTGGGGGAAAAGTGCAATTCTCAGAAACTTACCAAATTGGTTGCAAGGATAGTTGGAAAAGGGGTAAAAAGAGAATGAGAATAGCTGGTGAGGATGACAGTAGGGTTAATACTTCTTCGAGAATAGCTTTTTATATAGAACCATAGTAGTGCTCCACATGCTTTACATTCACAAAAGATTCAAACCAATAAGAAAGCGGAGGGAACTCAAAATGGGATGCATACAGTAACACGTGAACCTAACTATATTAAGCACACTGAAATAGTGAAGGTGAAAAGAACAACCCTAAGTAACTTTGGAAAGCAGCATCTTGTCTGGATACTGCAAGGTTAAAGACAAAAATAACTGTACATAAATACTATGATATAGTTAGGAAACATGTTTTTCATGGGACTGTGGGTTAGCAATTCTGATGCTATTTTTATTTTTTATTTTTTGATGTTTATTTTTGAGAGAGACAGAGACCGTGAGTAGGGAAGGAGCAGAGAGAGAGGGAGACACAGAATAGAGAGAGAGGGAGACACAGAATCTGAAGCAGGCTCTAAGCTCTGAGCTGTCAGCACAGAGCCCCACACAGGGCCTGAACTCATGAAGTGTGAGATCGTGACCCGAGCTGAAGTCAGACACTGAAAGAACTGAGCCACCTAGGTGCCCCTAGGTCTTTGCATCTTAAAAAAGAAGACAACAGGGACGCGTGGGTGACTCAGCTGGTTAAGCGTCAGGTTAGTGAGATTGAGCCCCACCTCGGGCTCTAGGCTGACAGCACGAAGTCTGCTTGGGATTTTCTCTCTCCTCCTCCCTCTCTGCCCCTCCCCTGTTGACTCTATCTCTCTCTTAATAAATAAACATTTAAAAAATACAGTGATAGGGGCGCCTGGGTGGTGCAGTCGGTTAAGCGTCCGACTTCAGCCAGGTCACGATCTCGCGGTCCGTGAGTTCGAGCCCCGTGTCAGGCTCTGGGCTGATGGCTCAGAGCCTGGAGCCTGTTTCCGATTCTGTGTCTCCCTCTCTCTGCCCCTCCCCCGTTCATGCTCTGTCTCTCTCTGTCCCAAAAATAAATAAACGTTGAAAAAAAATTAAAAAAATAAAATAAAAAATACAGTGATATTTTTAAAATGTAAAAAGTGTGTCACTACACCACAAAAACATGTTTATAGCATGAGAGTTGAAACAAGAAGATAAATGTTCAGCAACCGGGATGTGCACATCAGGCAACTCAGGTTTTTTGCTGCTCACTGCATGTCTGTGGATGATCACAAATTCACAGATGTGGAATCTATGCATAACAAGGATCAACTATATATGTATATGTATATTTACAAATTAAAAATTTACACTACCAGTTATTGTTATTAATGTACTTGTCTTATGTACCTGCCTTTCTCCAACAACAACAACAACAACAACAAACCCTTGAATTCTTTGAGGCAGGGATACAAACTTGTCTTTATATCTCTATGCCAGCAGCACATTATTGAGGTTTTGAGGGTGCTCTCACCCATGCCTGTTGTATATAATCCAAAGGTTCCTGAAAAGATGTAACAGCAGGGACCTACAAGTCAAATAAATGCACAATATTTTTGAAAGAATAAATCCTGATTTCCTTTCCTACCCCAATGAACTGGGTTGACTATATAGAAAACTTCAACTACCTTTACCTCATTTCTTAAATTCTAGAGAAAATCCTAAGGACTCAGGTCCCTAGTCCCTCTTCTCTGGGCCCTATCCAAGGTTCTCTGTAGTACCCCAGAAGCCTCCAAGAAATGTGAAGATCCAAAGCTCCTGTGTTTTTCCTACTCTAGCAATCTTATCTCCCCGTAGTGTCTTTTAAGTTTTTATTATTTTGAGAGACAGTGTGTGTGAGTGGGTGAGGAGCAGAGAGAGGGAGGGAGAGAGAATCTCAAGTAGGCTCCGGGCCGTCAGCACAGAGCCCCATGCAGAGCTCAATCTCACAAACCACGAGATCATGATCTGAGAGGAAATCAAGAGTCTGATGCTCAACTTACTGAGCCACCCAGGTGCCCCTCCTCATAGTTTCTTAAAGGTAAAATCAATCTCTGTTTGCCTAGGTAAGAGAATATGGGTGTGTATGGGAGCAGCAGAGGACAGGAAGTATTGTTTTAAGCTGTTGAATGTAAATTCATTGTAAATTACATCCTATCAATAATTTCCTGCATTTCTGTGGTAGCTTTAATACAGACTATATTGTAATTCCTGGGTGGTATTCATGGCTCCTCCCAGAGGTGGAGGTTGGAAGAATTACTTTATAACTTCAACATTTGATTATATTTTTGTTTTCAAGAGAGAAGAGAAGGCATAGCAGAAAGAAGAGCTTTGGAGATAATTAGGGGCAGAGGCTTGCATGAATCCCAGCTACTTCATTTCTAGGTCCTACTTTTATGGCTTTCTAAAGGTCCCCCTATCCTGCAGATACCTGTGACAGCATGGGTGTGCCTAGGTATTCAGTATTCGATATTCTTCTCACTCTTTGGGATGAGAGTGGGATCAAAGAAAGATTTTTTTTTTTTTTTTTAATGAAGGGTAAAAATGATTGCCCGGTCTGGCTAGGGTATCTCCTGGGTAGAGAAACAGGAGTTGTACCCAATTATTTTTTTTCAACGTTTATTTATTTTTGGGACAGAGAGAGACAGAGCATGAACGGGGGAAGGGCAGAGAGAGAGGGAGACACAGAATCGGAAACAGGCTCCAGGCTCTGAGCCATCAGCCCAGAGCCTGACGCGGGGCTCGAACTCACGGACCGCGAGATCGTGCCCTGGCTGAAGTCGGACGCTTATGTACCCAATTAAAGTAAATCCCCATTTTAATGGATCATTTCCCAGCATTGTGGTTTCTCCTTGCAATTTTGGTGGAGGCTTTCCTGAACTACTTGAGCAATATAAAAATAACCAGAAATGCTCAGTGGGGAAGTCAAGAGTTTTTATTATTAGGTCCCAAGTGACTGTTATTGCTGGAGACACAAACTATTGTGAATTGCTAACCATTGTCCCTGTCTTTATTTAAAATAACAAAAGATGAAGTTTCTTTGTTCCCTGACACAACTATCCATCATACCGTTGGCCAAGCGCAGCTAGCAACTTTTATCCTTAATTTGTGTCCCCTGGGAGCTTCCACTTTCACACTCAAGGCTGCCAACTGGATCTAGGCAGTGGCTTCCTCTTTAAACCAAAATTATACCAAAATGGAAAGGCGGAAAAAATCTGACATGTTGATTTCTAAGAACTGGATCAATTAATTGGTGGGACTGCACAGGCAGCTCTCAGGACAGAGGTCAGGAATCATTGTGCTCAATTCAGAAATCAAAAACCTGTGGATCAAAATTTTCATGTTTGGGGCACCTGAAATCATGCCTGAAACATGGATGAGTGTCAGACACTTGATCTCAACTCAGGTCATGATCTCAGGTTCGTGAAAAAGAGCCCTGCGTTAGCTTCTGTGCTGACAGAGCAGAACCTGCTTGGGATTCTCTCTCTCCCTCTCTCTCTTTCTCAAAATAAATAAATAAACTTTTAAAAAATGACATGGCAGGGGGTTCCTGGGTAGTTCAGTCAGTTAAGCGCCCAACTCTTGATTTTGGCTCAGGTTATGATCTCAAGGTTCCTGAGATCAGAGCGCTGCGTAGGGCTCCACACTTACAGCACAGAGCCTGCTTGAGATTCTCTCTCCCCTGCTCTTTCTGCCCCTCCTCAGCTGTTTTTAGTATGTGATAGATTGTCTGCAAAGATGATGACCAATATAGTTCCTTTCCTGTATATGCATGCTGGTCTTTCTATCAAGAGGTGGCATTTATTTCACCACCCCTTGAATCTGGACTGGCCTTGCTACTTGCTTTAACCATGAGAATGTGGTGCAAATAAAGCTGTGATAGTTTGAGAATCAGGATCAAGAGACTTGGTAGCTTTTACTTTTCACTTTCTTGGAGCCTTGTAGAGAAGTCCAGCTATTCTACTGTACAGCAGGCATCTACTGACCAATGTGTGAGGCTACCTTGGGACACTCAGACTTAGTGGAGCCTCTAGATGACTGTCCCATGAGTGAACCCAGATGATATCACATGAAGCACAAAAACCACACAGCTGTGGCCAGCCAACACACAAAACAGTAAGAATAAATTGTTGTTTAAAGCTACTTTCTGGTGCTTTGTTATGCAACAAAGGCTACTTAACTGCAATATGATGGGCCAGAAACATTTAGATAGAATGGCCAGTCACATCCTTGGGAGATGTCTTCTGTTAAAGAGATGACTGTTTTTGTGATATCTACAAAAGAGCTTGAAACAGTAAAGTAATATATGTGTCTGATTTGGGTTTTTATTATCCAACTCTACATCCACAACTAGCATAGGTGTGCCTGGGTGATGAGCAGACTCTCGACTTCAGCTCAGGTCATGATACCAGGGTCATGGTGATGAGGTTTTGTGGTGATGGAGGGGTTTGTGGGGTTCAGAGCTGATGGCCAAGAAAGAATTCTTGAAGACACCTTTGATGCAAAAAGGTGATTTTATTAAAGTACAGGGACAGGACCCATGAGCAGAAAGAGCTGCACTATAAGTGTATGTGTGTGTGTGTGTGTGGGGGGGGGGGGGGGGTTGACCATTTTATGGAGTAAGGGGAGATAACTTCAAGGAGTTCCTAAAGGGATTTTCACATGCTAAAGGCTCACAGATTACTGGAAGCCTAGCTATTGTCAAGCTAAGGTTATTTTTCCCTCTAGCAAAGCCTTAACATTAAGACAGTTGGAAGTTCCTGGACTTTAGACCATTGATGGGATTGCTTTTTTCTTGTAAACTGGTGGAGACTCTTACCAGTTTAACCTTTTTTTTTTTTTTTTTTTTTTTTCCTTTCCTGTTTTTGGGTAGCCAGAAGTCTCCAAGTAATATCACACTTATCCCACCTGGGGTGGAGTGGGGAGGTTGTTAGCTCATACTTTGCCCTCAGGCTGCCTTATGGTCCCTCATCAATAAGATCAAGCCTGTCCTCTGGCTCTGTGCTGAGTGTGGAGCCTGTTTGGGATTTTCTCTCCCTTTCTCTCTGCCCCTCACCTGCTCTTGCTTGCTCTCCCTCTCTCAACATAAATAGATAAACTTTAAAAAAAAGTTAAAGCATTGAGTAGACAGTGCCAACTTGACAAAATCAAGGCACAAAATCCCTCTCTTCCTCCCCTCCCTACCCACAATTACTACAAGGAGAAAGAGAAATTGAGAGTTGCTTCTTATGAAATAGAGGAAAGGAGGCTGAAAGAAAAGCCTAAAGGTGATCTTTAAATACAAAGGAGAAACATCAGGGTGCTTGGGTGGCTCAATCAGTTGAGCATTGGACTTCAACTCAGGTAATGATCTCATGGTTAAAGGTTGAGCTCCTGCTGACAGTGCTTTTTTGGACTGCTTCTGATTCTTTGTCTCCCTCTCTCATAAACATTAAAAAATTTTTGAAAAATAATTTTTATTTATTTTAGTTTGTTTTAGAGGGAGCAAGCGAGCACGGGAGGGGCTGGGGGGGGGGTGGTGCAGACAGAGGATCCAAAGCATGGCTCCGTGCTGACAGTAGATAGCCTGATATGGGGCTTGAACTCACGAGCTGTGACATCATGACCTGAGCCAAAGTTGGACACTTGATCGATGAGACACCCGAGTGCCACCCCCCCATTTTTTTAAATTAAAAAAATAGGGGTGCCAGGGTGGCTCAGTCGGTTAAATGTCTGACCAACTCTTAGTTTTGGCTCAGGTCATGATCTCATGGTTCATGGGTTCCAACCCTGCATTAGGCTCCACGCTGTCAGCGTGGGATTCTCTCTCTTTCCCTCTCTCTCTGCCTCTCCCCTCCTTATGCTCCCTCTCTCTTTCTCAAAATAAATAAACAAAACAAAACAGGAGGGCCATCAACTTTGTTTCCAAAGACAGAGGGTGAAGGGGAGAAATGGTGATTGAAGTAGGTAGATTTAAAAGATTCTTTTTGAGAAACGGATTCTCACTTCTGTGAGGGAGTTAAAGTAGGCATAGGAAAATGTGTGAGATTACTTTCTTGATTTTTTCATGTGTAAGAATTGTTATATATTTATCCTTAATATGAAAATTTTCACACATAAGGTAGAAATATTAGTACAATGAATACCTGTATTCCTTTCCAGAATCAACAATTAATATTTGGCCATATTTGTTTATTTGCTGAACAACTTGAATGAAAATTACAGATGTCATGTTGACAAGGTAGCATAACGAAGGCTGAGGACAAAGTACAAGCTAGCACATACTGCTGCCCCCTACCCCCACCACCCCCGACCCAAAGTGGGATGTATGTGATATTCCTCAGGCACTTCTAGCTGCTCAAAAACAAAGCAAAGAAAAGAAGACAAATGGTTAACCGATAGAGATCACAGTCATACAGTGAAAGACCCCCGAACTAGGTCTTCCTCGGCGATGAGACCCCGTGCCCACGGAACACCGAGACCACGAGTCAGATGCAAACAGCAAGAGGTTTATTCGTACACGGGTACCCGGGGCGGTCAAGTCTCAGCAAAGACTTGCGCGCCTCTTGTTGGGTTGGGGAGACTTTTTATAGGGTTGGAGTGGCAGAAGCGCGGTTACAGAAGCGAGAAGCATAGTTACGGGGTCTTATTGGTCCAGTTAAATGAGGCTGGTTTTTTTTTTTTTTTTTCTTTTCTTTTCTGAGGGCGATTTCCCAGAATGAGGGGGAAAAACATGGGTGGCTGACTAGGCTCATCTCTAGGGTCTATCGGGTGGAGTCAGTACTTTCCATTCCCATCTTAGGGCCAGGTGGCTATCTTAGGGCCGGGTGGCTGACCACAGATATCCTGTTTGGCAGCTAAACGGTGGACTTAGGATAAGACCCCTGAACTTCTTGGTGCTGTCTTGCAAATGGCGTTACTATTGCTAAGCATATTATGACAGGGGGTCAAAACAAGGGGAAGGGGTCTTTCATTTCCCCCTTTTCTTAGGAGCCTAAATGGAATCATACATTTAGCTGGGGTGATACGGTTGGTCTGAGTCGCATTGCCCCAGGCGTTGGTGTTGCTGGGTTAGCACTAAAGTCTGCACGACGGATATTCTATCTTTGACAAACTGCACCAACCGGTTAAGGATGCAAGGTCCGAAGAATAAAATTAGGAGGAGGATCATTAAGGGGCCCATGATGGAGGATATTAAGGTAGTGAACCAGGGGGACTTGTTGAACCACCCTTCAAACCATCCCTGCTGGGAGTCAAATAGTTGTTGTCGCTGTTTTAGTCTTTCTCTTAATTTAGCCATATTATCTCGGACTAATCCGGTGTGATCTGCATAAAAACAACATTCTTCTTTTAACGCTGCACATAGCCCTCCCTCCTGTAGGAACAGAATATCTAGGCCTCGCCTGTTTTGTAAGACTACTTCAGAAAGGGAAGTCAAGGATTTTTCTAAGGCACTAATTGACTCCTCTAAGGCCTGAATGTCCGTGTGCATGGCCATTTGCAGTTGTCTAAATTGGGCTGTCTCGAGAAGGGCCGCAGTCCCTGTTCCTATTCCGGCGGCCATGCCCCCTACAGTGATTCCTCCCAGCATGAGGGCAACTGTCAAGGAGATTGGATCTCTCTTGAACCGGGGCTTATTTTCGAAGTGGGAATAGATATACTCAGGCTCATGGTAAGTTACTCTGGGCCATAACTCGATCAGGACACAAAAATCAGAGGTCCAGTTGAGCACTGCCATGGAGATGCATGGGGTTAGCCCGGTGTTGCATGCCCAGTAGGTACCGCTAGGGGCTGCTAGATAGTGAGTCCCTTTATGTCCTTTTTGTGTCTTGTTGCACAAAGCTTGGTGGGTCTTAGGAACAGTCCCTATGCACAAACCTTGCCCGGACACTTCTGATATAGTCAGTTTATGTTGTGGGTCGGATAGGCAGGATGGGGGGGGGTTGGTTTGGTTGCTGTAATTGCCCAATACCGCAATTTCTTCATAATAGGGCGGTCGGGAGACTAGACAGAGCCAACAGTCTTTAGTTTTGTTGGGGTTAGTGACATTTAAAGCTAGATATGTCCCCTGCACTAAATTTATTAACCTATTTCCTGTCCCTATACGTTTGGGACTTGCGGGGGTGACAGGGGTACTTAGAGGGGCAATGGAGGCATTAACAAGAGTTATACCTGGGGTGCCTCCGTTGCCTTGGGAATGGTGAGGTGTTACTCGGGACTCTATTTGAGATTGCCTGGATGGGGGTTTTTGATCAGGCAGGACTAGATTTGGTCCCATGGCCTGAGGCGGCGTAATGGTCATTACTTGCCGGGATACCGAGAACAGGGCTATAGGGTCATATCCTGAACGGTATAGTCGTAGCCCCCATGACTTAGGTCCATCCCAAGATGTTTGTCTTCCCTTTTGGGTAAATTGCAAGATCAAGGGGTTGCACCGGCCCCCTTCACTAGCTCCCGTTATCGAGGAGTGAACAGCTTTATCGTAACAGGGCCCACACCAACCACCTCCACTACATTGATATATTCCCTGAGTAACCCCTTTTTTTACTGTGATGTAGTCCCATGAGGAGGTGGGTCTCCAATAGGTTTCCCCGGTGGTCTCGCAACCCCATACAGCGCAGAACCCATCCTGTGGCCCCCCACATTGCTTCCGGTTGGCATGTCCTGGACAGACATAAAAGGGTGTGTTTCTCTGTTGCCACCTCCTCATAGGCTGATCACATCCATACCCTGGGAATGGTTCCTGATCTGAAGGGTTCCATGTATTTCCTATTATATCACATAAGTCAAAATACATGGTAGGGAAGGCGTCTGTCAGGGTTCCCAACATGGAGGTGGCATTAGCCTTTGTTCCAGTTACAAGGTTGGTTATTGTCCAAGTTACATTATACACTTGGTGCGGACTAGGATTGGCCATTCCCACGTCTAGTCTTAATAAGACCCCCACCAGAATCATTAGGTCCCACGAGAAAGTCTTATCTTTAGAGGGTTTTGGGTGCGTTGGACCTTCCATCTCGATGGATCGTCTGAGCTGGGGTCGTCTGAGGGGTCCTGATTGGTGGTTGGCCCTGCAGCCTTTACATGTGAGGCGTGGATCCAAGCAGCAACTCCGTCTACTTTTAAGGCCGTGGGGGTGGTCAGGAGGACGATATGTGGTCCCTTCCACCGTGGCTCGAGGTTCTTGGTTTGATGTCTCCGAACCCAGACGGAGTCTCCTGGTTTGAAGGGGTGAGGCACAACCGGGGTTTCGAGCTTTTCTCGGTAGGCTGCCGCTAGAGGTCTCTGGATCTCTTCTTGGACCAGCTGCAGGGCGCGTAAATGTGCCTGCATGGTGGGGGAGGTAGCGAAACCAGAGATGTCAGCATCAAAGAAGTGAGCCATAGGTGGGGGTGCTCCGTACAGGATTTCAAAAGGAGTTAACCCGTGGGGACCTGGCGTGTTACGTACCCGGTATAAAACCAGGGGCAGGAGGAGCACCCAATCCTTAGAGCCAGTTTCTAGCGTTAATTTAGTTAAAGTCTCCTTAATTGATCTATTCATTCTTTCTACCTGACCTGAACTTTGGGGTCGGTATGCACAATGTAATTTCCAATTAATCCCCAGTAGGGTGGCCACAGACTGACTTACCTGGGAGATAAAGGCGGGTCCATTATCTGAACCCAATACCTGAGGGATCCCGTAACGAGGAAAAATCTCTTCTAAGAGTTTCTTGGCAACAACTTTTGCTGTTTCATGTTTGGCGGGGTAAGCTTCGGCCCAGCCAGAGAAGGTGTCTATGAACACCAAGAGGTATTTATATCCATACATTCCTGGCTTGATTTCAGTGAAGTCTACTTCCCAATGTATTCCGGGCCGGTGGCCTCGGGCCCTTACATCAGGTCCAAACTTTATTTTCCCTGCGTTGATTTGAGCACATGCCCGGCAGCTCTCTGTTACTTGCCGGAGGTGTAAGTCTCTGTTAGGGAGGTAAAACCCAGTTTCTTCTCTTTCTAGTAAAGTTTTCATTTTCCTAGCACTGAGGTGTGTTAACTTATGCAGATGGCTAATCAACTCTTTTGCGTATTTTTCAGGCATTATAGTTTTCCCTTGGTACTCCCAGGTACCTCTTTTTGGCTCATAATGAGCTTCAAGTTTCTGCACAAGGTCTAAATCACTGTCATCATATTCCCATGGAGGCCTTTTGGGACCCTCTATAAGTTCAGTGGGTAAGATGGTTAGTGATGATTGAGTCTCTGTGGCGGCTTTCTTTGCTGTATCATCGGCTAATCTGTTTCCTTTCGCCTGGGGACTATCACCTTTTTGGTGTCCCGGGCAATGGATGATACTCAGTCTTTTGGGTAAGAATAACGCCTCTAATAGGGCGAGGATTTCATTTTTATTTTTAATTTCTTTTCCTTCTGAAGTTAGCAGGCCCCGCCGCCTGTAGATTTCCCCGTGTACATGAGCTGTAGCAAAGGCATATCGGCTGTCCGTATAGACAGTTAGCTTCTTACCTTTTGCCATCTTCAGTGCCTGGGTCAGGGCAATCAGTTCGGCTCGCTGGGCTGACGTTCCGGGTGGGAGGGAAGCAGCCCAGATTACCTCAGATTCGGTTGTTACTGCGGCTCCGGCCTTTCTCTCTCCGTTACGGATGAAGCTGCTACCATCCGTGTACCAGGTCAGGTCTGCATCCGGCAACGGCTGGTCAGTTAAGTCGGGTCTGGTGCCATGGGTCTCGGCTAAAATCTGGAGGCAGTCGTGGTGGTTTCCCTCGTTGGGGAGGGGAAGCAAGGTGGCAGGGTTAAGGGAGACTGTTGGCCCGAAATGGACTCGCTCTGCATCGAGGAGCATAGCTTGGTAATGAGTCATTCTAGCATTAGAGAGCCATTTATTTGGAGGCTGTCGGACAAGTGCCTCAACTGGGTGGGAGGTCAGGACAGTTAGCGGCTGTCCTAGAGTTAGCTTCCCTGCATCCTTGACTAGGATGGCGATGGCTGCAACCATGCGTAAACAAGGGGGCCATCCAGATGCCACTGTATCCAGTTTTTTTGATAGGTAGGCAACTGGTCTTTTCCAGGGTCCCAGTTTTTGGACTAACACCCCCTTCGCAAACCCTGAGCTCTCATCAATAAATAATTCAAAGGGCTTGGTGATATCTGGCAACCCCAGGGCAGGGGAGCTCAAGAGGGCTTTTTTAATGTTTTCGAAGGCCAATTGTTGTTTTGTTCCCCACTGAAACAGAGTTCCTGGTCGAGTGAGAGGATATAGCGGGGCAGCGAGCTCGGCAAAACCGGGAATCCACAGCCGGCAGTAGCCTGCAGTTCCAAGGAACTCTCTCACTTGCCGTGGGTTTTTAGGCACAGGGATGGAGAGAATGGCTTCTTTCCGAGCTTTGGTAAGCCATCTTTGACCATCCTCTAAAGAGTACCCTAGGTATGTGACTTTTTGCAGGCAAATTTGGGCCTTCTTTGCAGAGGCTCGGTAACCCTTATTGCCCAAAGTCTCAAGGAGTGCCTTAGTCCCTTCTAGGCATTCGGTCTTGGTTGCCGCAGCCAGTAAGAGGTCATCTACATATTGTAGGAGGACTAAAGCTGGATACCTCACCCTGAAATCTGCCAGGTCTGAGTGTAGGGCCTCGTCAAATAGGGTGGGGCTATTCTTGAACCCTTGTGGAAGGCGAGTCCAGGTCAGTTGCCCTGACAGCCCTATCTCTGGATCTTTCCATTCAAATGCAAAGAGTAATTGGCTCTCAGGGTGTAGTCGCAAGCAGAAAAAAGCATCTTTTGGATCTAGGACGGTGTACCAAGGGTGAGAAGGTGGGAGGGTGCTAAGGAGGTTGTATGGGTTTGGCACAGTGGGATGGATGTCTTCTACCCTTTTGTTTACTTCTCTTAAGTCCTGCACTGGTCTGTAATCCCCGGTTCCTGGCTTTTTGACAGGTAATAGGGGTGTATTCCATGGGGACTGGCAGGGCTTGAGGATGCCTTGGTCCAGCATTCTCCTTATATGGGGTTTAATTCCTTGGTAAGCTTCATGGGGCATGGGGTACTGCCGGATGGAGATTGGGGTGGCAGTAGCTTTAAGTTGAATGAGGATGGGGGCTTGGCAATGAGCCATTCCTATACCTCCTGTTTCTGCCCATGCCTGGGGAAAGTTTTTAAGCCAACTGTCCATACCTTGTTTTAGTTCACTTTCCGGCTCAAATAGCCGATACTCTTCTTCTAGTTGCAAGGTGAGGACTTGTAGGGGTAAGCCCATGGGTCCAACAACATTAGCTCCTTCTCCGGTGAAATGGATCTGGGCCTTGAGTTTGGTTAATAGGTCTCTCCCTAATAACGGGTAGGGACATTCAGGTACATATAAAAAAGAATGAGTCACCTTACCGGTTGCCAGTTGCACCCTCCTGTCGGTGGTCCATCGGTAGTTTTTGCTTCCTGTGGCTCCTTGCACCAGGGCTGAGCGGTCACTGAGAGGTCCATCTGGTCGAGTCAGTACCGAGTGCTGGGCTCCCGTATCCACCAGAAAGGTCACTGGTTGCCCCCCTACTTTTAGGGTTATCCTGGGCTCAGGGGGGGGGGTCCTGGCCCTGACTCTCCTAATCTTCTAGGTTGAGGAGAGTGGAGTCTGCGGGTTTCTTCCGGGGTCGTTTCGGGCAATCGCGAACCCAATGTCCCTTTTCCTTGCAATAGGCACACTGGTCTTTCCCCAGAGGTATTTTCCTTTGATCTCCCAGTTTACTTTCCTCTCTATCCTTATCTCTATTCTGAGCAACTACTGTGGCCAGAACTTTAGTCATCTCCTTATGGCGCTTTTTATTTCTTTCTTCCTGCCGCTGCCATAATCTTTTTTCCCTTTCCTCTGGGGTCTCCCTTTTGTTGTATATCTTTTCTGCCTCTTTTAGCAAATCAGACAGTGTGAACCCCTGTAGGCCTTCTAGCCTTTGTAACTTATTTCTTATGTCCGGGCTAGACTGGTAGATAAAGGACAGGATAACACTAGCAGCCTGCCCTGGGTCCTCAGGGTCATAGGGAGTATACATTCTGTAAGTCTCTTTTAATCTTTTTAAGAATGAGGCTGGCGTTTCCTCTTTCCCTTGTACAACTTGCTTTACCTGTGCCAAATTAGTGGGGCGTCTTGCAGCCCCGCGGAGACCCGCTAACAGCAACTGGCGATAAAGGCGTAGGTGCTCCCTACCTGCCGGCGTAGCAAAATCCCAGTTGGGACGGGTCAAGGGGAAAGCCTCGTCAACGACATTGGGCAGCTGGGTTGGCCGTCCGTCCTCGCCTGGAACTTGCTTTCGGGCTTCAAGGAGGACCCTTTGTCTCTCCTCTGCCGTCAGGAGAGCCTGTAAGAGCTGTTGGCAGTCGTCCCAGGTTGGCTGATGTGTCACTAAAATGGACTCAATTAGGTTAGTTAGGGCCACTGGGTCCTGGGAGAAAGGGGGGTTATGCAATTTCCAATTGTACAGGTCAGAGGCCGAGAATGGCCAGTACTGGGGTCTGTTGTTTGGGCCTTCCCTTAAGGGGAGGGCTTGAGATTTCTCAGCTGGATTTTCTCGTCGTTCTCGCAGCCGGCTGGCAATCGGGGAGGCAGTTGGGGTTCTAGGGCCTGACGGCGGTGTTGGCCCGTGACCCCCAGGATAGGGAGGTGGCTCTTCTGTTAAGAGATCAATTAAAGGGGAAGAAGGATTGGGTGGTAATACAGGCGCCTTGGGGGGGTCTGGTTTGGGGAGAACGGGGTAGAGGGAGGAGATGGGGGGGGCTGAGGGTTGCGGCGAAAGAGGCTCGGGAGGATCTGTCCTGGGATGCTTAGGAGGGGGCAGGAATGGGCGAACCCATGGAGGGGGGTCTGTAGCTAGGGATCTCCACGTGGTAATATAAGGGATTTGATCTGGGTGTCCATATGGCCCCGGGGCGAAGATTCTCTCCTCGACCTGTGAAATATTGTCAATGGTGAAAGTTCCTTCTCGGGGCCAACCTACATTCATCATTACCCATTCGGCTTCACACAGTGTAATCCATTTCTTTTTCCGGACTTCGACACCCTGATTACGGGCCCGTGCCTGGACCTCAGACCAGTGGTTGAGGGTGAGGCTCAAGGGGGTAGTTACAGTTTGGCCCATGACGGCTTCTGCAATTAAAAAGGTTAGACAGGGGACAAGGAAAGACGCAACAAGACAAAGAATGACAAGACGTGCCGCGCGGCTTCGATACCAAACCGAAAATGAAACCTCAGAAGGAGACCTTGAGGGTCCGGCTCCCTCGTCTCCGATCAACACCCTGTATTCACCTAATACGGATGAGATCCCAAACAATCTAGCCCCAATGGCTGTCCCACTAGAGGCTCCAGACATCAGACACCCGTGGAACGTCTTCCAGGGTTGCGGGGGCGAAGTTCGAGCTCGTCAGCTCCTTCGGCTCCACCGCCAAAATCAGATCAAATGACAGAGACACTCATACAAGGACAACAGATATGGTCGCCGGCCAGCTTACCTCCCGATGGTGGGTCGGTGGTCCCGGGGGTTGGGGGTCTCTATCCCGGACGAGCCCCCAAATGAAAGACCCCCGAACTAGGTCTTCCTCGGCGATGAGACCCCGTGCCCACGGAACACCGAGACCACGAGTCAGATGCAAACAGCAAGAGGTTTATTCGTACACGGGTACCCGGGGCGGTCAAGTCTCAGCAAAGACTTGTGCGCCTCTTGTTGGGCTGGGGAGACTTTTTATAGGGTTGGAGTGGCAGAAGCGCGGTTACAGAAGCGAGAAGCATAGTTACGGGGTCTTATTGGTCCAGTTAAATGAGGCTGGTTTTTTTTTTTTTTTTTTCCTTTTCTTTTCTGAGGGCGATTTCCCAGAATGAGGGGGAAAAACATGGGTGGCTGACTAGGCTCATCTCTAGGGTCTATCGGGTGGAGTCAGTACTTTCCATTCCCATCTTAGGGCCAGGTGGCTATCTTAGGGCCGGGTGGCTGACCACAGATATCCTGTTTGGCAGCTAAACGGTGGACTTAGGATAAGACCCCTGAACTTCTTGGTGCTGTCTTGCAAATGGCGTTACTATTGCTAAGCATATTATGACAGGGGGTCAAAACAAGGGGAAGGGGTCTTTCAACAGGACATGAGTCTCCATCAGTTTACAAATATTTTAGTAAATTACAAGAAAAAGGCAACCTTATCAATAACCTAATCTCCGGAAACCTGTAGACTCAGTTTCCTGGGGCCCCAACATCACCCCTCCATAGTGATATGGGGAACAAAAGCAAGAAGGAAATGGCAGGTAAAATTAAATTTTCTTATAACCTGCAGTCCATTGACAGATACTTGAGGCAGGCAGAGTAAAATATTTCTCTAGGAACTCCTACTGTCTTAATGTTAATGCTTTGCTAGAGGGAAAAACAACCTTAGCTTGACAAATAGCTAGGCCTCCAGTAGTCTGTGCCTTTAGCATATGAAAGTCTCCTTGGAAACTTCCCTTTGGACTTTACCTCCCCCAAGTCCATGGTGTATAACCAGTTGCCCCTCAAAACCCCAGTGCAACTTTTTCTGCCCATAGGTCCTGTCCCAGTGCTTCAATAAAATAACCTTTTTGGGGCCCCTGGGTGGCTCAGTCAGTTAAGCGTCCGACTTCGGCTTAGGTCATGATTCATGGTTTGTGGGTTCGAGCCCCGCGTCGGACTCTGTGCTGACAGCTCAGAGCCTGGAACCTGCTTCGGATTCTGTCTCCCTCTCTCTCTCTGCACCTCCCCTTCTTGTGTTCTGTCTCTCAAAAATAAAGAAAAATTTTTAAAAAGAAAAGAAAAGAAGAGTGCCTGGCTGGCTTAGTCGGTTGGGTGTCCAACTTCGGCTCGGGTCATGATCTCTCCATTTGTGAGTTTGAGCCCCATGTCAGGCTCCGTGCTGACAGCTCAGAGCCTGAAGCCTGCTTTGGATTCTGTGTTCATGCTCTGTTGAATGTCTCTCTCTCTCTCAAGAATACATAAACATTAAACAAAACTTTTTTTAAAGAATAAAATCTTTAAGACAGATGTAAGTAATAATCATCTCCAAATTATTTAATGTATATTAAAGTTACACATCTTTGGAGCATCTGCCTGGCTCAGATATTAGAGCATGTGACTCTTGATTGCAGGGTCAGGAGTTTGAGCCCCATGTTGGATGTGGAGACTACTAAATTAATAAAATTACATATCTTAAAGTATGTGGCCAAAAAAGTTTGCAATAAAATGAAATTATGGACAAGTTGTATTTATTGGTGATGACAGGGTCAAAAGTATGGCCTTTGAAATGAGTGGCTCAGATATGATGAAGAACAATATCATTGGAGGAGAAGAGGTCAAGGAACTTAAAATGAAGGTATTGAAATCACCAAAAATTTTGATAGTTGTCCCTGGAGAAATACTCAGGACCAAAAATCCTAAAGGAATGAATAAAAGTAACCTCGGAGAGGGGTGCCTGGGTGGCTCAGTCAGTCGAGTGTCCAACTTCGGTTCATGTCATGATCTCATGGTTTGTGGGTTTGATCCCCGAATCGGGCTCTGTGTTGATAACTCCCAACCTGGAGCCTGCTTCGGATTCTGTGTCTCTGTCTCTTTCTGCCTGCCTTCCTTGCACTCTATTTGTCTCTCTCAAAAATAAACATTGAAGAGGAAAAATTTCTTTTAAAAATCACCTTTTTACACCAAAGACATCTTCAAGAACTCTTTCTTGGGGCGCCTGGGTGGCTCAGTCAGTTGGGCGTCCGACTTCGGCTCAGGTCATGATCTCACGGTCCGTGAGTTTGAGCCCTGCGTCGGGATCTGTGCGGACAGCTCAGGCCTGGAGCCTGTTTCAGATTCTGTGTCTCCCTCTCTCTCTGACCTTCCCCCATTCATGCTCTGTCTCTCTCTGTCTCAAAAATGAATAAACGTTAAAAAAAATAAAAAAGAATTCTTTCTTGGCCGCCAGCTCTGAACCCCATGAAGCCCCCCATCACCCCCAGATCTCATCAATGGCATTTCCACCTTCATTAGCATGCATCTCTAAAAAAAAAAGTTTTCTTTTACAAAACTATATTACCACTATTGCACCTAACAAAATTAATAATTCAGTAATGATTGAATACAAAATCTATGTTCAGAATTCCCTAATGTTATTTTTTAAAGTTTATTTATTTATTTTGAGAGAAAGAGAGAGAGAGAGAGAGAGAGAGAGCGAGCACAGTTAATATTCTTGAATTTCCCCAGGAAAACTAGCTGAATGTATAAATGAATGAATATATGTTTGTTTTTAGTAAAAGAAGGCAACATCATGCATTTTGTTTGCCTCCTTGTTCTTAAGTCCAGGATGTCAGGGAAAATTTATACATATGGTCATACAAAACATCTAAATATAGATATAAAATTTACATATTAACTGTTGTATTTAGAATATAGGTTAAGAACAACTGCTTGCTTGCGTGGCTCAGTCGGTTAAGTTTGGTTCCTGAGTTTGAGCCCCGTGTCAGGCTCTGTGCTGACAGCTCAGAGCCTGGAGCCTGCTTCGGATTCTGTGTCTCCCTCTCTCTCTGTCCTTCCCTGCTTGCACTCTTTCTGTCTCTCTCTCTCAAAAATAAATAAACATTAAAAAAGAACAACAACAACAACAACAACAACAACAACAACTGCCTGAGCTCAAATCCTTGAATCACCACTT
Organism: Felis catus; assembly: GCF_018350175.1. Taxonomy (NCBI): domain Eukaryota; kingdom Metazoa; phylum Chordata; class Mammalia; order Carnivora; family Felidae; genus Felis; species Felis catus. The sequence goes on from NC_058374.1 coordinate 83,116,029, forward strand.
GGTCAGTTGCCTAATTTCTCTAAGCCTTAGTTTCTTCATTTGAAAAAATATTTATTTATTTATTTATTTATTTATTTATTTATTTATTTATTTTTTTAATTTTTTTTTTCAACGTTTATTTATTTTTTGGGGGACAGAGAGAGACAGAGCATGAATGGGGGCGGGGCAGAGAGAGAGGGAGACACAGAATCGGAAACAGGCTCCAGGCTCTGAGCCATCAGCCCAGAGCCTGACGCGGGGCTCGAACTCACGGACCGCGAGATCGTGACCTGGCTGAAGTCGGATGCTTAACTGACTGCGCCACCCAGGCGCCCCTATTTATTTATTTTTTAACATTTATTCATTTTTGAGAGACAGAAAGAGACAGTGTGTGAATGGCGGAGGGACAGAGAGAGAGGGAGATATGGGATCTGAGGCAGGTTCCAGGCTCTGAGCTGATAGCTTGATGTAGGCTCAAACCCACAAACCTCGAGATCATGACCTGAGCCTAAATGAGACACTTCACTGGCTGAGTCACCCAGGCACACCCCCCCCCAACTTTTTTTTTTTTTTTAAAGGATGCTCCACACCCAACATGGAGCTTGAACTTACGACCAAGAGTCACATGCTCTACCAACTGAGCTAGCCAGATGCTCCATTAGTTTCCTCATTTTCTTTATTTTTTTCTTTATTATTATTTTTTAAATTGATCTCTATACCCAGCATGGGGCTCTAACTCAAGGACCCTGAAATCAAGAGTCACATGCTCTAGGGTGACTGGGTGGCTCAGTTGGTTAAGTGCATCCGACTCTTGATTTTGGTTCAGGTCATGATCTCGGGGTTGGTGAGCCCTGAGTCTGGCCCTGAGTCTGGCTCCATGATAAACGTAGAGCCTGCTTAGGATTCTCTCTCTTTCCCTTTGTCCCTGCCCTGTTTGCACTCTCTCTCTGTCTCTCTCTCTGTCTCTCTCTCTGTCTCTCTCAAAATAAATTTAAAAACTTAAAAAAAAGATAAGAGAAACACCTGGGTAGCTTAGTCAGTTAAGTGTCTGACTTGACTTTGGCTCAAGTCATGATCTTACGGTTCGTGGGTTTGAGCCCTTCATCGGGCTCCGTGCTAATAGTGTGGAGCCTGTTTGGGATTCTCTCTCTCTCTCTCTCTCTCTCTCTCTCCTCTCTCTCTCTCTCTCTCTCCCCAAAAGAAAGAGAGAAAGAAAAAGAGAAAGAAAGAAAGAGAGAAAGAGAGAAAGAAAGAAAGAAAGAAAGAAAGAAAGAAAGAAAGAAAGAAAGAAAAGAAGTCACATGCTCTTCTGATTGAGCCAGACTTAGTTTCTTCATTTTGAAGTTTGTTTATTTTTGAGTGAGGGAGCAGGGGGGGCAGAGAGAGAGAGAGAGATAGAGATCATACTAGTAGGTCCTGCACCATCAGCACAGAGCCCAGTGTAGGGCCTGAACTCACAAACCTTGAGATCATGACCTGAGCTGAAAACCAAGAGTTGGATGCTTAACTGACTGAGCCACCCAGGCACCCCTCCTTATTTTATTAAAAAAAATTTTTTTTAACGTTTATTTATTTTTGAGAGAAAGAGACAGAGCATGAGTGGGAGAGGGGCAAAGAGAGAGGGAGACAGAACTGGAAGCAGGCTCAGGCTCTGAGCTTTCAGCACAGAGTCCGACACATGGCTCGAACTCATGAGCGGTGAGATCATGACCTGAGACGAAGTCAAGTGCTTAACCAACTGAGCCACCCAGGCGCCCCCACCCCTCCTTATTTTAAAACAATATCCACTTTAGGGGCGCCTGGGTGGCGCAGTCGGTTGGGCGTCCGACTTCAGCCAGGTCACGATCTCTCGGTCCATGACTTCGAGCCCCGCGTCGGGCTCTGGGCTGATGGCTCGGAGCCTGGAGCCTGTTTCCGATTCTGTGTCTCCCTCTCTCTCTGCCCCTCCCCCGTTCATGCTCTGTCTCTCTCTGTCCCAAAAATAAAAAAAAAACAAAAAAAAAAACAAAAAAAAAAAAACAAAAAAAAACCAAACAATATCCACTTTATTGGTTATTATGGGGATTAAATAAGATAATATATTTAGCACATTGCCTAGAAGATAGTAAACACTGGATAAATATTAGTTTTGTTTCTTTTTTAATTTTATATAGAGAGAGTGTGTGAATGGGGGAGAGGGGCAGAGGGAGAGAGAGAATCTGAGTGTGGAGCCTGATGTGGGGCTTGATCCCATTAACTGTGAGATCATGACCTGAGCCAAAATCAAGAGTAGGATGCTTAACCTACTGAGCCACCCAAGCGCCCCAAATATTAGTTATTCTTACTAGATCTATTAAGTCTGCTCTCATATGAGAATCCTCCACTGTAATAGTATTAGTGAGGATTATGGCCCCAGGGCCAGTCTAGGGTAATTATTTTGATCTTCTGGGTAAGGGACCTCATAATTACTTATTTTGCTTTTTTCCCTGTCTTTGTAGACAAACAAAGAGAATATCAAAACTGTAATATTTATAATAGGTGAACATTAGACCTCATCGAATCTTCCTTGTCATGAATAAATCCTCAAAGGACTTCAAAAGAACCTAACCTCTATTTGAGATATTATTATCCAATAATAATGCCTAAAATTTGTAGACTATTTTAGAGTTTATAATGCTTTTTCCTACCCATTATACAATTCTCACCATTCTGCTGGGTATTATCCTCAATTAGGAAACTGAGTCTCGAGGGATCAAATTATATTCATATGCAATATTACATAGCTATTAAGTGGCAGAATTGGTATATGAATCCAGTGTTATAATAGCTATAATTTAGTTTAAAATATTTCAGTACAGGGATGCTTGGGTGGCTCAGTCGGTTAAGCATCCACTTTCGGCTCAGGTCATGATCTCACGGTTTGTGAGTTTGAGCCCTGCATCAGGCTCTGTGCTGACAGCTCAGAGCCTGGAGTCTGCTTCAGATTCTGTGTCTCCCTCTCTCTCTGCCCCTCCCCCCACTCGCTCTCTGTTTCTCTCTCTCTCTCTCTCTCTCAAAAATAAATGTTAAAACAATTTAAAATATTTGAGTACAGAGAGTAAAATATTATGGATATATTAGGTTAAAATTATACTCTAGGTGCAGCTAGCATTCTAATTAGGAAATCATACTCCAAAGGGATTGCTAGAAGCACTTCAGTTGTCTTAACTGTAATCAACATTAGGTATGTTGCTTATTAAACCAATGAATGACAGGAATTAATTTCTATTGAAGACATTAATGGATTATTAATTCGAATAATGGATTTTAGGAATGGGCTCTCATTGTGAAAATAGTAGTACTGTGGATTAGCTAAAATAATTAAAATGCTTTTCATGCTTATATGACTTGGCAGTCGTACACAAAATGATAAAACACAAAAGCATTTCAGTTAAAATCAATGACCTACAGCCTACTTTGCTGTAAGTGCAGCGCCTGCTTTGAATCCTCTGTCCCCCTCTCTGTACCTTCCCTGCTTGCTCTCTCTCTCTCTCAAAAATAAATAAACATTAAAAAAAAAGAAGGTAGAAATTTACAATGGCAATAATTAAAAAAAAATTTATATATATATATTTTTAATTTTTTTTTCAACGTTTATTTATTTTTGGGACAGAGAGAGACAGAACATGAACGGGGAGGGGCAGAGAGAGAGGGAGACACAGAATCGGAAACAGGCTCCAGGCTCTGAGCCATCGTCCCAGAGCCCGACGCGGGGCTCGAACTCCCGGACCGCGAGATCGTGACCTGGCTGAAGTCAGACGCTTAACCGACTGCGCCACCCAGGCGCCCCCCCGCCCCAAATTTTTTTTTAATGTTTATTTATTTTTGAGAGAGACAGAGACAGAATGCAAGTGGGTTAGGGACAGAGAGAGGGAGACACAGAATCCGAAGCAGGCTCCAGGCTCTGAGCTGTCAGCACAGAGCCTGACGCGGGGCTCGAACTCACAGACTGCGAGATCATGACCTGAGCGGAATTCAGACACTTAACCGACTGAGCCACCCAGGCACCCCAACGATGACAATCATTAAAAAAAAAAAAGACTAACAGCCTCTATCCTTACAGATGGAACCTGATGCTCCATACCTAAAAAATCATTGTCTTGCCATTGCAGTGGAAGATCAGTGGTTGCCTGATGCCACTCTAAGGGTAATAAAATCCTAATTTTGTTGTATTACTGCATTTATCTTGAAGTTTCATGCCAAAGTGTGGTAGAATCATAGAACATAGTGCTTAGATTTTGAAAATGATCTTGTTTTGGTGTGCTAGTAAATATTTAACGCTAAATGTCATCTTCTGATTTATAAAGTTATGTTCTTTTTATTACATCACAGCTGTTCCATCTTCTCCACTGTAGCCTGCAATAGGCTTTTTGTTTTTTTTTAATTAAAAAAAAATTTTTTTAATGTTTATTTATTTTTGAGAAAGAGAGAAACAAAGCGTGAGCAGAGGAGGGGCATAGAGAGAGGGAGACACAGAATCCGAAGCAGGCTCCAGGTTCTGAGCTGTCAGCACAGAGTCCCATGCGGGGCTCAAACTCATGAACTGTGACATCATGACCTGAGCTGAAGTTGGATGCTTAACCAACTGAGCCACCCAAGTGCCCATTTTTTTGTTTTTTGTTTGTTTGTTTGTTTGTTTTTTCTTTTTTTTTTTTTTTAATTTTTTTTTTCAACGTTTATTTATTTTTGGGACAGAGAGAGACAGAGCATGAACGGGGGAGGGGCAGAGAGAGAGGGAGACACAGAATCGGAAGCAGGCTCCAGGCTCTGAGCCATCAGCCCAGAGCCCGACGCGGGGCTCGAACTCACGGACCGCGAGATCGTGACCTGGCTGAAGTCGGACGCTTAACCGACTGCGCCACCCAGGCGCCCCTGTTTGTTTGTTTTTTCTTAAGAGAAAACTAGTGACTGATCTTACTTATAGGTGCAAAACTCCCTATAGTCAGGGCGGTTGAGAGGCTAAGGAAGAGATTTCAGTGTGGAAGACTGGCACACAGAAGGAGGCGTTGGCTCCTGGGAGTTTGAGTGGGCTCACCCGAGCCTGCCGGCCTAAGTGGATCCTGGCCAGGCCCACAGACCTTCCTAGTCACTATGGAGGACAGCGCCTGGTGCCGGTGAGCCCTCAAGACCCAACTCTGGAGGAGCGGATGCAGCTGGAGAAGTTCTAGTGGCAGAGGCCCAAGCTGTTGGTAGAGATCCAGCGCCCATAGGAGCTCAGTGAAGCCACTGGAAAGGTGGAGGGTCTGGAGGCCAAAGAAGGTAGCTAAAACCTTGCAACAGAACCAAAAGACAGCAGTGGTCAGGAGGAACTTCAGCATGGACTCCAGGAGGCGATCTAGTTCTTGGTGGAGAAGGAACTTCTCCGGAACACGCTGGTATCCTGTACAAGGGCAAGGGCCTGAATGAGATAGTCATGGGGTCTACCTCTGGCAGACAGAAGGGCTGAACTTGCCACTGTTCCATGCCTTTGTGGATCTGTATGAGTTCCCAGACCTTGATCTGGTGCAGGCCCTCAGGCAATTTCTATGGAGCTTTCTGCCTCCTGGGCTAGGCCCAGATGATTGACCAGATGATAGAAGCCTTCGCCCAGTGAATCTGCCTGTGCAATCCCAGTGTTTTTTAATCTACAGATACGTGTGAGGTGCCGTTCTTCACCTCATCATGCTGAACACCAGTCTTCACAATCCCAATGTCTAGAAGAAGTCCGGCCTCAAGCACTCTGGGGCCATGAACCAAGGCATCGACAAGAGTGGGACCTGTCTGAGTTGCTGCTCAGGAACCTCTATGACAGCATCTGAAATGAGCCCTTTAGTATTCCTGACGATGATGGGAATGGTCTAACCCATACCTTCTTCAACCTGGACCAGAAGGGCCAGCTCCTTAAGCTGGGAGGAGTCAGGTGAAGATGCAGAGTTGGTGCTGGTTTGTCACCACAACTGCCTCTACTATTTTGAGAATATGACAGACAAGGAGCTGGCGGGAATCATCCCTGTGGAGAATCTGAACATTCAAGAAGCATACGAGCCTCAGAAACCAAACTGCTTTGAGTTTTGCATCTCCAACAACATGGGGCAGCTCATTGAATTCTGCAAAACGGAGGCAGGTGGCAGGGGGGTATACCTGGTCTTGGCCCCCATGCAGGCAGAGAAGGACAAGTGGATCAAGTCCATCCAGGCAGCTGGGAGCACAGACCCCCTTCTGTGAGATGCTGGTGGCAAGGAAGAAGCTAATTTTGTCAAGAAGAAGGAGGAGCAGCCCTGACCCCTTGCCCCCAACTCCATTACTTACTACACAGCTGCCCCTCCCTGGCAGCTGAACTCCTGGGCCCAGATTCTGGCTTCCCATTTAGAAAAATTCACTACCTCTAGCACCTTTCTCTTCTTTGTAATCAACACTGTTGGTAATCTTATTCATTATTTAACCACTAAAAAGAGAGAGAAAGAATTCCTCCTCGGAGAGGGAGTTCTTCTAAATAACATATTAGCAAAGAGAATTCATCAATGTACAAAAGAATAATATTCTACAACTTAATAAAGACTATTTTTGGAATGCAGGGGTAGCTTAATATTGAGAAAATAAATCACTATAATTTATTGTGATCATATTAGGATCGTGACATTGTTATTAGGTGCTGAAAAACCTTTGATAAGTCAGCATTTATACATCATAATATAAATGATAAAATGATAAATAATAACAATAAGTTTAAGTAAGAATTCCAGGAAACAACTTAAATAGTCAAGGCTATATATCTAAACAAATAGCCAGTATTATCCTAACTGGTAAAACACTACAGCATTTCAGATAAAATCAGAAACTAATAGGGATGCCCCATTACCATTTATTATTTTGTATTTAATTTTTATAAAAATTACACATGCACGTGTTTTTTTAAAAAAAAATTTTTTTTAAACGTTTATTTATATTTGAGACAGAGAGAGACAGAGCATGAACGGGGAAAGGGCAGAGAGAGAGGGAGACACAGAATCGGAAGCAGGCTCCAGGCTCTGAGCCATCAGCCCAGAGCCCGATGCGGGGTTCGAACCCACGGACCGCGAGATCGTGACCTAGCTGAAGTCGGACGCTTAACCGACTGCGTCCCCCAGGTGCCCCACACCTGCATGTGTTTTAAAAGGTCTCTTAATTCTATAATACATGTTATGAAAAAAATAATCATGCCCAGCTCCCTTACTCCCCATTTCTCCTTTCTCAGAGTCAACCCTTCATAAAGGGAACCATATAGAAATCAATACCTTTTCTCTATTTTAGCAATAGGCATGTGGCAAACCGAATAGATTCTACTCCCAATAGTACCAAACACATAAAATACTTAGAAGTTAACAAGAAAGATTACAGAAACCAAATAAATACGTTTATCATAGCATTGTTCATGATGGCAAAAACCTGGAAACAATGTGAATGTCACCAGTAGTAATAGATGAATAAATTATGTGACATTCCCATAATTATTATGCCCCTAATAAAAAGAGTTATACTGGTTGCTTTGAATAGATTTCTATGAAATAGAAAACATGAATTTCTATGAATAATAAAACATGCAGAAAAATGTTTAAGAGTATTTTTACAAGGCTGTTATTCAAGAAATCTGTGTGCACTGGAAAGCAGCAACCAAAGACTTGTATAATGATATTTTTCCAAGTACATAAAATTACATATATATATATATATATATATATATATATATATATATATATACACATATATATAGAACATAAAGAACTATTTTAACATGACTAGGATAAAAAAAAAAAAAAGCTTGTCCAAGTTTATTGCTTTCTGTGACTAATTGCCCAGTGGAAAATTTTCCATCATAAGAGAGCAATGTTTAAAAAAACCCAACAAAACAGGGGCACCTGGGTGGCACAGTCGGTTAAGCATCATGGGATTGAGTCCCACCTTGGGCTTTGCACAGAGCCTGCTTGGGAGTCTCTCTCTCTCCCTCTGTTCCTCTCCCCTGCTAATGCTCTCTCTCTCAAAAAATAAAAATTAAAATTAAAAAATTCTTAAATACTTTATTGAGGTATAATTGATTAACAATAAAAGGCCCATATTTAAAGTGGACAATTTGAGGTTTTTGCATATTTATACACCCATACACCATCACCAAAATAAAAATAAATGTATCAATCACCCCAGAAAACTTCCTTAATGCACCTTTATAATCCCTCCTCTTTCCCCACCCCAAACTTTGGCACAGATAACCACTGATCATTTTGTCACTAGAGATATGTTTGCATTTTCCAGAATGTTTAAAAATTGGAACTGTAGGGGCGCCTGGGTGGCTCAGTCGGTTGAGCGGCCGACTTCGGCTCAGGTCATGATCTCGCGGTCCGTGAGTTCGAGCCCCGCGTCGGGCTCTGTGCTGACAGCTCAGAGCCTGGAGCCTGTTTCAGATTCTGTGTCTCCCTCTCTCTGACCCTCCCCCGTTCATGCTCTGTCTCTCTCTCAAAAATAAATAAACGTTAAAAAAAAATTAAAAAAAATAAAAATTGGAACTGTAATGATACAAGATATACTTTTTTTTTTAATTAAAAAAATTTTTTTAACATTTATTTATTTTTTGAGAGGTGAACAGATCATGAGCAGGAGATTGGCAGAATGAGAAGAACACACAGAATCAAAGTAGGCTCCAGGCTCTGGGCTGTCAGCACAGAGCTCAACGCTCTCTCAAAAAAGAGAGTTCGGGGCTCAAACCCACGAACCGTGAGATCATGACCTGAGTGGAAGTTGGACGCTTAACCAACTGAGCCACCCAGGTGCCCCACAAGATATACTTTTTTGTTTTTACTGGTTCCTTTCACTGCTAGTAATTGAGATTCATTTGTGTTGCTGTATAAATCAATAGCTTGTTTCTTTTTTTTTTTTTCAACGTTTTATTTTATTTTTGGGACAGAGAGAGACAGAGCATGAACGGGGGAGGGGCAGAGAGAGAGGGAGACACAGAATCGGAAACAGGCTCCAGGCTCTGAGCCATCAGCCCAGAGCCTGACGCGGGGCTCAAACTCAAGGACCGCGAGATCGTGACCTGGCTGAAGTCGGAGGCTTAACCGACTGCGCCACCCAGGCGCCCCATTAGCTTGTTTCTTTTAAATGCTGCGTAATTAGTAGGTTTAGAACAAATATTCCCAAAAGTACTGCTTTACTGAATTCCATAAATTATGATATTTTCATTGAGTTCAAATATTTTTAAATTTCCCTTCAATTTCTTCTTTGACTTGTGGGTTATTTAGAATTGTTTTATTTCATGGGTTTGAGTCCAGTGTCAGGCTCTGACAGCTCAGAGCCTGGAGCCTGCTTCAGATTCTGTATCTCCCTCTCTCTCTGCCTCTCCCCTGCTTGCACTCTGTCTCTCTCTCAAAAATAAACATTAAAACAATTTTCTAAATAAAATACTGGGGGATTTTTAGGATATCTTTCTGCTATTGGTTTCTTTCTTTTTTTTTTTAAGTTTATTTATTTACTTTTGAGAGAGCAAGTGAGTGGGGAAGGGGTAGAGAGAGAGAGAGACAGAGAATCCCAGGCAGGCCCATGCTGTCAGTGAACAGCTTGACACAGGGCTTGAACTCAGGAACCAAGAGATAATGATCTGATCTGAAATCAAGTGTCAGATGCTTAACTGACTGAGTCACCCAGGTGCCCCTCTGCTATTGGTTTCTAATTTAATTCCATTGTGGCCCTAGGACATAGCTGTATGACTGGAATCTTTATGAATTTACTAAGACTTGTATTATAGTTCAGAATTGATCTATCTTGGTAAAAGTACTGTGTATATCTAAAAAGAGTGTGTATTCTCTGGTGCAGTTATGTGGAGTGTTCTATAAATGTAAATTAGGTTAAGTTGGTTGGTAATGTTCAAGTTTTATTTATATGAGATTCTCTCTCTCCCTTTCTGTGGCCCTCCCCTGCTTGCACTCTCTCAAAATTGAAACAAACAAACAAAAAAGAAATAGCATTCTGAATACTAACTTCATCTGAAGACATCTTACACTTATGAACCATTCCTTCCCTAGGTCTGAAAACAGATGCCATTCTTGGATGATTAAATCAAACAACCCTGATATCTACATGGCCAGGACTATACTATGGACAATGCTCAGAAATCTGTGTTGTATCAGTTTTATACCATTGTTGTCAATTGTTCTTGAATTAGTTTCACTAAAATATTTTGAAAAATGGTCTCCATCCATATGTAATATCATTGAGAACCTATAAAGCATTAATCTTTTAAGTTAAAGATTAAGAGTCTAAACCCCTCCTTAATGATAAGCTACACCAGATACGGCAACTTGATTTATTACCATATTGGGGCGCCTGGGTGGCGCAGTCGGTTGAGCGTCCGACTTCAGCCAGGTCACGATCTTGCCGTCCGGGAGTTCGAGCCCCGCATCGGGCTCTGGGCTGATGGCTCAGAGCCTGGAGCCTGTTTCCGATTCTGTGTCTCCCTCTCTCTCTGCCCCTCCCCCGTTCATGCTCTGTCTCTCTCTGTCCCAAAAATAAATAAATAAACGTTGAAAAAAATTTGATTTATTACCATATCAATAATTACAGTATTATTCATTATATTTCAACTAAAGTTCTCAAAACACACCTATCCATGAAATCCCAAAATGAAATCAACAAAAATGTTGAAATATCCTACCCCTTGAGAGAAAAAAATGAGTGAAAAGCTATTTGTCTCTTTCACTACCCCAACAATAATAAAACAATAATTACAGCCTATTCCAATGCTGAATAAATATTCCTTAAATGAATAGGTTCAGAGTTGTGTAGAGACATATATGGAGACTAAGCTAAGGAATTTAAAATGTCCTATTTGCCTTTTCCATTAGCCTGTAATTTCCACAAGGGCAGATATTGTATCTTATTCTGTTGGATTCTCACTGCTTAGCAAATAGTAGAAATTGAGGAATTTATTGAATAAATACTGATTCCCATTGTTTTCAAACTCTACTCTTTTTTTTTAATTTTTTTTTTCAACGTTTATTTTTTTTGGGACAGAGAGAGACAGAGCATGAATGGGGAGGGGCAGAGAGAGTGGGAGACACAGAATCGGAAACAGGCTCCAGGCTCTGAGCCATCAGCCCAGAGCCCGATGTGGGGCTCGAACCCACGGACCGCGAGATCGTGACCTGGCTGAAGTCGGATGCTTAACTGACTGCGCCACCCAGGCACCCCTCTACTCTTTTTTTTTTTTTAAGTTTATTCATTTACTTGTAGAGATAGAGAGAGCATGAGTGGGGGAGGGGCAGAGAGAGGGAGAGAGAGAGAGAGAGAGAGAGAGAGAGAGAGAGAATCCCAAGCAGTCTCCACACTGTCAGTGCAGAGCTCAGTGTGGGGCTCCAACTCATGAACCAGATCATGACCTGAACTGAAATCAAAAGTTGACTGCTTAAGTGACTGAGCCACCGAGGCACCCCTTTGAACTCTATTCTATAATAAGAGGGATACGTAAGGCTGAGTAGGCAAGTCTCCGGACCTAGATTCTTCAGTCAGAGTCTGTTAGAATTTTAATTAAGACTTATATTGAACAGGGATGCACGAATGGCTCATTAGGTTAAGTGTCCAACTCTGGATTTGGCTCAGGTCATGATCTCATGGTTTATGAGTTTGAGTCCCACATTGGGCTCTGCACTGACAGTGTGGAGCCTGCTTGGGATTCTCTCTCTCTCCTTCTTTCTCTCAAAGTAAATAAATAAACTTTAAAAAAAAGAGACTTATTTAAAAAATTTTTTTTATGTTTATTTTTTATTTTTGAGAGAGAGCAAGAGAGACAGAGCATGAGCATGGTAGGGGCAGAGAGAGAGGGGGATACGCAGGATCTGAAGCAGGCTTCAGGCTCTGAGCTGTCAGCACAGTGGGCCTTGAACTCACGAACTGTGAGATCATGACCTGAGCTGAAGTCGGCACTTAACCAACTGAGCCACCCAGGTGCCCCAAAAGAGACTTATTTTGAACAAAGGATTTCATGACTAAAGTTTGAAAGTTGCTGCTTTATTTACCAGGGCTTTAAGTGGAAGAGGATTTAATTTTTTTTTTTTTTAATGTTTATTTCTGAGGCAGAGAGAGACAGAGCATGAGTAGGGGAGGGGCCGAGAGAAGGAGGGAGACATAGAATCTGAAGCAGGCTCCAGGCTCTGAGCTGTCAGCGCGGACCCCGACGCAGGGCTCAGACTCACAAACCATGAGATCTTGACCTGAGCCGAAGTTGATGGCTCAACCGACTGAGCCACCCAGGCACCCCAAGTGGAAAAGGATTTTAGAAATCTACCACCGTATGGAGGCAAGTGTAGAGGGATTCTTAGCCGAGGGTAGAAGAACTATTAGGAAATGATAGCAATAGCCTGTTCAGGTGGCTCTCAGTTAAGGCAGTGGCATTAGGAATGAAGCAATGGGGGGATAAACAGAAAATATTTAGAAAGTAAATATAGTAGGGAATGGCTATGAAGAAGTCTGTGACAGGATTAGGTTGACACTGAGATTTCTTTTCTTTCCTTAAAATAATTTTTAAAAATGTTTATTTTGACAGAGAGTGTGAGAGACAGATCAAGTGGGGGAGGTACAGTGAGAGAGGGAGAGAATCTCAAGCAGGTTCTGTGCTGTTAGTGCAGAGCCTGATCATCTCATGAACTGTGAACTTCTCATGAACTGTTAGTTCATGATCTTTGCTGAAATCAAAAGTTGGAAGCTTAACTGACTGTGCCAGCAAAGCACCCCTCCTTAAAATAATTAAAAAAAATACACTTACATAACATGGCTGGCTCAGTCAGTAGAGTACGTGACTCTTGATCTCAGGGTTGTGAGTTCTAGCTCCATGTTGGGTGTAGAGATTACTTAAGAATAAAAGATCTTAAAAAAAAAAACATAAATGGTTACCATCATAACCACTTTTTTAAGTGTATAGTTCAGTGGGATTAAGTATATTTGCATTGTTGTACAACCTCACCACCCATCACCAGGATTTTTTCATCTTCCCTAACTGAAATTCTGTACCCATTAAACAGTAATTCTTGGGGCGCCTGGGTGACTCAGTTGGTTGAGCATCTGACTTCAGCTCAGGTCATGATCTCACGGTTTGTGAGTTTGAGCCCTGTATGGGGCTCTGTGCTGAAGCTCAGAGCCTGGAGCCTGCTTCAGATTCTGTGTCTCCCTCTCTCTCTGCCCCTCCCCTGCTTGTGCTCTTTCTCCCTCTCAAAAATAAAATGTAAACAAACAAAATAATTCTTCCTCTCACCTTGCAAACACCCTTCTATTTTCTGTCTTTATGATTTGACTAATCTAGTTACCTTATATAAATGTAATCATACAAGTCTGCCTTTTTGTGACTGGCTCATTTCAGAGTTAACGCCTTCAAAGTTGTAGCATGTTGTAGCATGTGCCAGAATTTCCTCCCTTTTAAGGCTGAATACTGTTCTATTGTATGTATATACTGCATTTTGCTTATCTGTGAGGGTCACTTAGGTTGCTTCCACCTTTTGGCTATTGTGAATGCTGTATAGATACACAAATATCTCTAAGGCCCTGATTTCAATTGCAGTATAGAGTATATACCTGGAAGTGGAATGGTAATTCTATCTTTAATCTTTTGAGAACTACCATACTGTCTTCCATAGCAGCTATACCATTTTACTTTCCCATTAAGAGTGCACAGGGGTTGATTTTGTCACATCCTTGTCAACACTAATGTGTGTGTGAGGTGCTGTCTCACTGTAGTTTTGACTTGCATTTCCCTAATGATTAGTGATGTTGAGTATCTGTTCATGCACTTATCGCCCATTTGTACCATCTTTGGGAAAATATCTGTTCAAGCCCTTTGCCCATTTTCTTAATCTTGTAGTTCTTTATATATTCTGGATAGTAACCCCTTATTAGATAGGTTATTTACAAATATCTTCTCATGATCTTGTGGTTTGCCTTTTCTATTGTTGATTTATGTCCTTTGTTGCAGAGAAATTTTAAATTTTGGTGAAATCCAATTTACTTGTTTTTTAAAAAGTAATCTCTATGCCCAACATGGGGCTTGAACTCACGACCCTGAGATGGAGTCATATGCTCTACTGACTGAGCCAGCCAGGTGCCCCTACCTTTTTTCCTTATTGTTGCTTGTGCTTCTGGTATCCTATAAATCGTTGCCAAATCAATGGCCTGAAGCCTTTCCTTCTATGTTTTCTTCTTAGTTTTATGGTTTCGAGTCTTAACATTTCAGTCTTTGATCCATTTGTAGTTAGTTTTCGTATATGGTGTAAGAATCCAACTTCCTTCTTTTCCATGTGGGTATCTGATTTTCCCACCACCACTTGTTGCAAAAACCAAGTTTCTTTGGGAATACATATAGCAATATTTTGACAAGGTAGATAGGTAATGTAACAAATTTTGGGTATCTTGAAACTGAAGATAAACAGATTTAAGAGAAACTGAGATGTCAAGGAGACTAATTTGAGGAAAATACACATGTAGCCATGCATGAAGAGTGTCCATTGGAATTAGGAACTAGATGAACTTGAGAGCCATTCAGGTAAAGGTACAGATAAAAGTCAGACTACAGTGGACTAGAAAGGGAATGAATAGAACTACATCAATTACCACAGAGAAATCATGGAAACAAAGTTGAAGTGAAAAGAAATTTACAAGATATGTGGGGCACCCAGGTGGCTCAGTCGGTTAAGCGACTGACTTTGGCTCACTCAGGTCATGATCTCTCAATTTGTGAGTTCAAGCCCTGCGTCGCGCTCTGTGCTGACAGCTAGGAGCCGGAGCCTGCTTCGGATTCTGTGTCTCCCTCTCTTCCTCATGCTCTCTCGAAAATAAATAAACGTTAAAAAAAAGAAATTTGCAAGATATGTAATGTACAATTTTGTTTAAAGTTTCAAAACTTGCAGAAGAAAAAATAAAACCTGCAGATCACTAACTTCTTTGGGTACATAAATATGGATTGAGAGAGTACCAACTCACTTATAGGAATTAGTTCTAAAACACTAATTCATGATAGCTGGATCTCTGAGGGAGGGAAAATAAGGAATGAGGAAGGGTATACAGGGGTCTCCATATGCATCTGTAGGATTTAATTTCTAAAAAACAAAACAGCTGGGTAACAAGTTCATACAGTCCTTTATCTGCATGTTTGAAGTATTTCCCAAATAAAAGGAAAATCTAATGGAGAAACATGGTGAGAGCATAGCTAACTAAACTGCCTTTTTTTTTTTTTTTTTTTTTTTTAAAGAAATCAGAAGGGTCATTCAGTAAATAACCTGTGAATTTCACAGATTCTTCAATCCTATACATGTTTTGGAGTATCAGGGTTTTTTTTCAATTAAAAAATTTTTTTTAAATTTTTTTTATTAAAAAAAAATTTTGTTTTTCAACGTTTATTTATTTTTGGGACAGAGAGAGACAGAGCATGAACGGGGGAGGGGCAGAGAGAGTGGGAGACACAGAATCAGAAACAGGCTCCAGGCTCTGAGCCGTCAGCCCAGAGCCCGACGCGGGGCTCGAACTCACAGACCGCGAGATCGTGACCTGGCTGAAGTCGGACGCTTAACGGACTGCGCCACCCAGGCGCCCCATCAATTTAAAATTTTTAATGTTTATTTTTGAGAGAGGAGAGAGTGTGTGCGTGAGCAAGAGCTAGTGGGGCAGGGGCAGGGAGCGAGGGAGAAAGAGGATCCAAAGTAGGCTCTGCACTGACAGCAAAGAGCCTGATGTGGGGCCAAACTCACAAACCTTAAGATCATGACCTTAAGTCACATGCTTAACTGAGCAATCCTGGCGCCTGGTTTTTTGTTTGTTTGATTTGAGACAGAGGGAGAGAGAAAAAGAGAGAGAGGGAAAGCATGGGAGAGGGGGTAGAGGCAGACAGAGAATCTCATGTAGACTCCACGCTGAGCATGGAGCTTGTATGTAGGGCTCAATTCTAAGACCCCGGGATCATTACCTTACCTAAATCAAGAGTTGGATGCTCAACAGACTGAGCCATCTAGGTGCTTCTTGTTTTTTAAAAGATGAAGTCAGAGGTTACTTAAAATATCATTGTTAAATGGTCTATTGAGTATTTGAATAGAGACTTTATCATTTTAAGAACCAGGAGAGTAATTCTTCAAAATTTTTGTTTTTGCTCCAATTATATACATTCCTTAATTTGAGAGCCAGAATTATTTGAGATCATTCTGTGACAGAGAAAGTTAGTTGTACATTTCAAGTGTGGTGAAAAGAAATGCTTTTGGGGGATAAATGGCTGAAGAAAAGAGCCCTTGAGGTGGGAAGAAATAGAACTATAGCATTGGTAGCGGTAATAGCCTTGAACAAGATACCTCCCCAAAAAAGTAACCAAGAGGGTGTCTGGGTGTCTCAATTGGTTAAACATCAACTCAATTTGGGCTCAGGTCATGACCTCACGGGTTCATTCCTAAGTTCTGAGTCCAGCATCAGGCTCTGTGCTGACGGCATGCAGCCTGCTTGGGATTCTGTCTCCCTCACTCTCAAAAATAAATACAAAAAAAAAAAAAAAAAAAAAAAAATTAAAAAAAGTAACCAAGAATTGGCAGTTTAACTCTGCAGGAGTGAAGGGTAAGGTTAGTAGTCGTTAACATCCCTAAATTTCTTCCCTAAATAAGAATTACTGGGCTTATGGGGCCCCTGCATGGCTCAGTCGGTTAAGTGTCTGACTTCAGCTCAGGTCATGATCTCATGGTTCGTGAGTTCGAGCCCTCATAGGGTTCTGTGCTGAAAGCTCAGAGCCTGGAGGCTGCTTCAGATTCTGTCTCCCTCCCTCTCTCTCTGCCCCTCCCCTGCTTGTGCGGTCTCTCAAAAATAAACACTAAAAAAATTAAAAAAAGAATTAGGCTCAGATTTGGCAGCCAAGGCACCTATCATTTTCATGAGACTTTTGTTCAGCAAATGATTATACCCCAGTAAAATGGAAACGAGTCATCATTCTCAGCCCAATGGCAATTTGTGCTTCTCTAGGAGTCTACCACTTTCTATCAATGGAGCCTACCACAATGAAAAGGCCCTCATCTTCCGTAGCTGTTATTGGGGAAGTCATTTCATCTCTTTGGTCCTCAGCTTCCACTCACATGTTAAAATAATACCTACTCTCATAGGAATCAAGGAGACCAAATTCAAGGGATACCTGGCTAGCTCAGTTGAGAGGAGCATATTACACTTGATCTCAGGGTTGTGGGTTCAAGCCCCACATTGGGTATAGAGATTACTAAGACAAACTGAATTCAATAACAAATGTCGAGGGGCATCTGGGTGGCTTAGTCAGTTAAGCATCGACTCCTGACTTAGGCTCAGGTCATGATCTAATGGTTTGGGAGTTTAAGCCCTGCATTGGACTCTGCACTGACAGTGCAGAGCCTGCCTGAGATTTTGTCATCCTCTTTCTCTGCCTCCTCTGCTGCCCTCCAAGTTCATCTGATATATTCCCATTCTAACATTCCTTCTAGGTATATTACACTTCTTTGTTTTAGGATTCTTGCCTATTTACTTGTAGTCTTCCTATTTCCAAATTTTAGTTCTCTGCTTTTCCCCCAAACCATTTCCTAATAACCAAAACTCAGAAACTTTACTCTTCATAGGACTTATATGGAGTTATGTGTATGTATATATATTTTTTTAAATATTTATTTTTGAGAGAGAGCGAGAGAGCGAGTGAGAGTGCGCAGGAGAGGGCAGAGACAGGGAGACAGAATCCCAAGCAGGCTCCACAGTGCAGAATCTGACATGGGCTCAAACTCACGACTGTGATGAGGTCATGACCCGAGTCAAAATCAAGAACTGGACACTTAACCAACTGAGCCACCCAGGTGCCCCTGGAGTTATATATATTTATCACACACTGGCTAATCATTATGTATCAATTTGCCTAGTTTTTACTTATTTTCCTAGCATAATTATGTCTACCCTAATCATAATTTATTTTGTACACTAAAATGTCTGTAGTGTTGTTTAGGAGCAGTGTTTGTGCTCTGTATAGAAGTCAAAAACTCCCTTCGTGAGTTGCTTCTTCATTTTCTACAAAGTGCAATCTTTTCATCCACATCCATTATGTATGTACCCTCTCCAACCTTGTACTAAATCTTTTCAACTGAAGTTGAAGTCTTAAGAGTAATTAATGTGTTTTCATTTCTAGAGCCTTCATTTTTGGGGGCGGGGGGGGAGGGAGGGGGAAGAGACTAAGCACCTACTGAGTTCATCCAACAAGAAGCCATAACTTTATTAATGATAGAAACAGTACAAATTTCAAACCAAGCTGCAGTTATTCTTTTGAAACACCAAAAAAGGGTCCTCGTTTTCAGACGGTTACATTGTTAATTCCTATAAAAGAAAAAAATCATTAGAAGTAGTTATAGGCAGTTTAAGAATTCAGGCCACTAAAATATGAGATAATACAGAATAGATTTTGTTCTGAAGCTTGTTAACTGGCTGATTGATATTAAGCCACAGAAAATAAAGTCATCCATAATTGGTCAGGGAAGAGAGAGTTAAGGAATAAAGGATAAAGGCTTGGACACTTACCATAATAGCATTTACAATATCATTACTGTTGTTCTTCAGGGCTCGAACTGCCTTTGCTCTTGATACATTTGCTTGCGACATGACCAGTTCTATGTCCTTAACCTCTACACCTGTTTCATCAACCTGAGAGAGAGAGAGAGAGACAGAGAGAGAAAACAAAAACAATAAACTAAAGGCAAGAACAACTCTAGCAGTTCTTTGCGAGTTAGGAGTCTCTTGAATCTATTTTTTATTTTTTTTAATGTTTATTTTGAGAGAGACAGAGAGAACACATGAGACATGGAGGGACAGAAAGAGAGGGAAAGAGAGAATTGGTTATCAGCACAGAGCCTGACATGGGGCTCCATCCCATGAACCGTGAGATAATGACCTAAGCCAAAATCAAAAGTCAGACACTTAACTGACTGAGCCACCCAAGTGTGCCGAATCTGTTTTTTTTTTTTTAAACGTTTATTTATTCTTTGAGAGAGACGGAGAGTGCACAAACAGGGGAGGGGCAGAGAGAGGGAGACATAGAATCTGAAGCAGGCTCTAGGCTCTGAGCTATCAGTACAGAGCCTGACACAGGGCTCAAACTCACAAACCACGAGATCACAACCTGAGCCAAATTCGGATGCTAAGTGACTGAGCCACCCAGGAGCCCCGCACCGAATCTAGTTCTTAATATAACTCAGAAACTATTTAACTCAATGCAGTTCGAGAGCTTAAAGCAATACAGAATCCTTCCACCAATATAAACCGGAGAGAATTAAAAGTATAAAATATTTTCCTATGTACCTCTTCCTCTTCACTCTCTTCTTGTACAGTTGGAGTCTGTGTGTTTTCTTGAATGTTTGAGACAGCTTCACCTTGAACTTTGAATTTCTCAGCAGCTGCTAGTTGTGCCTGCTGAGATAAATCCTCGATCTAAAGGGCAGAAAATACAGACTTATGTGAATAGATCAGTCTGCAGCAAATGAAATAAATCATTTATATCTTTTCCAAATTCTCAATCTAAAACCACTTCAGGTTAACTTACTAGGTAGCTTTAAATTGCTTGCCCTCACTAAGATTATACATCACTGTGGAAAGAGTAGTAGCTTAGCTCTAGAACAGTGGTTCTCAGCTGGGAGGGGATTTTGACCCAGGAACATCTGTCAAATGTCTGGAGATTTTTTTACTACACCTGGGTATGATGCTACTAAACATCTGTAACACACAGGAAAGTTCCTCTACAACAAAGAATTATCTGACCCAAAATTACAGCCACAAATTCCACACCAAAGAACTATCTAACTCTATTACTAGTGCTGAGGCTGAGAAACCTTGGTCTATAGTGCATCCAAGAAAACTTTACCTTGGCTTCCCCAAAAACTATGTAGGTATCTGAAGCTGGGCTCTTGTAGACATCTGGTTTTGTGATGACAAAGAGGATATTCTTAGATTTCCGGATAGTGACTCTTGTAACCCCTGTAACCTGTCGAAGACCTAGTTTGGACATAGCCTAAGAAATAGAAAACATCAGGTTTTTAATTTCTTTAGAAGCAGCTTCAGGAAGTAAAGAACACAGTAGTAACTACAACCACAACAAAGCCTTTTCCTAGGCTAAGTTTATATAATACAGAATTGGCTTCCCGGGCTCCTGGGTTTTCTACCATAGTAATTTCTGTCACTTTAAATATGATACTAAGAAAAAAATAAATATATAAATATGATACTAACACTACAGTTTCCCCTCTCTAAAGCTGCTTCATCAGAAGCTTTAATTCTTGGTTTATGACTTAAAAATCTCACCTTCCGTGCCTTCTTTTCACTCCGGCTCTGTTTTGCTTTACTGACTGGTTCTTCATCGATTTCAGCTGCTGCTGCCAGCTAATAAGATAAAACAGCTATGAGTAAACTGGAATGTAAATAAAGCCTAGATACCAAAATCCCTAGGAGGTTTTCCCTTTATGAAGCTACACTTCTCCAAATACTTAAGTCAGCTCCTCTGATCAATTCTCGTTCTCCCATGCTTCCTTGGCACAAGTATTTTGACCAGCGAATAAGAGAATACCGACCTGGGCTTGTTGGGTGGTTGCCTGTGTGGAATCCTGTTCCTCAAGCTCTGGTACTGATTCATCACTGTCCGATTCTGTTCCAGACCCTGAGATGACAAATAACTTTTACTATTTTAAAGTACATTATGAGGAGGAGGCACCTCACCATAGCCTGCCTGGACTAGAGGTCACTGGCTTATGCTAGACCTCACAAAGTTAAGTGTAAACCAACTGACTTGTGTGAAGCCAGCTTGACAGCCTCCAACTTAGTCACAAACTAGTGTGTACACATCCATTAAAGACCCGGCCCCAGAAATGAGGTAATTACTAGTTACAGGCCAAGCATTTTATAAACTGTAACTGCTTCCTTTCTCTCAAGGTGTTTACTCACTGGCACTGGCAAATACCACTGACCTACCTAACTCCAAATTCTACCCAATTGCTCAACCATCCCAAAGAGGTTCTGGCAGACAAGGTATCTCCAGTTATATTCAGGTGAAAAGGCAGTAAGTTCACATTGTGGAGGCAGGCCAGAGAGGACATTTTCCCCTTATCCTTTATATTGGGTTGGGGAAGGCCAGAAACAGTTGTGTACACACATTTAGCCTTATTTTCAAACCACTTACTCTAGCAATTTGGTCTAATGAACTTAGCTTGAAGATTCTCAATGATTGCCCACCTGTAGTTCTAACACTCACCTCTGTTAGATTCTGTCCTGTGACCTCTCTCCCATCTTCCAAATATAATTCACACATTTTAAGTTTACCTCAATCAAAAGGCCAAGCATCAATAAAGACTACTGAGAGGAAAAAAAGCATACACCTGCACCATTCTCAGGCTAGGAAAAGGTCTTGGAAAGGGAGTCCCTTGGGCACTGGTCATTACTAAATCTAAGAAGTGAAAAGAAACTCAAATAGTTCCATATTTCCCAGCATTTTAGCAAATCCCAGGCCCAGGGACAAAGTTAGTCATGTGGCAGAGATTAGAGCAAATTAAAGAGTCTAATAGGTCTTGGTTTTCAATGTCAGATCATTCAGGTAAGAACAATGGCAGATCCAGGGTTAGCCTGGACCACATTACACAAGATAATACAAAACATACTATCTGAGGTGATGAAAACCAAGATTGTTTCATATACCTAGAGCTTTTACATTTAAAATGGTATAATTCTATGTTCTATGTCCAAACACAAGCAGATATACTGGAGAAAGCGGCGCATCCTAGGGTTAGTATCGGTGGGTAGCCCCAGGAGGGGTGTGGGCGACACACCATGCACACAGCAAACCAAGGCAAATACCCTTGTTGTTCTTCAGAACAGGCTGCTTGGCAGAGGGGGTTGGGGCAGGGATCCCAGCAGGTTTAGGGGTGGGCATGTTGACGAGGACCGACTGGAAAGGCACTCCCCCCGAGATTGGTTCCGGGGGAATCAGAGGCGGCAGCTCATCCTCATCAGCAGGGGCTGAGGGCTTACAGGGTGATTCCAGCACCAGCCCAGGTGAGGACGGCAGAAATTGCTGTTTAGGAAGCAGAGGGGGAACTGGGGAGGGAGGGAGAGGCAGAGAGACTGGTGGGGTGGGTGCTGGAGAGACAGATGCTGATCCAGCATTAGGAAGGACCTTCTCAGAGGAAGCTGTTGCTAGAGGGGTAGATGTCACAGACTCAGGAGCAAGAGCCAAGGGGCTCTTTGGGGAATGAAAAGAATCTTTGCCTTTTAATGGAGAAACAGGAAGGGTTTTGGGAGTCTTTGGAGAAGAGGCTTTCTGAGCAGAGACTGTCAGTAGAGGGGCTGGAGCCATTGTAGAAAGGGGTCCTTTAGTACCATTCTTGGCTGAGGGATCGGGGCACACAGGAGGTGGAGTAGCAGAACTCTTCTTGGCCAGTGGATCTTTCTCAGAGGGAACTGTGACAACTGGTGCACTTTCTGGAGCTGGGGCAACAAGTACTGGTTTGAGAGCTGTGGGACCTTTCATTATTGGTAGGCCTTTAGATGCCTGAGGGGCAGTGGACCCCAAGGGACAAGTAACTGAAACTGGAGATATAGGGGCCTCTTTGGGTGAGGGAGATGTCTCAGATGAGGGAGTGGGGGCACCTGTGGAGGATGGGGTAGCTGGTGCTCTTTTGGGGGATGAAGCTGCTGAGGTTCCTTTGGAGGATGGAGTCCCTGGGGCTCTTTTGGGAGATGGAGTTGCTGAGGTCCCTCTGGAGGATGGGGTAGCTAGAGACTCTTTGGGGGAGGAAGGAGTCAGAGCTGGGGGAGTGGAGGCCCGCTTGGGAGGTGGGGTTGTTGGGGCCCCCTTGGGGGCTGGAGTTTCTGGAGACTCTTTGTGGGAGGAAGGAGTCACAGCTGAGGGAGTAAGGGTTCCTTTGAGAGATGAGGCAGCTGAGGCCCCTTTGGGGGAGGGAGGAGTCATTATTGGGGAAGTGGGGGTCTCTTTAGGGGATACAATTGCTGGTCCTCCTTTCGGGGAGGGAGGAGCCACAGTTGGGGGAGTGGGGGTTCCTTTGGGAGGTTGGGTAGCTGAGGACTCTTTGGGGGAGGGAAGAGCCACAGCTGGGGCATTAGGGGACCCTTTGGGAGATGAAGTTGCTGGGGCTTTTTTGGGGGCTGGAGTTGCTTGGGACTTTTTGGGGGAGGGAGGAGCCACAGCTGGGACAAAGGGGGTCCCTTTAGGAAGTGGGGAAGCTGGGGCTCTTTTGGGGGCTGGAGTTGCTTGGGACTCTTTGGAAGAGGCAGGAGCCACAGCTTGAGGGGTGGGGGCCTCTCTGGGAGGTTGGGCAGCTCTGGGGGAGGAAGGAGTTCTAGCTGGTGGAGTGGAGGTCTCTTTAGAGGATGGGGTTGCTGGGCCCCCTTTGGGGGAGGGAGGAGTCCTAGCTGGTGGAGTGGAGGTCTCTTTAGAGGATGGGGTTGCTGGGCCCCCTTTGGGGGAGGGAGGAGTCCTAGCTGGTGGAGTGGAGGTCTCTTTAGAGGATGGGATTGCTGGGCCCCCTTTGGGGGAGGGAGGAGTCCTAGCTGGTGGAGTGGAGGTCTCTTTAGAGGATGGGGTTGCTGGGCCCCTTTGGGGGCTGGAGTTGCTTGGGACTCTTTGGGAGAGGCAGGAGCCACAGCTGGGGTAGTGGGAGCTCCGCTGGGAGGTTGGGTAGCTGGGGATTCTCTGGGGGAGGAAGGAGTCATAGCTGGGGGAGTGGAGGTTTCTTTAGGGGATGGAATTGCTGGGCCCCCTTTGGGGGAGGCAGGAGCCACAGCTGGGGCAGTGGAAGCCCCTTTGGAAGATGGAGTAGCTGGGGTTCTTTTGGGGGCCGGAGTTGCTTGGGACTTTTTGGGGGCTGGAGGAGCCACAGCTGGGGCTCTTTTGGGGGCTGGAGTTGCTTGGGACTCTTTGGGAGAGACAGGAGCCACAGCTTCTGGGGTAGGGGCCCCTCTGGGAAGTTGGGTAGCTGGGGACTCTTTGGGGGAGGAAGGAGTCTCTTTGGGGGAGGAAGGAGGAGTGGAAGGCTCTTTAGGGGATGGGGTTGCTGGGCCCCCTTTGGGGGAGGGAGGAGCTATGGCCTGGGGGGTGGGAGCCCCTTTGGGGCAGGAAGGATTCACTGCTGGAGTGGATGTCTCTTTAGGGGATAGAGTTGTTGGGCCCCCTTTGGGGGCGGGGGGAGCCACAGCTGGGGCAGTGGAGGTTCCTTTGGGAGATGGAGTAGCTGGGGCTCTCTTGGGGGATGGAGCTGCTTGGGACTTTTTGGGGGAGGGAGGAGCCACAGCTGGGGGAGTGGAGGCCTCTTTGGGAGATGGGGTATCTGGGGCCTCTTTGGGGGATGGAGTAGGGGAATGCTTCTTGGCCAGTGACCCTTTAGGGACTTGAAAAGAAAGATTGGCCTCTGGAAGAAAGGAAGCTTCAACTGGAGAAATAGGGGATGAGTGATTTCCAGGAGGAGTATCAGGGATAGCAGGTACACTTTTAGAAAGAGTTAAGGTAGAAGTAGTTGAACCCTTCTTGGTTGGACGTCTTTTAGTTTGGGGAGACACACTAGTCCCTAAACGAGATGTGGAGTCAGCTAGGGAAGTTCCTTGAGAAGATGTATTAACAGAAGAACCAGAGTCCTTGGTTGGGTGCCCTTCAGGAGAGGAAGCCACAGGTTCCAATGCCGAGGTATGAGAAATACCATGAACTTTCTTTGCACCTTGAGGAGGAAGAGAGGGAAAGGGCTCAGACTTGGGAATTTCAGGGGCCAGTGCCATGGCAGCTGGAAAAGCAGAAACATTCTGGGGGGGTAAAGTCACAGTTGGAGCCACAGGGCAACTTTCGGAGGCTGGTGGAACCAAAGGTAAAATAGTAAGAGTGGAACTAACCTCCTTATCTGGGTGGCTTTTATGAGCCAAAGAGACAGCTCCTAGGAAAGGGCTGGCTATAGTGGTAGGAGCCACCCCAGCAGTGGCAGCAGAAAATGTAGCCATGGTTGGGGTAGGGAGAGAACTTCTGGGAAGCAGACTCGTGGGGTCTGGGCTTGCATAAGGATCTGTCTTGATTACAGAGGTTGGAGAGTTAACACCCAGAGGACAGGGAGTAGTATTGACTGGCATAACTAGAGGGAGAGGCTCTACAAGGCTTTTCTTTGCTAAGGTGGTTTCAGGGGAAAGAGGGATCTCCAATGATGATGATGTACTTTGGGAAGAGGCGGGATTTTTAGGGGCTGCCAGGGCCAATGGTATTAGAGTAGGGTCTGTCTTGATAGGGAGTCCTGCCTGGACTGGTGAAACAGGGGCTCCAGCAACAGAGGCAGGTGAAGTCTGGAGATCTTTCTGTGTTGGTAACTTTACCAATACTGATGCAGGGAGACTTTTGGGGTTCTCAGGGGCTGGCAGAGGAGGAGAGACTGGTATTCCCAGAGGGGCTGTTACTTGAGGAGCAGGAAGCTCTTTGGGAGCCACAGGAGTCATAACAAGGGCAGTATGGGAAGTGGAGTCCTTACTACTTATGGGACCTGATGAAACTGGAGGAGAGACACAAGTAGCTATCTCGAAGGTAGTAGGTGCTGCAGAAACTGTAGAGGGGTTAGCCATAACAAATGGGGTGGTTCCAACAGAACAAACAGGAGCTTCTTTCAAGCTTGGACTCTCTGGAGAAGCAGGAATTTGGGCCACCAAAGGCTGATGATGAGTGGCATCAGGAGAACCTTTGAGAATGAGAGAGGCTGTAGGAGATAATGGAGAAGAGGTAGCTACATTTAATGAACCAGAGGGGTTGTAGGAGGCTATGCCAGTGACAGCAGAGGGATCTTTGTCAACAGAAAGAGTCAAAGGGGAATCTCGAGTCCCTGCTGGAAAAGCAGCCACAGCAGCAGAAGTCACCTCATTTTTGGAAGGAGGGGGAGGAATTACAGATCTCTGAGAAGGGTAAGAGGTCCCTGTGGAAGAATGATCTGCAGAAGTAGCATTCCGTATAGCATCTGACAGAACATTATGGCCTGTTTGACCTAAGGGCTGAATAGGAGAACCAAGAGAACTCTGATGTAAAGGTACAGGGTGAGAGCCTAGAGAAGGGAGAAAAACTGCAGAGATGTTGGGAGACACAGAAATAGACTGAGTTGAAACAGATAAGGCAGCAGGTGAACTATGGGGTCCCTTTAGGCTGAGGCTTTCCTTGTTTTGTTGAGAAGTCAGAGCTGAGGAAACAGGGATGTCTCTGAACTGAGGGGGAGTGATGGCTAGGGGAGTGGTGGGTGGCATCTGAGGACATGAGGCTACTCCAGACTGAACAGAGGCCAAGGGAGTTCCAACATGGGCAGGAACAGCACTGACTATACTTGGAGGGACGGGGGTAATTTTTCGAGGGTCTACTTGTAAGGGGTCTTGAATAGGAGAGGTCTTTGGTTCTGAGGAAGCAATGGGAGATGACAGGGAGGTCACTGACCCTGACTTAGTCACAGCAATCGAAGGAGGTGAACTAAGAGGGTTAAGTGGATGAGCAGAGTTCTTCTGAACTGAGTGGGGAGCCAAGGCCACCAGAGCCAAGGGAGCTGAAGAAGAATGGGCGCCTTTCAGAGTTGGAGTTATCATGGGAGAGGCCAGAGCTAAGGCAGCTGGGGAGATGGGAGGCCCTAGTAGGTTTGGCAGGAAAGCTGGGGTGTCAGTGGGGGAAGGGACAACTCCCAAAGGCAGGGCTGTCCCAGAGGATGACTGGGGAAAAGGAGCTTCAAAAGGGGTTGAAGCAACACTAGAGGGAGAAAGAAATGGGGAAGGCTGGTTAGGGGTTGCCAGAGGGCATTGTTGGGGAGCCAGGGAACAAGAAGGGGGAAGGGTAGATTCAGGCTGCCCTAAGGCAGCAGTGACATTCAAGGCTGAAGACACAGGAAGCATAGCTGGAGGAGAAAAGCAAAAAAGGGGAATAAAGAAGGAGAGGGAAGGAAAAAAACAAAGGTGAGTTATGCAGCCCAACTTGGTACAACATGCCTCACAGGAAACACAGAATTTTTTAATCTGAGAATGAAAGTCACCACACAGGATTAGACAAAGGTGACAGGCAACAGCAACCTTCCCCAAACATATTTCAGTGGTCCAGTAAGAACACATCCCTCTCCCCGTCTCCCATGTCCTACCAAAACCAACCAAACCAAACCAAACCAAACCAAAAAAACCTACAAAAAACAATTTTAAGGTGAAAAGAACAGTCTAATCAGCCTATTAGTCTCTAAATGGGGAGCACAGGCCTAAGAGTGGGGTTGGGAATAGCATGCTTTCCATCCTTTCCCAGATGTGCCCTCCTCCCTTCCTTCCTCAAACAAACCCTAAGTTTTTCTTATAGGCCACAGAATACCACTAGAAGAATAGCTGTTCTACTCTGTCCCCCAAGGATCAGTCTGTTTCAGTGAAACAGACACTGAGAATCAGAACAAGGAAGGCAGTGAGTGGTGATAACGACCAGGAGTCGGAATTAAATAAGAAAAAAAAAAACAAGTCTTTATATGCTCAGGCTTCCACTAAGGTAAGGAAAAAATTTCACTCTTAGTATGAAGTATTAAGAACTAAGTCACTCTGCCTCTCTATGCCTCCGTTTACCCACTCACCCAAAACAAACAAAAAACCAACCACAAATGGGTTGTACTTCATAGTTTCTACAGACCTTCCTAGGTAATGTTAGCCCTTCAGACATCAATCTAAGATGAACCAGACTGCCAGGGAGAGAGCTTAGTCACAAGGGTAGGGATTGTATTATGAAACTGTAGACCAACTTGTTAAACCAGACTGTGGTTCTATTTTGGAAGAAGGGAACTGGAGTGGGGAATACACTGGTTTTCTACCCCTTAATTTGGATAAGTATGTCATTCTGCCAAAATAGACCAATGTTCTAGCTTTACTAGAGTAAAGCTCAGCAAAAGATTTTCTGAATGATGAAAAACTACCATGCTTACTATTTGGAGCATAGGATTAGACCAACAAATGCTCAATACCTAGAAGGAAATTAAAAAATGAAAACAAAACAACCCACAGCATCCAAACTCACAATTTATTCAACCAGTATCCAACTACAGAAAAGACAGGCGGCTCAACCAGTTTTTCCTGGAGAGTTGGTGGTAATTCAAAGTCTTATGATTACAGTGTAAATGCTTCCTAACACATTACTCAGAATTTGAAACTTAGAATGTTTTCCTCTGACTGGATTTCAAGATGGGGTAAGGCCCAAGTTACCTGCTTTAGACACTATAACCAATTCTTTGGGCTAGTTTTTTCATTATAGTAATCACTTAATTATAGTTACAGAAAAAAATTCAGAGTGTTTTATCACTGGCACTCTCTTATTAAACCAACTGTACAAGCTCAAACCATTCAGAAATAAGCTTACCAGCATTAAGGATTGCTTCAGAAGCAAATGGCATTAGTTTTGAGGCTTGAAACAGATTATTCGAAATTCATCTAAATTTCAGTCTCTACATTTGTAAAATCAAATTGTTGAATAAGGTTTTGGTTAGCATTGAATTACAGGATTGTTTGAGACCAGTCCTTTATTTTCTCCCTCCATTAAATTCCTTGTACTTCAAGGATTTCATACAGCTTGTTCACTAGCTCAGAGGCCCCCTCCTTTTTCTTTTCTAGCAGCTGTATTAATCCCTTCAGCTGCTAAAATCAGACAGGTGGGGGGAGAGAACCTCAACGCTTTTAACTATAAACAACTCTATTTTAATTCCAGAAAGAGAAAGAAACTGCCCTTAAGTGACAGGTGAAGTTAAAAAAAAAAAAATAATTACAATAAAAGATAGTGAGAATGTAAGTTGCAGCCCGAAGATTCCCTTTCTTTATTTCAGCACAACTGACGCAGCAAGAATATCATTAAATATTTTTTCACTATCCCTTAAGTTTTCTAGAGATACATTTTAACCACTATTCAAAACTTGCCTTTACATCCATTAATTTCAAAGATGAAGAAGTAGTCAAAGAAATGTTTATTTCAATATTGGGTTCTGGCAAGCTACTGATGCAGGCATTATTTCAGCACACCAGAAATCTCAACACCAACTCATAAAATAAGTTAACCCACATATGAGTGCCCTGGGGCCCAGTAGGGCACATTTACCAGTAGGACACATCTCATCCAGACATGTGATGAAGGCACAATGCCAAGCTCTGCCACCTAAAACCTTGGTGCAACTTGCTGGCTAGAACTTCACAAAAGCTCAGGTCTCCATGGCCTGCAAGTGTGTCATCCAGTTCCAATAGATAGTTAAGAGTCACCGAGCCCCTTCCCAGCTCAGTTCTATGTGAGGCGAGGGTTCCACAGAATGCCCTTTGAGGCAGTTACCATAACCCACAAAGTGGGCCAGGGAGATTTTAATACTTATATATACTGTTTACATTCCATTCCCTAATGAAGTCCCTCCAGGACAGCAGTTAGTATCAGCGACTCTCCTCCCTGGTAAAGCTACAGCCCATCTTTAAGGACTTAATTCTGAAAAACAGAAGTGTATTCCCTTTGTCATTTTACCCACCAAATGGTCTTAGGGTCATTCTTACAGTTTGAATGAACAGCAAGGGGCTAGGGGAACCTACCTGTCTCAGCCTGGGGCTGTGGCAACTCCTGCTCTGTAGCAGGGACGGTTTCTGTGGCTTCACCAGGCATTTCTGAAGGGAATAAAAAGGAGGCCTGAATTGACTGGGATCCGTTCTGCTGCCCGACCCAGAGTCAAATATTCTTAAAAACTCTGCGAAGGGCTGTTAAGCAAAAAATCATGAAGGTGTCGGGACAACCCTCCCCAAAGCTGCTGGGAATAGGTAAGAAATAAGACGTGACCCTCCGATCTCTGATCAAGCAAATCATCTTCTACCTCTCTTTACTCCGCAGAGAACGGACTTCTAGTGCCCACGGGTTCCTTTTACTCCACACGCCGAAGCTCACAAGGGCAACAATCATCACTGCGTTCTCGACCCGAGGGAGAGCATCCTGGTCTGGCTCCCGACCACGGGAGACTTCAGACGCTACGCTGCACAACCTCCCCTCCTACACTCACTCTGCCTGGGCTGGGACCTCCAGGACTCCCGTTTGTCGACTTTCGGGAACCAGGAGGGGGAAAGAAAGCGCCTTAAGTCCCAACACTCGCTTGTCACAATTAAGAACGGCCTGTGTGTGTGTCGGGGGGGCGGGGGGTTTCCAAGGCTGTGACCCCCTTAACCTCCTCCGGGTTCTTATGAAACCTTTCCTAACAGCAAACGCACTCCGCTTCGGCCCCCAACACCGCAACGGCTCTCATCTCCCCAGCACTGGCCTCCATGCCCGGCCCGCGGCCCTTCTGCCCTGCTTTTGCTAGGATATCAACCACAGACCCCATTTTGTCCGGAGGCCCCAAGGCCACACTTCCCAGAGGCGAGGAGGAACCCGGTGGTCCCACAAAGCCTCCAACTCCCCTTAGCTCTCAGTCCCCAGGGCGGCTCAGTCCGCAAAAAGGCGGATGGCTGCGGATACAGAGTAGCGACGAAGACAGGACTTACTGTGCGGGGAACGCGGAACCAAGATGGCGGCAGAAAGAGAGCGAGCGAGAGCGTGACCCACGCCTGTTGCAGAAGGAAGCCTGGTGGAGGGGGCGGGACCAGGATCCGATTCCGGGTCAGGAGCGGGAGCCAGTCACTTCCTTTAACGAGTGACCCCTCCGGTTGTTCACTGACGGGGGTGGTGACGAGGTCTAAATAAGGGTAAGAATTCAGAACAGAACGCCCTGGCCTGGCAGGAACTTCAGCTCTGTGCAGTCCTTAGATAGCTGGGCAGTCCTTAGATAGCCGACCTCTTCCCATCCCCTAAGTCGAGGCATTTTGATACCCAAAGGGAAATTGTCATGAAACAGGCACCTTCTGCCCTCTGGTCAGTAACTTAGCCACAGCGGTATTGCAGTGACTTTTTAATTTCCCCTTTTCAACTAATGAGGGGACATAGGAGATACTAAATGATATTGAATGCCACGGATTGTATTCACATCATTGTAAGGTAGCAGTGACGTAGGTTAACCCTATTTTTGGAATACACAATTTTGACGGATGTTGAAACTATTATATATAATTACCCTCCTCAGAAAAAACGTAGGCACATAGGCGATTCTTTTTCCTGTATTTTGGGCAAATAGATATCCTGAAACTCATCCATTCTAGTAGTCCCAAGACCCCACGTTAAGAACTCATGCTTTATATGGTAAGATTTCTGGAAAGTCGATGGGGCACCTGGGTGGCTCAGTGGGTTTCAGCTCATGTCATGATCGCACTGTTCCTGAGTTCAAGCCCCTCCCCTCAGAGCTCACAGCTTAGAGCCTGGAGTCTGCTTTGGATTATGTCCCTCCCCCCCCCCCCCCGCCCTTTTTCAAAAATAAACATTAAAAAAATGAAAACAAAATGACTCCTGAAAAGAGAATGTAATTCAGCGTTTTGATCACGAAAAGGCCATGGGCCCTGACCCTTCATACCATCTCTCTCAGCCCTACAAATATATTACTTTAAAACCAGCTAACACTATTTGAGCTAATGGCTTTAAGACAATTGTGGCTTTTAAGGGAAGCAGTGACATTATACTCTGAAAACTACTTGTGAAGTGAGTATTAATAAATTAGGATTAAATGAGATAGTGGGGTTTACCAGAATTGAGAAATTCTGAGATTCTTTTCAGATAGGGGAAGCAATATTGTGGAGTGATTAATTAAGAACATGAACTCCGTAGGGGTGCCTGGATAGATCAGTTGGAAGAGCATGGGACTCTTATTCTCAGGTTCATGAGTTCAAGCCCCATGTTGGGTGTAGAGATTACTTATATAAAGAACATGGACTCTGTAGCCATACTCTGTCTGAATCACAGCTTGGACACCTTGTAGTAACCTTGGGTGATTTAATTAGTCTGCTTGTGCCTCAGTTTCCTCACCTATAAAATGGGGAAAATAGTAGCTACTTCATAGAATTATTAGGAAGATATGTACATTACTTAAAAAGTGCTGTTACTTTTTCTAAATAAATATGTGACCTGGAAGATTTGTTAGCACAGTCCATTTACCTTCAGAAGAAAGGGTAATAGCCAATCATCTCCTTAGATGATAAGTGAAGCTATTTTGACCACTCCCCTTTCTTTCCCATCCAGCTCACTGACTTTTCTCTCTGTTGTTAATGGCTAGCTAAGGAAAGATGTATTTTCTTTCTTTGGGTTTCTTTATGAATTGGGCAAGTATGGAGATGGAAACCAGTTCTGTGCCCTTTGTTTCTGCAATTCTTATATATGGATGAATTGGCAAAATCAGAGAATAGAGAAGTCAATAGTCTTTGAGCATGTTTCTGCTATCTTTAATGAACCAAACATTTATTTATTTATTTTGGAAAAAAAAATGACTTTATTATTAAAAAAATTTTTTTTTTTAAGTTTTCATTTAAATTCCAGTTAGTTAGGGGCGGCTGGGTGGCTCAGTTGGTTAAGTGTCTGACTTCGGCTCAGGTCATGATCTCACGATCTGTGACTTCGAGCCCCAGGTCAGGCTCTGTGCTGACAGCTCAGAGCCTGGAGCCTGCTTCGGATTCTGTGTCTCCCTCTCTCTCTGCCCCTCTCCCACTCACGCTCTGTCTCTCAAAAATGAATAAATGTTTAAAAAAATTAAAAAATAAATTCCAGTTAATTAACATACAGTGTAAAAACATTTATTCTTTTTAATGAGTACAATATGTTCTGAAACTACTTTTATGGGCTAGTACAGCAGCTTTATCCAAGGGCTTTAATATTAAAGCATTAAAATAATGGTAGACATACTGGAAGCTTGAAATATCTCTTGTTGAAAGCATAACACCAGCCTTTACACTCCCATTCTGAGTTAAGATGGACTGATGAGTCTTTAGTAATTTTGTATTCAGGAATTTTTAACTGACCCACTGGTTTCCAAACCTAAAAACTGAACAATACATAGTAAATAGAAGCTCAAGTAACAAGGAATTTTGCACAGTGGTATTTAATGTTTTTTCTTAAAAGATTAGAAAAGAGAAGGAAATGCAAGGCATTTCGGTGTACTGACTGCAAAGTCTGTTTTATACATATACACCAAAAGATAAAAAAAAAGAATGTGTGGCTACAGAGAAAACAATGTTAAAGGAAATATAAAGGAAGGAAATTTTTCATAAATCATAGAAAGCACCAGCCTGATAGCTTGACTTCTCAGTGTTTCTCAGAAGATGGACTGTAAACCAGAATGACTGTTTTGTTTAGCTTGGTTGTAAAACTGGGCAAAAGAAATCTGACTTTCAGAATCTATTGCAAAAATTCAAATATGGAAGAAACAAAACCTTTAAAATTAAGTATTTGGATATGTAGAAAGGGAAGTGTCTCGACAAGTAAAATAGGCTTTATGTTGGTGAAATTGGTTATCCTAAGCTGCTGCTCTATGGTGTTGACTAATCCAGTTATTTTCTGAGGAAAGAAGTTAGGAGCTACAAATGCAACAGTTGTAAAAAAAAAACACAACACTCTACTATGCCCTAATATTGTAATCTAGTAACTCATATGTTTAGATGCCCAATTTAAAATGATTTTTAAAAGATGAGCAGTGGGGTGTGGCCTGGGTAATAAAAATACCAGTAAGCAAAATTAGAAGTGACCTAATACATACTCTAAGTATAATTAATTTAACTTAAGGTCTACGACTTAAGGACAAAGCTCTCATGTACCTAGAATATTCAGTCCAGAAATATGGAGGCTGTATCTGAGCTGAGATTAAAGTCTTCGGCATATTACCGCTCACTTGCCTCTACATACGGCAGCTGGTAGAAGTAGATCAAAATACATATGGCAACTGGTAAAAGGCATATCAAAAATCTTAGAATTATCTTTGTATGATACTAACTTTTACAAATATTTGCAATCCACTTGCTCCTCTCATTACTGCTTCTTCGAGAAACCTGGACACTCTCCTTTGGTGGTTTCAGGAATCTTTTCAACATAATTATTTTTCAAGAAAAGGACATTTTGCTTTGAGCACTAAAACACATATATGGTTCCACCATATTAATTAAATGCTGTTGAAGTATTTGGTTATTGGTTGAAGGTAGAAGATATCTACAATGGTTTGAGGAGAGTTGTTATCTTCAGAAGTCTTTCTGTAAATCTGAAATAGAATAGATTCTTATCAAAGGACAGTAAAGTAAAACAAAACAAATCCCATTTATTTTCACACTCTGATTTGGTTAATGCTTCCATTAAATTCACATCATGCATAAAGATTTGCTTTCACACTCGCTGAAGCCCACATTACAGGGTGAGCTAGTACAGAACAAGAGTACAAAGGACTTAATATGGCCAGTTGGAATGGCAGGTTCACTGAGGCTTTCCAAGTTCAGTGTCATCATTGTTCATTCAACAAGCACATATTTGAGTGGCTACTATGAGTTCAGCATTATCTTGGGCACTACTTTTTAACCATCATGAATTTTATTAAGAAATGAAGTGGAAAGGGAGTTTGTATTTCTGTAACATGGCCACAGTTTTCTATGGTATCCATCAATCTCCTGAATAATATTCACTGCTGATTTTTTTCATTTTGGCTTACACATATGCTTGGGTCTCTCCTATTCAAATAACTTTTCCTTTGACATTGCTGTCCTCTTGGTATTTCCTTTGGGTTCCAATATCCAACAGGATTTTATCACTTGTCTACTGCATTTGACACTTTATAATTTCCTTGAAACTTTCCCCTGGCTGCTTCTGTAACACTTAACTTTCCTCTTTCATCTCTCTGCTTCCAAATCATTACCACCTCTCAAGGATGGCTCTAGTATTTGTACCTTTTAGAGATCTCCAGTGCTATTCTCCTAAATGGTAATAGCCCAGTTGGCCTCTTGGGCTCTATTATATCCCCTATATCCCCCCAGATTTTTGTTGCTAGTTTTATCTGGCTAGATTAAACTATAAATCATGGCAAAACCTTCCTCAAAAACCTTTAATAGATTCCTTGTCTCTACTGAATTAAGTCCAAACTCTCAAGACTGGAATTCAAGGCCATCTATACCCTGGCTTCAGTCTGCTTCTCCAGTTTTCTATCCAATCACTTCCTGACACATCTTTTTTAAGATTAGCTGTACTAGATGGCCTCCAGAGTGACCTGATGCTTTTGTCTCTAATGTTTTTGCCCTTGCTGTTCCTTTAAGCATGAACAACCTGTCACCTTTTTCCACTCCTGTACCCTTATCCCATCATATCTCTGCTTGTGGAAATCATACTCATACCTTAAGGCATGGTATATAGGCATTGGGGATTAGAATCTGTATAGCAACTCACTGAAGAGTTCAAATATCACTCTTTTCATATGAAATCTCAGGTTCTCAGAATCAGATGAGATCTCTTGGCATTTTATACTTCTTTGTTTTGTATCAGTTAGTACTTCCTAAGGGCAGGAGGCATGGTGTGGAATTCATCTTTGTATAACTAATTTTTGTTTCCCTCATGATACCTGATACTTCGTACCTGATAGAATATCTATTGAATTAAGTGACCAATTTTTAAAACACTAAGGATAGTAAGCTAAATCTATAACTTGTTTTAGGAGGGCAAAGGCTAGAGCTCTAAAATTAATCACTTGCTGGATACTTTAAACTTCCTGTACTAAGATCTAAATAGCTAAAAGGGAAAAGTATAGTCTTACCACTCTTCTTGAGAAGTTCTCCTTTTCGGGACTTATCCAGGTTTTCAAGAAACTGTTCAAAAACTTTTATGTAAGGAGCTAGACTGGTCTTCTTATAATCTAAATTATGAAGGCCATGTATTATAATTAGCATTTTGGAAGTGAGAATTACACAAAAGTATAACTTTAAGTTTTTTTTTTTCAAGAGTTCTTTAAAATAGTGTTGTCCAATATAATAAGAAATGTGTAGCTTACATACTCTAGTAGTCACATTAAAAAGGTAAAATAATTTTAATATTTAATCCAGTATATCTAAAATATTATTATTTTAACGTAATAAAAATTGAAATATTTTACATTCTTTCATACTAAGTCTTTGAAATCTAGATGATGTATTATCATGAGAAATACTTGATCTATATTTAGATTTAAATTATAAAATATACAGTTGAAAAGTAGGCTCATATACCCAAATTTCCCAAACATACTTAAAAGTTTTCCAATAATTGAATCAAATATCAGTCTTAAAACTTATTTAAAACACTTTTTAAGATTTTATTTTTAAGTAATTTCTACATCCAATGTGATGCTCAAACTCACAACCCTGAGATCAAGAGTCACAGGTTCCACTAACTGAGCCAGCCAGGCATCCCTATCAGTTTTGAAATTTAAATTAATTAAAGTTAAATTTAAAAAATCAGTTCCTTGTTTATACTAGTCACATTTCTTTTTTTAAGTTTATTTGTTTTTAAATTAAAAAAATTTAATGTTGGGGCGCCTGGGTGGCGCAGTCGGTTAAGCGTCCGACTTCAGCCAGGTCACGATCTCGCGGTCTGTGAGTTCGAGCCCTGCGTCAGGCTCTGGGCTGATGGCTCAGAGCCTGGAGCCTGTTTCCGATTCTGTGTCTCCCTCTCTCTCTCTGCCCCTCCCCCATTCATGCTCTGTCCCTCTCTGTCCCAAAAAATAAATAAACGTTGAAAAAAAAATTAAAAAAAAAATTTAATGTTTATTTATTTTTGAGAGATAGAGAGGCAGGGTGTGAGCAGGGAAGGGGCAGAGAGAGAGGTAGACACAGAATCTGAAGCAGGCTCCAGGCTCTGAGCTGTCAGCAGAGCCCAATGTGGGGCTCCAACTCTTAAACAGCGAGATCATGACCTGAGACAAAGTTGGATACTTAATCAACTGAGCCACCCAGGCACCCCTTTAGATTTATTTATTTATTTTAAGAGACAGAACACAAGTGGGGGCAGAGAGGTGGAGAGATAGAATCTCAAGCAGACTCTGAGATGTCAGCATGTAGACTGACGAGGGGCCAGCCTCATGAACTGTGAGATCATGATAGGAGTCAATATCGAGTCTAGCTGAGCCACCCAGGCACCCCTATACTAGCCACATTTCAAGTGCTTAATAGCCGTACGTGGCTACTGTATTAAGACAGTGCTGCTCTAAAATATCCAAACCACCCATACACATCCACTTTTGTAGTCAGGCTTTCTAATATTAGACCAACATAATCTAGTGAGTCTGTGTTAAGTCCCATACAACATTCCTTTCTTTAGAAATTACGGCTTCACTGGGGCGCCTGGGTGGCTCAGTCAGTTAAGCCTCTGACTTTGGCTCAGGTCATGATCTCATGGTTCATGAGTTCAAGCCCTGCATCCGCCTCTCTGCTATCAGCACAGAGCCCACTTTGGATCTTCTGTCCCCCTCTCTCTATCCTCCCCTGCTTACTCTCTCTCTCTCAAATATTAAAAAAAAAAAAAAGTGTGGCTTCAGTAATAAATAGTTTTACTAACAGAGCAAACATTAAGAAGGTGAAGTCAGGGTCATTCTACCTGGAGACAATCAGAAGTTTATAGTCATATGCCTTAAGTACAGTATTTTTTGACTTATAAAAACCTTATTTTTTATGGGACACCTGGGTGGCTCAGTCGGTTAAGCACCAGACTTTGGCTCAGGTCATGATCTCATGGTTCACGGGTTCGAGCCCCATGTTGGGCTCTGTGCTGACAGCTCAGAGCCTGGAGTCTGCTTCAGATTCTGTGTGTCCCTCTCTCTCTGCCCCTCACCTGCTCATGCTCTGTCTCTCTCTCTCTCAAAAATAAACAATAAAAAACAATTTTAAAATTTTATTTATTTTTTGATTTATAAAAATTAAAAAGAATTTACACAATAAAATTTTGAATATAGAATCTTAATCTATTTAATTATATAATCTATAATACCCAATAGGGGAGAAAATCTGATTGAGCACAAGATGAGATTTGGATTTTGGTAGCATGCCATGTCTGCATGGAATAGTCCTCATAATAGTTCACTGAAAAGAGTAAAAAAAAGAAACTATACTTAAAAAGTTTTTTAGTAAACCTGTCTGATGTACTTGGAACTAGACAAGGAAATCTTGATGAGGGTATTAAGGATGAATATCTAAACTGCGGCAATTATGAAAATATATTTTGTCCTACATGTTTATATATGAATTTTCTTATAGCAATAAATGTAAACCAAAGAAATAGTTTAGTTTGGGATCAACCACATAGCACTTTGAAAAAAAATTTTTTTACACTTATTTATTTTTGAGAGAGAGAGAGAGAGAGACAGAGTATGAGCAGGGGAGGGGCAGAGAGAGAGGGAGACACAGAATCAGAAGCAGGCTCCAGGCTCTAGGCTCCAAGCTGTCAGCACACAGCCCAACCCAGGGCTTGAACCCACGAACCGTGAGATCATGACCTGAGCTGAAGTCAGATGCTTAACCAACTGAGCCACCCAGGCGCCCCAACCACATAGTACTTTGAACCTTTAATTCAGGATTCTAAGCTCCTTGGATATAGGTCTATATGCTTATCTCACCATAGTAGAATATATAACAGGCACTCAATAATTACTTAAATATTTACTGCCCATTATATATCAAGTACTATGCTAAATTCTAAAATAGTATAAGCCAAACTCTTTGGTTTCAAGAAGTTTTTA
This sequence comes from Felis catus, assembly GCF_018350175.1. Lineage (NCBI taxonomy): Eukaryota > Metazoa > Chordata > Mammalia > Carnivora > Felidae > Felis > Felis catus. The sequence continues at coordinate 83,154,656 of NC_058374.1, forward strand.
AATGAACAGGAAAAACAGGTCCTATATGTAGTAATAGAAAACAATATATAATTAAAGGCCAAACAGGCATATGGATAATTGTATAAGTCCAAAGAATTCACCAATCAAGATTGACTGAGGTGGCTATGAAGTGGGTCTTAGAAAAAAGACATAATTAGATAGAGAGGACAGTAGAGATCATTCCAGGATTTGGGAAGAAGGGCAGGAATAAATAGTACTAGTGTGAAAAAGGACTAAGGCTTAAAGTTGCAGAAACTAAAGAAATAATAAGGAACTTACATTTCACCTGTTCCAACCTCCCACCATCTCTGAAGCACCCCTGACTGATGGCTATTAGGCTATTTATGAATACTTGAAATGATAGGCAGTTTAGTTTACTTTTGAAAGTAAATATTGTATAAATTTTGAAGTTATAGTTATTAGAAAATTTCTCTTTAAAATCTCTGAACAAAAGAAAAAGATGTCATCAAGAGACAATATTAAGTTTAAAAAATTGTGCTAAAGTAATATATACATGTTGTTAAAAGGAGTAAAATACTACTAACATGTTAGAAAAAATAGCAGCTCTCTACCTTTATTCTGACCTCTCAATCCTCTTGAATGGCAACCACTTTTCTTTTCTAGAACTTATTTCTAACAAATGAACACTTCTATTGTTTAGAAATCCAAGGCTATTCTTCCTAGGTCTGTGGCTTTTTGGGAGAGAGGAATAGGAAGGGGTGAGAAAGCTCTTAAGATCTTTTAATTCTCAGTGTTCTGAAATTTCAAAATAATGTGCCTTGGTGTAGGTCTGTCTTATTATTCTGAGACTTTTCAATAAAGGGCTCATTTCTGGGATGGTTTCCTATACAGTTTTGATATTTTTTCCCTCCCTGGTTGTTCTTTTTCTGAAACTCCCATAGTCAGGTATTAGACTTCCTGAACCATTCTTATCTTTTTCCTCCTTAAAACAATAACAAAAACTTGTCTTTTTTGTAGTACTTTTTGGAAAATCTTAACTTTTTTTTTTACCAGCCCTTCCATTGAATTTTTTATTCTAATGATTATGTTTTTGATTTCTAAGTCCTCTTTCTTGTTCTCTAAGTGTCTCTTTTCATAGCAATCTAATCTTGCTTCATGGTTCCACTATTTTCTTATTCTCTGAGGATATTAGTTTTTAAAAAAAAAGTTTTCAGGGCACCTGGATGGCTCAATTAGTAGAGCATGCGATTCTTGATCTCTGGGTTGTGAGTTTGAGCCCCATGTTGGGTGCAGAGATTACTTTAAGAAAGAAAGAAAGAAAGAAAGAAAGAAAGAAAGAAAGAAAGAAAGAAAGAAAGAAAGAAAGAAAGAAAGAAAGAAAGAAAGAAAGAAAGGTTTTCTTTGTTCTTTGCGTTGTCTGTTTTCTTTGAGTTCCTTTTTCCGGTTTATTCTGATTTTTCATGTTGGAGATGTGTTTTATTTTTTATTTATTTAATTTATTATTATTATTATTTTAATGTTTTTATTTATTTTTGAAGGAGAGAGAGAGACAGCAGGAACAGGGGAGGAGCAGAGAGAGAAGGAGACACAGAATCCGAAGCAGGCTCCAGGCTCTGACCTGTTAGCACAGAGCCTGACGTGGGGCTCGAACTCACAAACTGTGAGATCATGATCTGAGACGAAGTCGGACACTTAACTGACTGAGCCACCCAGGCGCCCTGGAGACGTTTTTTAAATACTTGATTTATTTTTATTGTTTTTTAAAAAGTTTATTTATTTTTGAGTGAGAGTGCACAGGAGGGACAGAAAGAGAGAATCCCAATCAGGCTCTACACTGCCAGTGTGGAGCCCAATGTGGGACTTGAATCCACGAACTGAGATCATGCACTGGGCTGAAATCAAGAGTGAGACACTCAACCGACTGAGCCACCCAGGTGCCCCTCAAATACTTTAAATCAAATGTCTGTAATCATTCTACAAACATTAATAGTGGAATGTACAATGTTAGGTATTATGTTAGAGCTGGAATAGGTGAAGTTTTTTTTTTTTTTTTTTTTTTATGAATTGATATTTGAGCTTGTGGTTTTTTTTTGCATTTTTTTTAATGTTTATTCATTTTTGAGAGAGAGAGAGAGACACACACACACAGTGTGAGTGGGGGAGGGGCAGAGAGAGGGAGACACAGAATCCGAAGCAGGCTCCAGGCTCTGAGCTGTCAGCACAGAGCCCAACATAGGGCTTGAACTCACGAACCACTAGATCATGACCTGAGCCGAAGTCAGAAACTTAACCGACTGAGCCACCCAGGCGCCCCTTGAGCTTGGGTTTTGAAAGTAGTGTAGCAACATTTGACCAAGAAAGGCCAATCAGAGATCACAGATCTGCCCTGTCCATTATAAGAGTTACTAGACACATATGGCTATATAAATGAAAAATGGCTAATAAATGAATTTAAGGGGCATCTGGGTGGCTCAGTCAGTAAGCATCCAACTCTTTTTTTTTTTTTTTTTTAATATTTATTTTTGAGAGAGAGAGAGCACGCAAGAGGGGCAAGGGCAGAGAAAGAGGGGGGACAGAGGATCTGAAGCTGGCTCTGTGCTGACAGCAGAGAGCCTGATGTGGGGCTTGAACTCACAAACTGTGAGATCATGAACCGAGCTTAAGTCGGACACTCAACTAACTGAGCCATCCAGGCACCCTAAGCATTCAGCTTTTGATCTCAGCTCAGGTCTTGATCTCATGGTTGTGAGTTCAAACTCTCCACTGGGTGTGACGCTTACTTAAAAAACAAACAAGCAAACAAAGAAACTGAAAATCCAGTTTCTGATAATTCAAGTGGATTATGCCACATGTGGATAGTGAGTACCACACTGGGAAGTGCATTACATTTCTATTATCACAGAAAGTTCTATTGGCTCTGTTGCTGTAGGATGTCTCTTGGGTGTTGGTATATAAAGATTTGACCTCTATGAGAAGGAAGATTTATAAATTCTCTAGTTCCTTCATATTCTTGAATATACAGTTCAACCACAGTTTAGATCTATATTTACCATAACACTCATCTGGATACATCAAAAACAAAGAGCAAAAGTACTGTATACATAGTGGTTGTTAAATCAATAGCTGTTGAAACTAAGACTGTGACAAACAATGATCCACACCAATTGAGAATTTAATCTTGTACGTATAGATCCTGGCATTTAGATGATGCTTAGAAATATCTATGGACTCAAATTGGATTCAACATCACCATTTGAGCAACTGATTAAAAAAGGACAAAAACATTGTTATGACATTATTTGTTACTGAGCTGGTTTCAGGATAAACAATCCATTCTAGGCTGAATCCAAGGAGAAAGAATTACTGGACTGACAGAAGGATGTCTATATAAAAAACTTACGTTAAAGTGAGATTTTAGTATATTGACATACCTCTGGTTCTATGTTTGATATCAGATTCAGCTTCATTTCTCTCCTTTCCCTCATTAGTGGAAATGGTATCCAGTTCACGGCAGATGGAGCTACAAATAACAGAATAAAAGAATTTTTCTCCTTTTTATTTAACTCTATGCTCAATATCAGGCTTGAACTCATAAGCCCAAGATCAAGAGTCATATGCTCTACTGACTGAGTCAGGCAGTTGCCCTAGAATAAGAGAATTTTAAAGTTGTTTCTTGGTCAACATTACCTAGTGTATGACAGCACGTGAATCCTACAAGATTTTTGGTGAAAAAATTGTGTGACCAACTAAATTTGGGATATTCTAAAAATCACAATCTCTAATATGGACAGAAAATTTTCTAATATGCATGGAGTTTTCCATGTATGTTAGCATAATAAAAACTGGGAAATCTTACAGTGGAGAACTTTTTATTTAAAAGTGGTTATTTTCCAAACTTATTTGAACTTATAATCTTTTTTTTTTTTAAATGTTTGAGAGAGAGAGACTGTGTGAGCAGGGGAGAGGCAGAGAGAGAGAAGGAGGGAGAGAGAGTATTCCAAGCAGATTCTGCACTGCCAGAGCAGAGCCCAACACAGGGCTTGAACTCATGAACCACGAAATCATGACCTGAACTGAAACCAAGAGTTTGATGCCTAACCAACTGAGCCACCGAGGTGCCCCAGAACTTATAATCTTTTTATTAGAGAACAGCAACTTGTGTTCTGCGTAACTCACTAGGAAATGTTGCTCTACTAGGGCATCATCATATAGCCTCAGAGCAGCTGCTTCTCTGGAAGGGATCTAGTCCAATCTACTTCAAATTCAGGAACCAATCACAAACAAAAAAAGGAATGATCAATGATCTGGAACATACCTTATGGTTGGAACAGTAAATGGATCAAACTGGTCCACTTTCTGTACATCAATAGGCACAGAAATGCGACCTGTAAGGACCAAAAGTTATAAACTGATGACTGTGAAATACAGATCATTATGGGCTGTCTCCTATGTGTTATTTTGGCTAAATTTTAATCTAAGGCTTAGAAAAAGGGTTAGACTTATCTGTTAAAATCAGTAGTTGGAAATTACTTCCACACTAGCTGCATGTTTTATTTCTCTTAAAAAAAAAACAACAAAAAATAAGTATGAAAGACTGTTAAGCTATTACATAGTGCTCTTATCTCTACTTTTATTTCTATCTCCTTCTTCCTAATATCCTTTTATACAGAAGTACAGAATGATATCAAATTTAGTGAGTTCTGAAAATGAAACAACATAGATAAAAATAGTTCATTTCATTATCTTGATTTGCTGAGATCAGACCAGACACCTGTATGTTGGAAATCTTTAGAAAGCATTTTGGGAATAAAATAGCATTATACTACCTTTTTACAATATCTACACCTGGGATACCACATAAAATTCATCACATCTCAAAAATGAGATAATGAGTCTCAAGAATGCCAGGTAAATAACAAGTTAAGATAATCAAGAGAATTGGGAGTTGCTGATTGAAGACAGTAAAAACTGCAGCTACTTAATGGGGAAAAGATATAATCAAAATGTATACACCTATGAATATAATTATTTACTGAAGCTGAATTTTAGAATAAGGGGATACCCACTAAAGTTTTAGAATTAAGTTAAAAAAATATTAAGAAATATTAAGATTATTACCAAAAGAAGCTGAAAACACACAGTTGACAGGTTTGAAAAGGAGCTATCCAAATATATGGACTAGAGAATCATTATAGATTATTAAAGGAAACTAGGCAATTTGGGAGGATTGAATGTGTGACACTTTTCTAGGCACTTTACATTTTAGATTTTCACAATAACCCACTGAAGTAAGTACTATTATTATCTCCATTTCACAGATGAGAAAACCAAGGTACAGAGAGTAGTTTGCCTAACATCCCACAGCAAGTGGCAGAGTTGGATTATTGACTACTTATTGGATATTAGTTGTCCTAAAAAGGACAACTATATACAACTGCATATGTCTCCCGGTTGGATGAAGCAAAGTTTAGGTCAATATAGCCACCTTTATATCTATTTTAAAGTCAGTTTCATTCCTTCAAAACACCTAAGAAAAATGTGAAGGAGGAAAGCTAAAAGTATGGAAAAAGAACTGAGGGAGGAAGCATAGTGGGCACAGCACAGAACTCTGTGGTTTAAGAACTGAATTCTGTTTCTAGCTCTGTTGCAATTTGTTTTATGACTGTAGACAAGTCCCATTAACCTCTTGGACCACTGTTTTCTCATTTGTACAGTGAGAACTACCATCGTGTGAGTTCTAAGTACCTCTACGATTCTAACACTGAACCTCAAAAACCCAGATGAAAATTCTTTATGTAGTGGAAACTCATCTGGTAGCTACTAATCAACAACTAAAACTTTCATTTTCCTTCTAGTTTTCTTTACTTTCTTTACATTGTACCTGTTTTAGGATGAACACTAAAAGGGCTCTTCAGTAAATGATTGATTCCTTTGCTAACATTGATATCCAGCCGTGGAAAACAGTACTGGAGCATGATCTCCCATTCAAGCCAAGGTCCACATTTGTCGTTTTTGGTATTATCCTAAAAACAGATGCAAGTCTAGCATGAGGATCAGTAGGAACTTTTGAGGATTTCTTTAAAAGTGGTTAAAAATGATTTTCAATAATCTTTAACTTACTAATAAGCAAAACAATCAGAATTTAATTAAGAATTACATTATTATATTTATAATAGAGATTTTGATGGGATATACCTGAGAGCTGATGGTTTTCTTCAAATACTCCCAACGCTGAAGTGAATTGTGATGCTTTTGGAAGTTTTGTTGAAGTTTCTCATGAATTGGTGACGAGTCATTAAGGAACACACTCATTTATGACACATTAATGAACAACTTATTTCCAGTATGTGTTACAACAAGGATAACTGAAAGTTTACTAGAAATTATTGTTTTCTAAAATGCAAATATGTATATTTTTAAGTTTATTTACCTTGAGAGAGACAGAGACAGCATGAGCAGGGGAGAGGTAGAAAGAGAGAATCCCAAGCAGGCTCTGCACTGTGAGCACAGAGCCTGATGTGGGGTTTGAATGCACAAAACCATGAGATCATGACCTGAGCCAAAATTGATAGTCGGACGCTTAAATGACTGAGCCACCCAGGTGCTCCTCTAAAACACAAATATTAATTGAACACATATCCTTAAAAAAATCTCCTGTAAAAATATGATACTGCTATGGCAGAAAAAATGCCAAAATAAATATTTGGTTTAATGTAAAGCTTTCCCTGGTCTGTAGAAATTTTGACTATATGATTCAGTATTCTTTAAGTATCCATTAATTCTATGAGGATCAAACTCCAAAATGAGGAAATTTCTTTCTGAAAAGGCTTCATTTCTTACTATACTCCAAACTAGAGATACTAAAATGCAGAAAAAGATGTTTTGTGTAAAAAGACTAAATTTGTAAGAGTACGTATATGAGAATATGCAGGCGGAACACATTTATAATATCATAGATAAATACATGTAGCTCACGTAGAAATGGTCTTGGGAAAGGATATTTTCAGGAACAAGGGCTAAGATCTTATCCCAGCTTTCTTTATTTTCAAGAATATCTTGATCAACTAAGGCATAGTCTTCAAAGTATTTTTTTATTATGTTTATAGATTTTCTGTAGGAATAACAATAACAAAGTCCTAATACTATTTGTAATATATACACTGCATAACTTTTGTTGCTATTTGGGTGGCTAGTGTTTACTTCTACTGAATTTTTCTTAATGAGCATGTATTAGTCTAATAAGAAAAATACAAATAGAGTTTAGCTATGTAAAATGGGAATAATACCCCTTTGCAGGGTTATAAGAGTTAACTAAGACATTCTAAGGGGGAAGAACCTACTGTAGATAGTACCTGGCTTAGAACAGATATTCAAGAAATGTTTACTTTTTTTTTTTTTTTTAAAGTAGGCTCCACAGGCTTAAATTTACGACCCTAAGATCAATATCTGAACTGAGATCAAGAATTGGATGCTTAACCGACTGAGCCACCCAAGTGCCCCAAGAAATGTTTACTTAAGCTCTACAACTTAGAAGGTTAATAGCATCATAAATATGTAACAAGAAAGCAACCAAGCCAGGACAACATAATAATACATCAGTAGTAGAATGTGGGATAGAGTCTATAGTTTCTACTATGAATTACTTGCTTTACATCTCGACAATTATATAGTGCTTAGCATTTTGCAGACTTCACATCTACTGTTTCATTTAATCTTTGCCACAACTCTCAGATAGAAGGAGATGTTTTTCCCGTCATATAGTTAAGGAAATAGAGGCTCTAATATTTTATTAAAGTCTTAATAAGTTGCAGAATAGAGATTCTAACTCTTTATGTTTATTTATTTTTCAGAGAGAGAGAGAGAGAGAGAGAGAGCAAACGGGGTAGGGGCAGAGAGAGAGGGGGACATAGAAGTTGAAGCAGGCTCCAGGCTCTGAGCTGTCAGCACAGAGCCCGATGTGGGACTTAAACCCACGAACTGCGAGATCATAACTTGAGCCAAAGTCAGATGCTTAACCGACTGAGCCACCCGGGCGCCCCTAGAGATTCTAACTCTTAATGCAAAGCTCTTTTCACCGAGAGAAGTAGTGAGTTCAGTGGGAAGAGTATGGGTTTTGAAATTAGGCAGACCAGGACATGAATGCTGAATTTAACAATTACTTGTGTGGTGCCACGAAACTTATACAATCTTTTCAAATCTCACTTTCTTCATCTGTAAATGGAGATACCATCATGACCGTCATGAAGTTATTGTTAAAACCAATGAGAACATTTGTAAAACATCTGTCATGAATACTGCAGCATGAAGTAGTCATTCAATGAACTCTCGTTATTATCATTGTAAAGTGCTATCCCAGTAGGGAAAACTGATAACAAGGCAATTCTAAAGATAAATCAGACACAACTTAAACTGCATAGAGTCTTTTCCAACAGACCTGACAAAAGGGTGAATTTTTTCGCTTAGGTGGACTTTCTTTTTAACGTCTTGACCACCCTGAAAAATAAACCATCAAAAAAGAACTTCATGTATATGAAATAAATGAAATAACTTAAAAATTTCTTTAATGTGTTCTAAAGATACTGATTAAAAGAAAACTGCCAACATATAGAAGTTTAGATGCTATTTTATAGTCTCAATACTTGTAACTTTCTGGGTTACCTTTACTTCACATGATTGAACCAGAAGAGTAATTTTCCTTTTGTCACAAAGATCTTAAAAAATGTAGCTACTATGATTATTTGATCTGCTGGTAAGATCATCTACTCTGGAATGTGGATGCTCTAAAAGTTTAATTTTGTCACTAAACATTTCAGGCTTGGTAACATCTAGCAAACAAAGAAATGTAAATTATCATTAAGATCTTACCTTTACAAGACTCAAGTACTCAACTATCCCAGAACGTACTGCAGAGGACAATTTTCTAACTGATTCATCACAGACCCAACAATGAACACCTCTCCTTCCAGAATACACCCAGAGACGATGCTTAAATCCAAAGTCCTCTGAGGAGGGGAGAAATAATAGGTTTTAAAATCTAGAAATAAATTTATAAACTCCTGGTTCTTGCTTACTTCCTTAGCTTCGTTTTTACCTCTTATCCACATGTACTCATGTTAACTCTACTGAATTATTTTTAGTTTTCTGTGTCCTCCATGCTTTTGCCTTTATGTCAATACCTATTCTGGTCTCTCTGCCAAGAATTTCTTCATGCCCCGGTATTTCCATTTCTCTCCCTGACCAATTGCCATTTATCATTAAAGACCCAGTCTAGGGATATTAAAAAAAGTTAATAAATTTAAAGTGTTTAGAACAGTGCTTGGCACATAATAAGCACCCTAGATAAGAGTTAGCTATTTTTAGTACATGTGCTGCTGAAGTGATCACAAGAGTTAGCTATTTTTAATATCATTATCATCTTTATCATTATCTTTTCCAGAAAGCCTTTTCTAATCCAGTCTTTTCCCATTCCTGTATGCACTCCTGCTGTTCTAGATCTCCAGGGAATGCTGGGCATATTACTCAACATAAGTATAATCTTCAATTTTATTCGTCTTCTTCTTAGACTGCATAACATACTTGAGGTAATCATTATCTTTCATATTTCTTTCCCTCACCTAGGACAGTATGTAGCACAAAGAGCTGCTCGACAGATGACTGAATTGGGAAAAAACTCACTGGTTTGATCAACAGCTTTATTAGAATTTGAACTACAACTTTATTCTAATCTTTTATTTTCTGGCCATATGTTTCTAGGAAACATGTTCAAAATTTATGAGAGTTGACTATAAAATGGTATAGATAGGGGTGCCTGGGTGGCTCAGTCGGTTGAGCGTCCAACTTTGGCTCAGGTCATGATCTCACAGTTCGTGAGTTCGAGCCCCATGTTGGTCTCTGAGCTGATAGCTCAGAGCCTGGAGCCTGCTTCGAATTCTGTCTCCTTCTCTCTCTGCCCCTCCCCCACTCACACTCTGTCTCTCTCTCTCTGTCTCAAAAATAAATAAACATTAAAAAAATTTTTAAATGGTACAGACAGACAAATATTCAGAGGAAAATAGATTCTTGCATTTGACCCCCCTCAGACACTACCAATACTTGCCCTTCAGTGCTCGGTCGATTATGCGTATGGCCATCGTCATGAGGGTCCAGCACTTAGAACATATGTCTGCAGAACTGGAGCAGAGGCATCATTACTCACTGTTAGTGACATCACCCACCCTACCAGCAAGGCATGCAGCACTTACCTACAACATCTCCTCACATCGTCATAGTCTGTCATGTCAATGTCAAACACCAATTCTTTTTCCTGAGCCTGGAAAGCTCCCAGCTTCACTGTATTGTGTTGATTGGGCTACAGATAGGGGGAAAATATTTAAATATTTTAAATATATATATACATACACACACACACACACACACACACACACACACACACACACATAACCCAAAACAAACAAAAAACCCAAACAAAAAATTCAGTTTCTTTTTATTTATTTTTAAAAATTTTTTAACATTTATTTATTTTTGAGACAGAGAGAGACAAAGCATGAATGGGGGAGGGTCAGAGAGAGAGAGGGAGACACAGAATCTGAAACAGGCTCCAGGCTCTGAGCTGTCAGCACAGAGCCCGACGCGGGCTCAAACTCACGGACCGTGAGATCATGACCTGAGCCGAAGTTGGATGCCTAACCGACTGAGCCACCCAGGTGCCCCTCAATCAGTTTCTATAAGAGCTGTCATGCTGCCAATTATGCTGTTTTCCACCCACACAAAAAAAGTGGCCAAAGAGAAATGAAGAAACCATAATACAATGCCAATTCTATTTCAGTTAAAGTTCATTAATTTGGATTCTGTGCATCCAGAATTGATGACAGTATACATTTACTTAAAACAGGTTTTGATAAATCTATATTGCCATAAATATTTTTTTTCAGTTCTACTGAGATATAATTGACATGTAACATTGAATAAATATTTGTTATTTTTAGGTTTCTGATAAGGAAGAAAGTACATACAAATAATTAATGCCCTATTGTAAGCTGTTTTAAGGACCTTTAACTGTTACTAGACATATAAGTAACAAAAATGTATTTAAAATTTTTCAATAGGGGTGCCTGGCTGGTTCAGTCAGTAGAGCATGCGACTCTATCTCAGGGTTGTGAGTTCAAGTCCCTCACTGGGTGTAGAGATTACTTAAAAATAAAATCTTTAAAAAATAAATAAAATATTTCAATAATCCAAAATATCTCAATTAGTTCAAACTGAGCCTTTGGCTTAAGCTGTAAGTAGCCTCCTTTGAGGTTATGGATCACCAGGCATAGAAGGCAGACTGAATACAGATACTTATCTTGCTCTTCTAAACTTGCACAAAAATGATAGTAAAGATTTTTTTTTTTTGGATAGTAAAGATTTTCTTAAGAAAGGCATGTCTTGGGGCATTCCTGAGCCTGGGTGGCTTAGTTAGTTGAATGTTCAACTTTGGCTCAGGTCATGATCCTACAGTTTGTGAGTTTGAGCCCCACATTGGGCTTGCTGCTGTCAGCACGGAGCCCACTTTGGATCCTCTATCCCCCGGCCCCTGCTCCTCTCCCACTTGTGTGCTCTCTCTCTCAAAAATAAACATTAAAAAAAAAAAAAAAAAAAAAAAAAAAAAAAAAGCATGTCTTTTAAGAAAGAACCAAAGAGGAGAAGATACCACCATGATTTTTATAAGATACCCATAAGAGCTGAATCTTAAGCTCTCAGTAAGGAAAGATAAGAAGCAACCCAATTTACACCTCAGCATCCCTAAAAAACTCTGGTCACAATTGGTATCTCTGGAGTAAGAATACGCACGTGTGTGCCTGAGTGCGTGTGTGTGGTGTTGGTAAAACTAAGACTAAAAACAAGAGTATTGGTTAAAAATCTTTTTATGAAGCAGTTCCCCAGATTCTTCCATTTACTCTGCAGAGCTAGGTGACTGTGCAAAGACACCTGAATTATTATCTGGAGAACCTCAAACAGTGGGTCTTTGGACTGGGATGAGGGGCAGGAACAACAGGTACAGCTGAAGAAAGATGTGTTGTACTGATATACAGGGGATTAAGTGGACATTACATGTGGAAATTTGAGACCCTGCCCTCTTCCCCTACATCTATACCCTATCGCTGCCACCCGGGGAGGAGACCAGAAGATTCCTGTCTGAAGAATCTGATCAGGAGTGTCAGGCACTGTTAAAGGCTCTAAGAATATAGATCAGTGATCAAAACAGATCTCTGTGCTAGTGGAGTTTTCATTCAAGCAAAGAGCTAGAGAAACTGACAACAGAGCTTCTTCCCAAAAAGATGACCAAGCCAGATCACCTTGTAATAAAGAAATCTCAGTCATGTATACAGAACTTCCAATCAGCTTTTTTAGTACTCTATTTTTATTTTTTTCAATATATGAAATTTATTGTCAAATTGGTTTCCATACAACACCCAGTGCCCAACCCAAAAGGTGCCCTCCTCAATACCCATCACCCACCCTTCCTTCCCTCCCACCCCCCATCAACCCTCAGTTTGTTCTCAGTTTTTAAGAGTCTCTTACACTTTGGCTCTCTCCCACTCTAACCTCTTTTTTTTTTTTTTTTCCTTCCCCTCCCCCATGGGTTTCTGTTAAGTTTCTCAGGATCCACATAAGAGTACTCTATTTTTAAATATAAGCAACATGCAAGAAACTATCAGACTTATGAGGCAAGCCTCTAATATGAAAGAGGGGAAAAAACAGGAAAAAAAGCAACCTTGAGAAAACAAGACTGTACAACAGAAGAAAATTAAAAAAAAAACAACTATCATTGATATCCTCAGATAAGACATATCAATGAAAAAAAAAGTTCTTGGAAATTAAAATATAATAGCAGAAGTGAAAACCTCTGAGGAAATTCCCCAGAAAGTAGGGCCAAAGGACAAAAAAATAGAAAACAGGAGGAAAAAAAAATTAGTGAATCAGTTTAAGACACGTAATATCTGACTTTAGGATTTCTGGAGAGACCAGAGAAAAATTATAGATAGGACAAATTGTATTTAAAAAAAAAAAAAAAAGGTAGGGGCACCTGGCTGGCTCAGATCAAGATCAGACTCTTGACCTCTGGGTTGTAAGTTTGAGCTCCATGTTGGGTGTAGAGATTACTTAAAAATAAAATCATGGAGGAGCCTGGGTGGCTCAGTTGGTTGAGCATCTGATTTCAGCTCAGGTCAAGATCTCACAGTTTGCAAGCCCTGCATCAGGCTTTGTGTTGACAGCTCAGAGCCTGGAGCCTACTTCAGATTCTGTGTCTCCCTCTCTCTCTGTCCCTCCCTGGCTCACAGTCTGTCTCTCTTGCTCTCAAAAATAAACAAACATAAAAAAATAAAATAAAATCTTTTTTTAACTCAAAAATAAAATCTAAAAAAAAAAAAAAGTAAAAGGGAAATTTCCTAGAATTGAAGGACATGAGTTCATGATCATGAGTCCATCAAGTATTTAGCACAATAGGTACAAAAAGATGCATGTCAAGCGAAATTTTAGAACATTAGGGACAGAGGGGAGCAGAAAATCCTAAGAGCTTTCAGATCCAACACAGTGGGACAAGAATCAGAATGGGGGTCTTAATAGCAACACTGGAAACAAGCAGGTAATGCAAAATTCTAAGGGAAAATGATTTAGAAACTGAACCATTAGTTAAGCATAAATGTAGAATGAAGGTATTTTCCAGATACAGAAGGTATCAAATGTTTTGTCTTCCATGCATCTTTTCTCAGGAAGCTCAGGTAGGATGTGCTCTACCAGAACAAGGAAGTAAACCAAAAAGAGAACAAAGGATTTGGGTAACACAGGATCCAAAATAGGAGAGAGGTGGAAGGACATTGGGGTGATTACAAGATCATATTTATCCAACAGGCTTAGAGGGCAATCAGTCCAGCTTGGGGGTCAGAAGTCTGCCAGGGAAATCTTTTCAGGGTGAAATTGACAAACTACCTGTTAGGTCTGAACACATTGGGATATTCAGACAATTGGCAAGGAGTTTGGGGTTGACTTAGTGATCAACCCTGATTTTTAATCTAACAAATATATTAGAAGCATGTGGAAATGGGAAGGTGAGGTGAGGGTAGGCAGTGAGGTAAAAGAAAGCTAAACTCTCACCTGCCAGATTGGAAAGTCAGTAGATAATGCTTAAAATAGAAAAATGGGAGAAATATAAAAATGTTACTTACAGACAAGGTGGCAAATACCTTAAGAATCAGCTAAAAGAAAGTGGTTGCCTCTGGGGAGCAGAAAATAATGGAAAGAGAAAGAGACCCTTAAAAAAAAAAGCCATGCTCATGGATTGGAAGAAGAAATATTATTAAAATGTCTATACTACCCAAAGCAATCTATACATTCAATGTAATCCCTATCAAAATAACACCAGCATTCTTCCCAGAGCTAGAACAAACAATTCTAAAATTTGTATGGAACCAGAAAAGACCCTAAATAGCCAAAGTAATGTTGAAAAAGAGAACCAAAGCTAGAGGCATCACAATTCCAGACTTCAAGCTGTATTACAAAGCTATAATCATCAAGACAGTATGATACCGGCACAAAAGCAGATGCATGGATCAATGGAACAGAATAAAGAACCCAGAAATGTATGGCCAACTAATCTTTGACAAAGCAAGAAAGAATGTCCAATGGAAAAAAGGCAGCCTCTTTAGCAAATGGTGTTGGGAAGACTGGAGAGCAACATGCAGAAGAATGAACCAGGACCACTTTTTTACACCATACACAAAAATAAACCCAAAGTGGATGAAAGACCTAAATGTAAGACAGGAAACCATCAAAATACTAGAGGAGAAAATAGGCAACAACCTCTTTGACCTTTGCCACAGCAACTTCTTACTAGACATGTTTCCGGAAGCAAGGGAAACAAAAGCAAAAATGAACTATTGGGACCTCATCAAGATAAAAAGCTTCTGCACAGCAAGGAAACAATCAGCCAAACTAAAAGGTAAATATTTGCAAATGACATATCTGATAAAAGGCATCAAACTCAACATCCAAAAAACAACCAGTTAAGAAATGGGCAGAACACATGAACAGACTTTTCCAAAGAAGACATCCAGATGGCTAACAGACACATGAAAAGATGCTCAACATCACCCATCATCAGGGAAATACATTTCAAAATCACAATGAGATACCACCTCCCAGCTGTCAGAATGGCTAAAATTAACAACTCAGGAAACAACAGATGTTGGTAAGGATGTGGAGAAAGGGGAACCCTCTTGCATTGTTGGTGGGAATGCAAACTGGTGCAGCCACTCTGGAGAACAGTATGGAGGTTCCTCAAAAAATTAAAAATAGAGCTACCCTACAACCCAGTAATTGCACTACTAGGTATTTATCCAAAGGATACAAAAATGCTGATTTGAAGGGGCACATGCACCCCAATGTTGATAGCACAATATATTAATAATAGCCAAATTATGGAAAGAGCCCAAATGTCCATCGACTGACGAATGGATGAAGATGTGGTATATATACATAATGGAATATTACTTGGGGATCAAAAAGAATGAAATCTTGCCATTCACAACGTGAATGGAACTAGAATGTATTATGTTAAGCGAAGTAAGTCAGAGAATGACTATCATATGATTTGACTCATATGTGGAATTTAAGAGACAAAACAGATGAACATAGGGGAAGGGAAGGAAAAATAAAAAGAGAGAGGGAGGCAAACCATGAGACTCTTAACTACAGAGAACTGAGGGCTGCTGGAGGGGTGCTGGTTGGGCAGATGGGCTAAATGGATGATGGGCATTAAGGAGGGCACTTATTAGGATGAGCACTGAGTGTTATATTTAAGTGATGAATCACTAAATTCTATTCCTGAAATCATTATTACACTATGTTAACTAAGTTGGATTTAAATAAAATTAAAAAAAATGAGATTTATTCTCCTTCATTTATTCTCCTTAAAGAGAAGGAATAGAGCGACACTTTGGCCCTTCTATAGAGATTTCAGTTTTTTGTTTCAAAAAAAAAATTCTTTTTTACATTTATTTATTTTTGAGAGACAGAGTGAGACGGTGCACGAGTTGGGCAGGGGTAGAGAGAGGAAACAGAATCCGAAGCAGGCTCCAGGCTCTGAGCAAGCTGTCAGCACAGAGCCCCACGTGGGGCTCAAACACACGAACCGTGAGATCATGACCTGAGCCCAAGTTGGACGCTCAACCGACTGAGCCACTCAGGGACCCCTAGAGATTTCCGTTTTATTTATTTATTTATTTATTTATTTATTTATTTATTTATTTATTTATTTATTTATTTATTTCCAACGTTTTTTATTTATTTTTGGGACAGAGAGAGACAGAGCATGAACGGGGGAGGGGCAGAGAGAGAGGGAGACACAGAATCGGAAACAGGCTCCAGGCTCTGAGCCATCAGCCCAGAGCCCGACGCGGGGCTCGAACTCATGGACCGCGAGATCGTGACCTGGCTGAAGTCGGACGCTTAACCGACTGCGCCACCCAGGCGCCCCTAGAGATTTCCGTTTTAATCTCTATCCCTAAAGAGAAGTAGGGATGCCTGGCTGGCTTAGTGGTAGAGCATGTGACTCATGAGTTCAAGCCCCATATTGGGCACAGAGATTACTAAAAAAAAAAAAAAAAAAAAATTGGGGTGCCTGGGTGGCTCAGTTGGTTGAGTGTCCAACTCTTGATTTTGGCTCAGGTCATGATCTCAGGGTCGTGGCATGGAGTCCAGCATCAGGCCTCCACACTGAGCATGGAGCCTGCTTGAGATTCTTTCTCTCTCTCTCTGCCCTCTCCCCTGCTTGCACTTTATCTCTCTCTAAAATTAGAAAAAAAAACTAAATAAAAAAAGTAAGTAAAAAATAAACTAGATTAAAAAAAAAATAAAGAGAAGTAAACTGCTCTAAAGCATTTTTCTTGCCTGCCTTTTTAAATGGCTTCTCCCCTTCCCTTGGGATTTAAATCAGAAAACCTGGGTTCAGGTCTCAGGTCTACAGTTTGGAAACTGTGTCTCCTGGGACAAATTATTTAAGTTCTCTCAGCCTGTTTTCTCCTTGTAAAAATATAATGAGGATTGATATGAAAAATAAGTTATACGAGACATGGAAAAGCTCCATACAAAAGCTACTATCACATGAATGTATTTCTCCCCCATGTGTGTATTTTTTTTTCTTTAAATGTTTCATTTACTTTTGAGAGAGAGCACAAGCAGTGGAGTGCAGAGAGAAAGAGGGGAACAGAGGATTTGAAACAGGCTCTTTGCTGACAGCAGACAGCCAGATGCAGGGCTCGAACTCACAAACTGTGAAATCACGACTTAGGCTGAAGTCAGATGCTTAATCAACTGAGCCACCCAGGTGCTTCCCTCCATGTGTGTACTTTTATTTTTATTTATTTTTAAAAAATGTTTATTTATTCTTTGAGAGAGAGAGAGAGAGAGAGAGAGAGAGAGAGAGAGCATGAGCAGGGAAGAGGCAGAGAGAGAGAGACACATAATCTAAAGCATGCTCCAGGCTCTGAGCTGTTAGCAGAGCCCGACGCAGGGCCTGAACCCACGAACCGTGAGACCATGACCTGAGCCGAAGTCGGGAGCTCAATCGACTGAGCCATCCAAGTGCCCCCCACCCCTATGTGTGTATTTTTAAGGAGAGAAAGAAGGGCAATTTTGGTATGTTCATTCATTCAACAAGTATTTACAGTGTACTCTCTCTGCCAGTCACTATTCTAGGCATTTAGACTGTATCAGTGACAATGGGTAGGAGGAGTGGGGCAAGTTGCAGTAGGCCTCACTGAATGAAGACGTGAGGAGTTGAAGGAAGGAACCGAGAAGGTATCTGGTCAATGGGTTCTGGGCGGTGGAAACTGCTTGAGCAAAGGCCAGTGTGGCAGAGGTGGAGTGAGTAAGGCAGAGAGAGGGGCTTTTACTCTGAGTGAAATGAGAAGCTGTAAGAGAATGGTTTTGAGCAGAGGAATCACAGAATCTGACTTGTTTTTTTTTTAATTTTTTTTTTTTTTTTAACATTTATTTATTTTTGAGACAGAGAGAGAGCATAAACAGGGGAGGGTCAGAGAAAGAGGGAGACACGGAATCTGAAACAGGCTCCAGGCTCTGACTGTCAGCACAGAGCCCGACGCGGGGCTCGAACCCATGGACCGCGAAATCATGACCTGAGCCAAAGTCAGACGCCTAACCGACTGAGCCACCCAGGCGCCCCGGAATCTGACTTGTTTTAAAAGGATCATTGGCTGCTGTGTTGAGAATAGACTCTAGAGTCTATAGGAGCAAATTGTTAGGAAGTTTTTACGGTAATTCAGATGAGAGATGATGACAGCGGTAGTGGCACTGGTACCAGTCGTTGGATTTCAGATATTATTTTGGTAGACCTAAAGAGATTTCCTAATGGAAACAGATATAGGAGTATGAGAGAAAGAGAGGAATCAAGAATAACTTCATGGGATGCTTGGCTGGCTCATTGGGTACAGCATGTGACTCCAGATCTCAGTGTCATGTTGCATATAGACATTATTTTAAAAAAAACAAAAAACAAAAAACTCCAAAGCTGGAAGAGAATGTAATTCTTTTAAAATTCCCTCATTTAAACCACACTGACATCCTCATTTAGTCTTTTTAAAAAATAAAGTTCAGGGGAGGCGCCTGGGTGGCTCAGTCAGTTAACTGTTCGACTTCAGCTCAGGTCATGATCTCACCATTCCCGAGTTGGAGCCCCGTGTCAGGCTCTGTGCTGACGGCTTAGACCCTGGAGCCTGCTTCAAACTGTGTCTCCCTCTCTGTCTCTGCCCGGCCCCTGGTTGTGCTCTCTCTCTCAAAAATAATAAACATTAAAAAAAATTGTTAAAAAAATTGATTATTATTTTTTTTAACATTTATTTATTTTTGAGAGACAGAGACAGAGCACAAGCAGGAGAGGGGCAGAGAGAGAAGGAGACATAGAATCCGAAGCAGGCTCCAGGCTCTGAGCTGTCAGGACAGCGGCTGACGCCGGCTCGAACCCACTAACCATGAGATTAGGACCTGAACCGAAGTCGGATGCTTAACCTACTGAGCCACCCAGGCGCCCCTCATTTAGTTTTTTCGCCCAATACTCAATTTTTTTGTCCTAGTGAGAATACAACCAATTCATTTCCAAATGATTTCCAACCAGTAATGTAGAGTATCAAGAACAACAACAAAAAAAATATTACAATCTACTTGCAAGAAGATAAAGTGTGGCTCTTCAACTAGAATTAACTCTAAAAATGTAACCTCAAAACAATGGGGGGCTCCAACCCATTCTTGGTTTAAAAAATGAAACATAATACATAAAAAATTGATTTCTTACTCTGTGGGAGTATACTGCGCCTATATCAATCTTGTATGGATTCATTTTCTGCATCTCCTTTTCCAGATCACTCTGGTTGTTGAAGGATTGGTAGCGAATGTAAATATCATCTTTCAATGTGAATGAAAATTCACGGTGTTGAAAGTAATTCTTTGTCACTGCAAAATAAATATACAATTTTAAAGTTAATTTGGTATTTTATTTAGCACAGGGCATTATAACATCAACCAATGAGAAGATATTTTGAATAAGCCTGTGTGCTCAACACTGTGCTACATGCTAAAAAAAAGACTTCCTAATTTGAAGGGGCTTACTATCCTGCATCTGATAGGAAAAAGTAAAAATGAAGAAAAAGATGCATTAAGTGTTTTAAATATGTAATGCCATCTGTCTCTCTTCGGTGGGCACTAATAAATTCAGCTGCGAAGAGGTCAGTACCTCTCCTCTCCCGGGAGATGCTCCGCTTGTCCCTGATACAGAACAGGCCTCTGTAGTTAAAGCTATGACCCGGTAATCTCCCTGGTTCAGGCGCCGCGGCCGGTAAACGGGGCACCGAATGGTAGTCTGACCAGGTAGAGGAAGGAGCAGCGGCTCGGCCTTTCTCTGTGGCCGGAGGCTGGTTACCCTAACCTCTCTTGGCCCATTTACACCTCAGAGGTGGTGGCGAGGTCTCGAGATAATGAGCGAAGGCGCCTGGCACAAAGCCTAGTGCATAGGAGGCACTTCGTATTGTCATTCTAAGGTACCCTCCCAGAACCGCCTCACCGTCCCTTCCGAGCCACTACCCACTCCGCTCCCGGCTTCCATCACCTCCACCATAGTTGAGCCAGCGATAGTATTGGGCGTAGGGAAAAAGCCTCCGGTAATAAAGTTTAAGAAGCTCCGGCAGCTCGGCGGGGTCAAACGTCTCCATGGAGCGCGGGGCTCACTGTCTGCAGGACTACGACAAGGATTGGCGGGAATCACACAGCCGGAGCTTCTGTCACTACGCAGGCGCGCTGTGGCCGTGGCCGGGCGTCTGCGCCGGCTGCTGGGAATTGTAGTTCTCTCTTGGGGGTTGGCCTGGGCGTGGCGCAGTCTCTGCCTATCAGCACCGACACTAAGTCCACCGCCCCTGTGGGTAGAAGGAAGCTGCCCCCTTTCCCGGAAGCTGTGCAGAAAGGTGAGCGCTTGAGCCTAGGTTCTTAAGATGAAGGAGAAAATGATGTTCTCCGCTAACTGTATGAATGTCTTAGAAATAACGCATTTAAACAATGTAAGCCAATATCTTTTTTAAGAGGGTTTGAAAATTAATTCTTCATAGAATTATTAGGTACCATATGTGGAAATAAACGAAGACCAACCTAATGAGAAAATCAAAGACTATTCGGAGCTTGCTATATAGCAAGGAGGTCAGCTGCAGACACTTGAGTTTTGGCAGAGTCAAAGGCAGGCAGAAGAGTGGAAAAGCTTTATAGTGGAGGGGGAGGGGAGAAGGTTTCAGGCTTGTTTGCATGGAAAAGCTGTAGTTGGACTAACTAGGAGCAGGGGCATTCTATGTGATTGATTCGGGGCTCATATTTGGCTTCCTCTGGTTGGTCCTAAATTGGAAGTGGCCACAAAATCTAGGGAGGCTGTCATTTATTAATCAAGTCCTGACCATTTCGGGCCAGTTGCTACAGGGCTTTTGGTTTGGCTTCCTAAACTATCACTAGAGACAGCAGTCTGACTTCTGTAAGTCTGACTTATAGCAGGCTGGCTTCCTGAGCTGTTTATTATAGATAAGGGGATTGGTTTCCTGGGTAGGCTTATTCAGGTTGTGGGTCAGAGTTCTGTTTTTTGGTTTTTAAGTAAACTCTGTGCCCAAAATTGGGCTAGAACTCATGACCCTGAGTTGCATGCTCTACTGACTGAGCCAGCCGGGTACCCTCAGAATTCTGTTGTTTTTATATATTATCTGGCTACTCTTTGTATATTCAGTCCCTCAAATAGAACACCCCAGGGATCTTGCAATATCATGGAGAGCTTTCCGAGTAGGAAAGGAGCCTGTTTGCTGCTAATGTGCAAATCTGCCAATCAGTTGTACCTAGTAAAGATACACCTCATTGCAAATGTGGACTGGGGTGGGCAGTCTATAATCACAAAAATATGTCATTTGAAAGCCATTATTTTCATGAATTTTATGTTTCCAATACCGATAGAAGAGAAAGGAGAAAATAGAATCTCTAGTAAGTTATTATTAGCCTAATCTTGAAAATGATCACTGGTCTCTCAGCTCCTGTGGACAAAGTGGTCAAAAGCAGGCTCTGGGCAGACTATACTTATTTGAATATTCCTTAAAATCTGGTTTCCTGCACAAATCTTAGTTGATTTTTACAATCCCTATGCATTTTGTTTTGGGTGAGTTTTGTTATTGGGAAAGTCTTCACTCTTTTCCAGAGTGAAAAGTGCTCTTTTCCAGAACCACTTGTCTCTGGACTTTTTTATGTTTTATTTTTTTTTAGTGTGTATTTATTTTGAGAGACAGTGCAGGTGGGGAGAGGGGCAGAGGAAGAGAGAGAATCTCAAGCAGGCTTAATGCTCAGCATGGAGCCTGACATGGGGCTCGATCTCACCACTGTAAGATCATGACCTGAGCCGAAATGGAGTCCAACACTTAAACACTTAACTTTTAGGAATTGACTTCTTTGGGTCCCCTATTTGAATTTCAGGACCACTAAGGCATGCAACACCTGAAGGGGCCAAGATATAAGGGGAAAAAAAGCAAAGGAAGTTATATTTATTGAGTTCCTACTGTATGCTCAATTTATTTAAGGTTAGTTTTCTCATCAGGAAAAAGGGAATGATAATAATAGCTAATATTTATATAACATTTGCTGTGCTGTGAAGTACCCTTTTGAGAATTTCCCCTCTACTTTACACCTGTCAGAATGGCTAAAATAGGGGCACCTGGGTGGCTCAGTCAGTTGGGCGTCTGACTCTTGGTTTCGGCTCAGGTCATGATCTCATGGGTCATAGGTCCGGGCCCCGCATTGGGCTCTGTGCTGATGGCACGGAGCCTGCTTGGGATTCTGTCTCCCTCTCTCTCTGCCCCTCCCCTGCTCGCTCTCTCTCTCTCTCTCTCTCTCTCTCTCTCTCTCTCTCAAAAATGGATAAATATTAAAAAAAAGTATTAAAAAAAGAAGAATGGCTAAAATAAAGAAGAGAAGAAAAAATAGGTGTTGTCAAGGATGTAGAGAAAAAAGAACCCTTGTGATTTGCTGGTGGAAATGTAAATTGATGCAGCTACTATGGAAAACAGTATGGAACTTCCTCAAAAAATTAAAAATAGAAATACCATGATCCGTTAATTCCACTACTTGGTATCTACCCAAAGAAAATGAAAGCACTAATTAGAAAATATATATGCACCACTATATTTATTGCAGCATTATTTACAGTAGCAAAGTCATGGAGGCAACCCAAGCATCCACCAATAGATGAATGGGTAAAGATGTGATATATTTATAGACACATACAATGGAATAGTAATCAGCCATAAAAGAGAATGAGATCTTGCCATTTGCAACAACACGAATGGACCTAGAGAATATAACGCTAAGTGAAATAAGTGAGACAGAAAGACAAATACCTTATAATTTCACTCATGTGGAATCTAAGAAACAAAAAGACAAACAAAGAAACAGACTCTTAGACACTGAGAACAAACTGGTGGTTGCTAGAGAGGAGGTGGGTAGGGGATGGGTGGAATAGATAAAGGGGATTAAGAAGTATTAACTCTCAGTTAAAAAATAAATAGTCACAGAAATAGTCACAGCATAGGGGATATAGTCCATAAGATTGTAATAACACTGTTGGTGACAGATGGTAATTACACTTATCGTGGTAAACACTGAGTAATGTATAGAATTGTTAAAAAACTTTTATCCTTTGTGGGGCGCCTGGGTGGCTCGGTCGGTTAAGCATCCGACTTCGGTCGGTTAAGCTTAGGTCGTGATCTCACAGTTTGTGGGTTTGAGCCCCGTGTCAGGCTCTGTGCTGACAGCTTAAAACCTGGAACCTGCTTTGGATTGTGTCTCCCTTTCTCTGCCCGCCGCCCCCTGCTTGTGCTCTATCTCTCTCTCAAAAATAAACATCAAAAAAATTTAAAAAATGTTATCCCTCGTTAAGAACCCTATATGGTAGATACTAATATTATCCCTATTTTATAGATTGAGAAATACGCAGAGAATTTAAATACTTCGTCCAAGTTCACACTAGCTCGTAAGTGGGAAAGCCAGATAGCCTGGATCCACAGTCTGTGCTTTTAACCCCTAAGCTACATGCTGTGTCTCTACAAGGGGTTGTCGTGAGAATGAAGGTCCCTGGCACACTTCATAGGCCAGAACCACTCAGTGTGAGAAAGCTATTCGGTGCAAGTGCTCTGGTAGGGAGGTTTTTATCCTAGTTGCCACTAGGAGGCAGTATTGCCATTCAGTTGGTTTCCCCTTGTGCTTTCATCCACAGAGGTGCAAAACCCCTTTGTCCTTCAAGTCTTACACTAGGTACCATCCTGTTTACTTTTACTACTTACATCTACTGTCATCCTCTTTGGGTAACCCATCAGTCCCAGGTCTCCCGAAGTTATTTGCAGACTTTGACACTTACCTCCTGGATTTTCCTTCCAGTTCAACTCCTATTGTTATTCTGGGTGTTTTTAGCATGTAAAAAAAGATGATTTATTTGGTAGATAGATGCACAGTTAATGAACATTTGTACTGGGCACTTAGCTAGTTCTGGGGGGAAAATTAATGGCATGGTTTCTGTTTCTGAGAAAGCTACAGCCTAGTAGGGGCCAGAGACACAAATCAAAAAGTGTAATCAAGTGTTATAGATGCATTTGTAAACCAGCTGTCTGTTGGCATCAGCATTTTCCTTAAGACTTGGGTAAGATTGGTATGGGGAGCACAGGCACAAAATCGTAAATGGAATGGCACTTTTAGGAAACTGCCGGTAGTTCCATATGGACAGAGCTCAGACTTGAAGGGAAGGCCTGGTGAGAGATGGGGCTGAGAGGCAAGCCATGGCCAAAGCATTGCATGCCAAGTGAGGGAGTGTGGAAATAAAAATTATTTATCTTCCATTTTCGTTCAGCTTTGTTTAAAATTAAAATAAAATATTGATCATATCAGTATTTGATGAGAAGTCTTGGGAGTAAATAATCTTGTTGAAATAAGTAAGTTGAAAATTTGAAGCACTCCTGTGCTAGTTATCTTCCTCTTTAATAAGGTAAGAAAGAGAATATTAGAGAATATGGTCTGATGATGCAAGAGCATAGTAAAGAGAGACAACCTAGTTGGGGCCAAGGTCATATTTAAGTTGAATTATGATAGGTTCAATCTCTTGTTATCATAAACTACTGAAAAGTAATAAAGAGCACCACTACATTTGTTTAATGGCAAAGTTTTAGTTTAATCTTATAGAGGTGATTCTTTGAACCACAAAGCAAATGATGGCTACAAAGCTGATAAAACATGTTATGGGACATTACAATTGTTTTTTAATCTATATATTTGATATCATAGATAAAATTAAATTTTTTCCACCTAAACTGTAAGTGAACCCATCAGTTTTTTGATAAATAACCTGCCCATATATGTATTATATGGGTTTTCTTATTAGTCATAAAACTACATATTCTTTGGGTCTAGCTTTCTCCTTGCAGACTGCTGAAAATAAAGAATAGCATATTCAAATGAAAACACATCAAGCCTTGTTCCCCCATAGGAATTTGGATTGGTCAGAAGACAGTGGGGAGCCATGGAAGGCTTTTAAGCCAGGGGGAAGCATAATCATAGTTGTGTTTTTGTGGAGGGCAGATCAGAGGGAAGAGAGCAACCGCAGGCAGAGCAATCCCCAGAAACTGTTGCTAGAATCTAGGTGATGAATACCTATGGCCTGAACTAAGTAAAGTGGAGATGGAGGAATTTGGGTGGACATAACCGATTTAAGGAGGTAGAATTAATATTGAACGGATGTGGGGAATGAGAAAGTGGTCTAGGTTGATTTCTCAGGTTTCAGGCTTGGGCAACTGGAGAGAAGGGGATTGTCTGGCACCTAGCGGGCACTTACTACATTCTTTGAGTGCTTGTTGAATACATTTAGGATAGGAAATAACATGAAAACGAGGAGGATCAGATTGCGGTGAGGCGTCATTATTTCAGTTTTGAAAAGTTGAATTTGAGTTACTGCTGTGATACCCCTAAGCACCTTATGCTTTTCTTTCATAGTCCCCATTAGTATGTAATTATATATTTATTTGTGGGAATAGATATTTAATGTCTATTTTTCCTACTAAGACTGTAAGTCCTAAAACTTCAAATATCAAGTCTATTTTACTCACCTCTACTATCTCCGGTAATTTGGTAGGACCTAGCACATAGTAGGGATTCTGTTTATGAAATGAATGGGTGAACCCAGGTGGAAGATGTTCAGCAGGCACTTGGATATGAGGAGCTAGATCTCAGGAGTGATCTGGACTGAAGGCAGAGATTTGCAAGTCATTAGCACTCAGATCAGGGTTGAAGCTGGTGATGACTGAGGATGTGTATAGTGAGAAGAGAAGAAAGGCCAGGATAGAACTCTTAAAGACATTGACTTTAAAAACTGGGTAGAGGAGGGGGTGCTTGGCTGGTTCAGTCAGTAGAGCATGTGCCTCTTGATCCCGGGGTTGTGAATTTAAGCCCCACATTGGGTGTACAGATTATTTAAAAATAAAATCTTAAAAAAAAGAAAAAAAGTGGGTAGAGGAAGAGAAGCCAGTAAAAGACAATGTGAATGAGTAGGAGAGCTGGGAGAGCATGATTTCTTAAGAACCAAGAGGGAAGAGTTATGACAGGGTGCTAATACCAGTTCCAGTGTGGGTGGGGGGTGTTCCCACATATCCAAACCAATTCTTCAGACACCAGCTGGATGTCCTACAATTCAGCTCGATTCTGACACTATTGACCTGGAGATAGCATCAGATTCCATGGGTCAAGGGTTCAATCCCATAAGACTGCCCCACTTCAGATGCCAACCGTAAGCCCAGGTAATCACCTGTGCTTCTGCCCAACTGGCTATAAATCAGAGGGTCCCCCAAACCCCTCCTTGGGTTTGATTAATTTTCTATAGCTGCTCACAGACCCCAGGAAACCCATTTACTCACTAGATTACCAATTTATTGCAAAGGATATGAATCAACAACCAGAAGAAGAGATACACAGGGCAAGGTATGTGGGAAGGGGCATGGAACTTCCATGCCATCTCCAGATCTTCCTGAATCTAGTTTACACGTGTTCACCAACCTGGAAGCTCTCTGAACCCTGCCCCTTTGGGTTTTATGGTGGCTTCATTATGTAGGCATAGTTGATTAAATCATTGGCTGTTGGTGATTATACTCTATCTCTAACCCCTTGCTCCTCCCTGGAGGTCTGAAGGTGGGACTAAAAATTCCAACCTTTTTTTTTTTTTTAATGTTTAGTTATTTTGAGAGAGAGAGAGAGAGAGAGAGAGAGAGAAATTGAGGGAGGGGCAGAGAGAGAGGGAGACACAGAATCCAAAGCAAGCTCTAGGCTCTGAGCTGTCAGTACAGCCACAGGCGCCCCTAAAAATTCCAACCTTCTATTCCTGGTTGATTTCCGAGGCAACCAAGGAAGTGCTTTCCAAGTCATCTCATTAACATAAACCCAGTTGTGGTGGAAAGGGGCTTGTTAGGAATAATAAGTCACCCCTTTTACTTTCAGGGCTCTGAAGTGATTTCAGAGACTGAGGACAAAAGGTCAAACATTGTAAGGAAAGATGTACCCATTGCTCTTTATCCCTCAGGAAATCTCAAGGGCTTTGGGAGCTGTGGGCCAGAAACATGATGAAGACCAAACATATGTGAAAAATATGTCTTATAAATCACAGTATTGCATACTGATATATGTTACAATATGGATGAACCTTGAAAACATTATGTTCAATGAAAGGAGCCAGTTACAAAAGGCCACATAGTGTGTGATTCCATTTATGTGAAATATCCAGAATAGGCAAATCTATAGATCTGGAGATTAGATTAATGGTTGCCTGGGGCTAGGGAGGGGAAGAATGATGAGTGACTACTAAAGAGTACAGGGCTTCTTTTTAGGGTGAAGAGTGTTCTGAAGCTAGATACCCTGTAATATACCAAAACTCACTGAGCCATACACTTTGAAAGGGTGAATTGTATGGTATGTGAATTTTATCTCAATAAAGCTGTTATTAACAGGGGCATCTGGGTGGTTCAGTCGGTTGAGCGTCCCATTCTTGATTTCAGATCAGGTCATGATCCCAGGGTCATGGGGTCGAGGCCTGTATCTGGCTCTGTGCTGAGCGTGGAGCTTGCTTGGGATTCTCTCTCTCTCTCTCTCTCTCTCTCTCTCTCTCTCTCTCTCTCTCCCCCCCCCCCCTCTCTGCCGCCCCCACTTGCACACATACTCTGTCTCTAAAAAAAAAAGGAAAAAAAATCATTAAAAAAAAAAAAAAGGGGGTTATTAACACACATAGACACACACCCTGGCTGCAGGCCCCAAGACTAAGCAGTTGCAGCTCTTTGGCAGGGTGAGTGACTGTATGAAGGCCGAGACCCCAGTTTCAAGCAGCTGATCTCAGATGGGCAATCTGAGTGGGCTCTGCCTAAATTAGTCAGGTTCCCCTCTTCCTTACTCCAGCAGACTTTTACATCTTAGTATTCCAACTTAGATCAGAGGGTGGGGGCTGAAGGGATCAGGAAACTCTCTGGCTGGCCAGGGCAGCTCTTTTCTTTCTGCTTTTCATTTTGGTTATAACAGATCTGATTCTCCAGCTGAGCAAGGATGACACTGGTGAGAACTGCCAGCTTGGCCCAAGGGAGTAGAGTGGCCCAGGCTCTTACCACGAGAGGGAGATGTTTTGAAAGCAGGACAGAAGGTGGAGGGTGGGCAGCATGGGGGAGTGGAAGGGGCCACTGCCCAGTGGGATTCATGAAGTCCTTTCAGGTCTCCAGTACTAGACTCCCGAGTCAGTGATGTGTGTGTGTTGGGTTGGGGAGGGGGTCTCTGTGGGGAGAGGTCTTGGTAATGATTTTTTCAAAATTTTCTTTTAAAGATTTTTAAAAAATTTTAAGTAATCCCTATACCCAATGTGGGGCTGGAACTCACAACCCCGAGATTAAGTGTCATGCACTCTAACATCAGAGCCAGCCAGGTGTCCCAATTTTTTCTTTCCTTGTGATAGGGTTCCCTCCCTAAGGAGAGAAAACAAAAGAGAAAAGAGGGGGAAACCCCCCCCCCAAAAAAAAACTTGAAGGTAACATGGGCTATGCACCTATGTGACAACATCCCTCATGACCTTGTAAACTGAGACTACTTAATCAGACTACATGTTTGTGTGTGTCACCATATATGGGAGACAAAGAAACAGAAAATGTGTAAAAAAACTATGCCACGGGACTTTCGGGGCCCAGTTCTTCAGGTATGAACCCGACTGAGTGGTGCCGGCAGGAATAAAGTTGCTTCCTGGAAAGAAAAGCCTCGGTGTCACAACTCTGTGCGAGAATCCTGCTACATCCTTTTATTTATTTATTTTAATTTTTTTTTTTTGATGTTAGTTATTTTTGAGAGAGAGAGAGAGAGAGAGAGAGAGAGAGTGCAAGGAGGGAGGGGCAGAGAGAGAGGGAGACATAGAATCCAAAGCAGGCTTCAGATTCTGAGCTGTCAGCAGAGCCCCATATGGGGCTTGAACTCATGAACTGCAGGACATGACTTGAGTCGTAGTTGGATGCCTAGCTGACTGAGCCACCCAGGCACCCCTCCTTTTATTTAAAAAAAAAAAAAAGTTTATTTATTTATTTTTGAGAGAGGGAGAAAATGAGAGCTGGGGAGGAGCACAGAGAGAGGAAGAAAGAGAATTCTGACCTGGGGCTAGATTTTACAAACCATGACATCATGACCTGAACCCAAATCAAGAAGTAGGATGCTTAACTGCCTGAGCCACCCAAGTGCCCCCCAATTTTTCATTTTCTTAAAAGATCTTTCAGCTTTGATTCCTGAAGAAAATTTCATCACCTTTTTGTTTCTGCTTTTAAATCTTCATTTCTTTGTTGTTTGGGAAAATATTGTTTAAAAGTTGAGGATGGTTTTATACTTGCAAATAGGAACCTCTGGGTATGCTCCTAAACTGGGTTGCTTGACACTGGTGAAAATCAACTCTTTCATAGTTAACGTGGTAGCTGTGGGGTAAGTTTGTGAAACTGTGGGTAAGCAAAGGGGCCTTCTCTAATTAAATCGTGAGAATTGTGTTGCTAAAGTTTGGTAGTCTAGTTTGGGTCCTGCCCTAACCCCACCCCCAACAACCCCACCCCATTTACCATTGCAAGCAAGCTCTTAGCAGTGGGGAGTGGTGAAAATTTCCCTTTCTTTCTTTCTTTCTTTCTTTCTTTCTTTCTTTCTTTCTTTCTTTCTTTCTTTCTTTCTTTCTTTCTTTCTCTTTCTACCTCTGTCTCTCTCTTTCTCACCCTCTCTCTCTCTCCCTCCCTCCCTCACTTGGCCAGTAAACAGGGTTTAATAGTTACATTATTACTTCCCACTTGTTCTGTGGAGAACAGAGAAGAAGAAAAATTCCAAAGGCTGTTAAACAAAAAGTGTTTGAAATCTGACATATAGTCCCAAACAAGAATTCCTCAGGTAACATTTTTCCTTCTCTTTGTGGGATCTTATATAATGATATGAAATGAAGTGTGATATTAAAAAAAAAATGCCTTTTGCTGGAGTATTTGCTAATTTTTTCCCATTTGGCAGAACTTAAGTCACTTTTTGGAATGGGGCTGAGATTGGAGAATGTTAAAATTTATTCTTGGACATATGGAACATCTTCAAAAAGAGTTAGAGGTAACCTAAAGTAAAAGACACATATACACTAAGGATATTAAAATGGAAATTGAGTGCTTGCTTGGCAGCACATATACTAAAATTGGAATGATACGGAGAGGATTACCATGGCCCCTGCACAAGAATGAAACACAAATTTGTGAAGGGTTCCGTATTAAAAAAAAAAAAAAATGCAAATAGGAGTACAAAAAGAAATAGAAAATCAAAGTGATAGAAGAGAGAAGAAAAAATGCTGTCTACAGAGGCTAAGAGAGGGGCTTCTGATCAGCTCAGTCGGTTGAGCATCTGACTCTTGATTTTGGCTCAGGTCATGATCCCAAGGTGGTGGGATTGAGCCCCCTGTTGGGCTCCGTGCTGGATGTGGAGCCTGTTTGGAATTCTCTCTCTCTCTCTCTCTCTCTCTCTCTCTCTCTCTCCCCCTCCCTCCCTAACCTTCCCCCTCCTGCTTCCCCCGCCCCTGCTTGCACTCTTTGTCTGTCTCTAAAAAATTAATTAATTAAAAATGAATTTAAAAAAGACTAAGAGAATTAACTATGAACATTAAATTTGGCTTTGAACTTTTAAGATAATATCAAGAACTAGGTAATTTAAAAATAATCAGTAGCATACTATTTACTTAGAAAAGACAAAGTCTCTCCTAGTACTAAATGCATGACAGGATTTATTATGTGGGGTCTTGCACACTGTACAGATGCACGTTGCTCTTGTTAAGAATTTTGCAAGCAAATGCAGAAGTGATTTGCCTCAGACTTTTTTCTTTCTTTCTTTTTTTAATGTTTATTTATTTTTGACAGAGAGAGAGAGAGCACAAGCAGGGAGAGGGAGACAGAGAATCCCAAGCAGGCCCCTCCCTGACAGCAGAGAGCCCTATGTGGAGCTTGAACTCATGAACTGTGAGATTATGACCTGAGATGAAGTCAGGTGTTCAACAGACTGAGCCATCCAGGTGCCCATCTTTTTTCTTTTCTTTTCTTTTCTTTTGATTAAAGAAGTATTTTTCTTTTTCTTTGTTCTTTTTTTTTAGAAGTACTTTTATTTTTCTAACTTGAGTCAACATGCAGATCAAAAGTGGATGGTTCAGTGAATTTTCACAAAATTAATACTTAAGTTACAGCCACACAGGTCAGGCAATAGAACATTAACCAGCACTGCAGACAACCCCCTAATACCTCCCTCAATCTCTGACCCCACTCTCTTCCCCAAGGGTAACCATGAATCTGTTTGGTAGCAACATAGATTACTTTTGCCTATTTATAACTTTGGGTAGGTGGAGTCTACACGAAGTTCTTTTGTGTCACAATATTATATTTGTGAGATTCGTTCATCTAGTTGTGTATAACTGTAGTTTGTTCATTTTTGTCACTGTATAGCATTCTGTTGTGTGAACATATTTCAACTTATTTATCCATTCTATTGTTGGTGCATATTTGGGTTGTTTTCAGCTTTTGGCTATTACACATAATGCTGCTATGAACACATCTTATGATGCACATATGCACATATTTGTTGCCATCGTTATTATGTACCTAAAAGGGGAATCTTTTAGTATAAGAAGGTGGATCTTTATCTTGGGTAGATAAGGGCAAACCATTTTTTTTTTTCAAATTGATTGAATCAATTTACTCTTTCACTGGGAATGCTTGCTTGTCTATATTCTTGCCAACACTTGACATTGTCAACTTTTTTTCAGTTAAAACATTATGGTGGGTGCATAGTGGCATCTATAATGATAAACAGTTATTGGCTTGACTGACATCTAGTCTGTATGCCCAATAGGGGAAGAAAGAATGTTGTGGTGGATCAGTCCATGAATCCATGTACTGATTATAGACTTGCTCTTAGGATCAATGACTAGACTGATTGGAGTTTATAGACAAACCCAGGTCTGAAGATTTGAAAGGAGGGAATAAAGGCTGCCTCTTATTTTGCCGTGCACTATATTGCAGAGAGATAGATCCTCTGCTTGAGATTGAAGAAAGTCAGGGTGAACTAGCATGGCCCAGTATGGTGATAAAGAGCTGATAGAAATGATTAAGGACGTTGCAATACATGGAGTTTCACATACTATGAAAAAGTGGTGGCTGAATGCACCAGACAGTTTGAGTTCTCATGGTGAAATCTTCTTTTGAATTCTGGAGGAAGAGGTAGGGCTTATAGAGAAAGGCCTAGAATGGCACTGATAAAGCAGCAGCAACCAAAATAATACTAATAATATCTAACAATAATACAGTGTTTTTTTTGTGTTAACTCATTTAACTCTTTCAACAAATCACTGAGCTGCCCTTTTCCCATTTTGAAGATGTGCAGCCAGGCACAGAGAGGTTAATCCACTTGCCCCAAGCCACACAACAAGTAAATATTAAAGTCTGGATTTGATCCGAGGTAATCTGGCCTCAGAATCCATGCTCATGATTTTATGGTGTCCACAAAATTAGGGTTGGGGGCAGAGGAGCTCATGCAGAGAGATTCTTGGAAAGGAAGAAAAGGAAAAGTAGGCAGGGAATTAGCCAGGTAGTCTCATTGATATCAACTAGTGTTCTGACAAATGAAATACATTCTGCACTGTTGCTAAAGAGGAAAATCACGGAAGTCTGAAACATCTCCAGATTTATATGTGAGAGTCTTTGGCACACAACAAGCACAATGGCTGGTTAGGGAAGCCCAGTTTAGCAGACAGCCTAACACTGAGGATTGCTAATCTTCCCTCCTTTTCACATCTGTATCAGGTTTTTATGGTTGCTCTACTGAGGGATAGATGACAGAGTGTCATGGCTGGTTGCTTTTGGGTTTCTGGGTAGCAGAGAAACCAATCAGGGGCAGTAGTTGATATTTACATTTCTAATATCCATGCCAGTAGTTAGGGACCCTATATTTACCCAGATCCCCAGGCAACCAGAAAGGTCAATTCTTGGGCTCCAAACCCTCCTGCTTTCTCCTTGGGGCCCTGTCACTAAGACCTGGGCTGGGGAATGGAATCTGGAGACTGATAATTGGGAGGGAGGAACAAAGGAGGGACACCCTAGTGGGTGCTTAGGCAGAGATTAAATCATCTCTGCTTTCCTGGAGCCCCTGGACATGGCCTACTTCCCCACACCCTCCTTACACCTTTGTTTCCTCTTCCCCTAGCTTCTCCTTTTTCCTCATACTTACATTGCCCCATTCACAAATATAAATAACTTCCCTTGGAGAAGAGCTCACTCTAAATGGGGAGAGGAGGAAGGAAATCTCAGGCTGGGAAGTGGCCAGAGTGACCTCTGACCTCTATATAGTTCATATAGATAGTCTCAGGACCAAGTGTCCAGGATAGAATGGGTCAATGACTGCACCGTTGGTAAAGAAAAGGCTCGGGAAACACCTATAGAGTCATGTTTGGACTCAGTCATCTCCAGCCCAAGGAGGTAGCTCAGTGAAAACACTTACTTAGCAGAACCCAGCCCTCAGTATTGCTCATCTCCTTGAGACTTCTCCCAGAGAAGACTTTGCCTTTTCTCCTCTCAGCCTCATTCGGGTTGTTCCCCATCCTTGCCAACGCTTGTTATTTCTTGTCTTTTTGGCTCATATATATATATATATATATATATATATATATATATATATATATATTGACTGTATGTATGTGGCTTTGTTTCTGGACCATTGATTCTGTTCCATTGATCTATTATGTCTGTTTTTATGCCAGTAACATACATCTTTGATTACCATAGCTTTGTAGGATAGTTTGAAATCAGGACGTGTGATGCCTCCAACTTTGTTCTTTCTCAGAATTACATTGGCTATTTAGGGGTCTCTGGTGCTTCCCTAAGAATTTTAGGATTCTTTTTCTACTTCTGTGAAAATGCCATTAGAATTTTGATAGGGATTGCATTTATTTATTTATTTATTTATTTATCTATTTATTTATTTATTTATTTTTGTTTTTGTTTTTGATAGGGATTGCCTTTAATCTGTAGATGGCTTTGGGTAGTATGGGCATTCCAACAATATTCTTTTTTTTTTAATTTATTGCTTTAAGCAATCTCTACACCCAATGTGGAGCTCAGACTCATGACCCCCAGACCAAGAGTTACATGCTCTTCTGACTGAGCCCTGTCACTAAGACAGGTGCCAGGTGCCCCAACAATATTAATTCTTCTGATCCATGAACATGGGATGTCTGTCCATTTATTTGTGTATTCTATTTCTTTCATCAAAGTCTTATGGTTTTCATTGTACAGATCTTTTACCTCTTTGCTTAAATTTATTCCTAAGTATTTTATTGTTTTTGATGATATTGTAAAGTGAGTTTGTTTTCTTTATTTCTTTTTCAGGTAGTTCATTATTAGTGCATAGAAATGCAACTGATTTTTATATGTTGATTTTTTTTATCCTGCAATTTTACTGAATTTGTTTATTAGTTCCAACAGTTTTTTGGTGGAGTCTAGGATCTGCTGTATATGTTGAACCATCCTTGCATTCCAGGGATTTGAAACTGGAAGTCATCCTAGGACTCCCCCATCTAATCACTAGGTCCTAGGACATCTGTCTCTTGTATATTCTAAGTCCTCCCTTCCTCCTCAAACCCACTGCATGGCCAACTCTTTCATCTGCATGTCTTCGTTCAGATGTTGCTTTCTCCATGAGGCCTACTCTGACCACTGTATTTAATGCTACAAACTATCCTTCCTCCAGTACTCTTGATGCCCTTTATTCTGCTCTTCCTATTTTTTTCCAAAGTGCATACACTCTTCTAACATGTTTATTATGTCTATCGTTAATTTTATTTATTTATTTACTTACTCACTTACTTACTTACAGTGAGTGCACACACACGAGCAGGGGAGGGGCAGAGGGAGAGAGAGAATCAAGCTGGCTCCATGCTTAGCGTGGAGCCCAACGTGGGGCCCTATCTCACCACCGTGAGATCATGACCTGAGCTAAAATCAACAGTCAGACACTTAACCAACTGAGCCACTGAGGCTCCCCTGTTTTACTTATTTAAAAGCTTTATTGAGATATAATTCGCATATATAGTTCATACATTTAAAGTATACAACTCAGTTGCTCTTAATATATTCACAGGGTTGTGTGATCATCACCAAAATCAATTTTAGAATATTTTTATCATCCTAAAAAGAATTCCCTTACTCCAGCATTCACCCTCCATTTCC